>NC_067400.1:2138686-2438686 GCF_016432865.1 Antechinus flavipes
AGAACCGCCCCCCCCCCCCCCTGGGAGCTGGGCCATCCCCGGGCCTTCTCTTCCTCCTCAGGGCGGCTCCGGGCCGGCATCTCAGGGGCTTGGCTGAGCCCGGGAGGTCGGGGACCCCCCCTTTGCGCTCAGACCTGGGGGCCGTGGAGCGGATTTGACCAGGGGAAGAAGGCAGGGCCGTGGGGGGCGGGGACGAGGGCGTGGCCTGGCCCGGTGGGCAGGGAGCAGCGGGGGGCGTCTCTGCCCCGGGGCCGCTTGATGAGCTTTGCCGGTCAGAAAGAGCTGCGCCCGGGGCTGCGGTGGGAGCCAAAGAGCTGGAGGAGGAAAGCGCGGCCCCGGGTGGCCTCCGGCGCTTGTGGATGCGGCCTCGAGGGCCATCAGTCCCCGCACCTGTGGCCTCCGGCGCCCGCTGGTCACTCCTCCCCTCCCCAGAGCCCCAGGGGGCGGGGCCCCAGCCTGCCTTGGGCTCCTCCTTCTGGCCGCCTGTTCCCCTCAAAGGCTTCTGGGAAAGCGCTGAGATTCAGCGTCGGAAACCTGAGCCCGGAGCCCTTTGGGTCTGAGACCCAGCAAAGCCTGGCCCGGGTCCCTCAGACTACTCAGGGCAGATCCGAGTGCGAAGGGGGAGGGGACGGGCCCTTTCGGGGAAGCTGACGCGGGGGGGGGGGGGGCGGCAGTCCCCCTCAGACCCGGCCCTTTGGGTCCCGGCTTGGGGAGCTGAGGCTGGAAGGGGCGGGAGCCCGGCTCTGGGGCCCCCTAATGGCCGCGTGGACACTGCCCTGCCCCAGATGGGGCTCGGACCCTCCCAGTCCTTCCAGCCCGAGCTCCGGGATCCTCTGCCTCCCCCCCCCCCCCCAACGGCCTCTACAGCCTCCTCACCAACAACCGGCCCTTACACAACGTCAGCGACACTGTCGGGGCCTCCAGGGCGGGGACGTCGCTGCGGGAGAAGCCCCGGCCACGGGGGCGGGAGCTGAGGGCGGCTCTGGGCAGGGACGTCCCCCTTCCATCGCCCCGGGGAAGGGCTTCGGTTTGTGGCTTAGGGTGCAGCCTCTCAGTCAGCCGGCAACAGGAGAACCCAGACCCGAACCCCGCGGTGCCCACTGACGGAGGCTGGCACTGACTTTACACGCGCGCCTACCGCCCCCCGGCACCGGAAGGAGCCGTGAGACCCTTTGTGGGGAGCCGTCCCCTCCCCCCTTCTGGCCTGCCCCTCCAAGCCCACCCTGGGGACCCCCGGGCGGGGAGGGCGTCCCCTTACCGTCTCCCCCGCGCTGCAGCCGGGCCCGGCCCAGCGGCTCCGGATGCTGCGGTCGCGGGGTCCCGTCCAGGCTGGGGCGAGGGGGCGCCCCCTGAGGGGCTCTTTTATGTCACTGTGTTGGGGGGGGCCACGTGTGCCGGGACTCCTGGGGGCCGCGCTGACCTCCAGGGCAGGGCTGGTCGTGCTCCTCGGTCCCCTCTCCGCCCCCTGCCCCCCCCCCCCCCCCCAGTGCCGGCAGCTCCCCCTTCTCTGATCTCGGAGAGAGAAGAAAGACCGTCTGTCAGGGCCCAGACGGGCACTCTGCCGATTCCGACTTGGCTTTTAATTAAAATAAAAATTGAACAAAGATTAATTGAAGTAAATGGGCCCAGTTTCCTTTTTCGTTGGATGGAAAATCCCCACAGCCCGCAGTTAATTGCCTTCCGGGTCCTGTGCCGCCGGCCGCCTTCATTAGGCTGGATTGCCAAGGGGGGGCGGGGCAGGGACTTCAAGGGGGAAGACCCAGGTTCAAATCCCGTCTGCGGCTCCCATGCATTGGGGGGGGAGGGAGTGTGGCTAAGGTCCCTGAGGTCACTGTTCCCCTGCCACGGGCTCCCCCGCCAGACTGGAGCGCCCTTCCTCCCTCCGAAGGGAAAAGAAAGCCCGCCGGGGACCCTGAGGCGATGGGAGCACCGCTGGGGACCTGAGGTGGGAGCACCCGCCGGGGACCTGAGGTGGGAGCACCCGCCGGGGACCTGAGGTGGGAGCACCCGCCGGGGACCCTGAGGCGATGGGAGCACCCGCTGGGGACCTGAGGTGGGAGCACCCGCCGGGGACCTGAGGTGGGAGCACCCGCCAGGGACCCTGAGGCGATGGGAGCACCCGCCGGGGACCCTGAGGCGATGGGAGCACCCACCGGGGACCTGAGGCGATGGGAGCACCGCCGGGGACCCTGAGGCGATGGGAGCACCGGCCGGGGACCTGAGGTGGGAGCACCCGCAGGGGACCCTGAGGTGGGAGCACCCGCCGGGGACCTGAGGTGGGAGCACCCGCCAGGGACCCTGAGGCGATGGGAGCACCCGCCAGGGACCCTGAGGCGATGGGAGCACCCGCCGGGGACCTGAGGCGATGGGAGCACCCACCGGGGACCTGAGGCGATGGGAGCACCCGCCGGGGACCCTGAGGCGATGGGAGCACCCACCGGGGACCTGAGGTGGGAGCACCCGCCGGGGACCCTGAGGTGGGAGCACCCGCCGGGGACCCTGAGGCGATGGGAGCACCCGCCGGGGACCCTGAGGCGATGGGAGCACCCGCTGGGGACCCTGAGGCGATGGGAGCACCCACCGGGGACCTGAGGTGGGAGCACCCGCCGGGGACCCTGAGGTGGGAGCACCCGCCGGGGACCCTGAGGCGATGGGAGCACCCGCAGGGGACCCTGAGGTGGGAGCACCCGCCGGGGACCTGAGGTGGGAGCACCCGCCAGGGACCCTGAGGCGATGGGAGCACCCGCTGGGGACCTGAGGTGGGAGCACCCGCTGGGGACCTGAGGTGGGAGCACCCGCCGGGGACCCTGAGGCGATGGGAGCACCTGCCGGGGACCCTGAGGCGATGGGAGCACCCGCCGGGGACCTGAGGTGGGAGCACCCGCCGGGGACCCTGAGGCGATGGGAGCACCCGCCGGGGACCCTGAGGCAGAGAGCGGTTCTTGGGACCCATCATCACCCATAGGCTTTCTGGGCTTGCCTCTCCCAGCGCTGGGGCTGCCTCCCCGTGGCTGACACTTCCTCTTCCTGCCCGTTTCATGGCTCCCTGGACGTGGATATTGCTGGGGTCCTCTCCTTGCGGCCGCGGGGAGCTCCTGCCCAGAGCAGCCCCAGGGAGGTTCCCCGCCCTTGGCTCGCCCTGGCCCAGCTGCCACCTCCCCGTCGGCCCTGGGGGCTTCCCGGTGACGGGGGCGGCCGAGGCCCCAGGAGATGCCCCCTCGAGACCGGCCGGACTGGGGAAAGAGCGCCCAGCCTTGGGGCAGGGGGCGGACTGAGGACCCCCGAGTCCCTTCCCGCCGAAGGGGAACCCTCTGAAGCCCCCGAATCTGTCCGTCTCCCCAAGTCGTGCAGAGAGACAGCAAAGCCCAACACAATAGCTCTCATTCTGCTGGGGCTCAAGAAGCTGCGGCCCCCCCCCGCCCCCCCCCCCCCCCGTCCCTCCCGTACTCCCGGTGACCAGCTGGGGCTCGGTCTCATCCGTCCCAAGTCTCATTGCAAGGGTTTGTGCTTGGGGGGGGTCTCGCAGGGCCCCCCAGGCTCCCCTCCTAGTGCCGGCAGCAGCTGTGCCCGGGACCCAGGGCAGAGGGGGCCTGCAGTCGGGAAGCCCCGGCGCTCACTGGCGGTGTGGTCCGGAGAAGTGACTGACGGGCTCGCGGCTCCCCAAGGGACAGACTTAATTCCCTTTGCCCTAATCCCCGGAGCCCGAAGCCCTCCAGCATGTGGCCCGGGCAGCGCGGCCCCTCCCCCACCGCACCTGCCAGGGAGTCTCCCTCACTGACACCTCGGGCCCCCGTGAGCCCCTGCAGGGCAGCCCACCCGGCCTGGGCCCCCCACCCCTCGGCTGCTCCCAAGCCAGTCTCCTGGAGAACCTTCCTCACACTTTCCTCCTTTGTAAAAATAGGCTTTTATGATCCTTTCTAGTCGTCTCTGCTTAATAGGAAAAAGCGCTGATGGAAAAGGGCAGGGAGGGGCCGCCTGGCCGGGCTCTAACTACCTGGGACTCCCCTTGGCGCATGGAGGGTCATGGAACAAGGCCGGGCTTCCTTCTCCTGCCGGTGCCAGCGCCCCTCCAGATGCCAAGGCCCGGTCAGCAGGGAGGGGAGGGGAGGGGAGGGCTGGTCAGCAGGGAGGGGAGGGGAGGGGAGGGCCGGTCAGCAGGGAGGGGAGGGCCGGTCAGCAGGGAGGGGAGGGGAGGGGAGGGGAGGGCTGGTCAGCAGGGAGGGGAGGGGAGGGCCGGTCAGCAGGGAGGGGAGGGGAGGGCCAGTCAGCAGGGAGGGGAGGGCTGGTCAGCAGGGAGGGGAGGGCTGGTCAGCAGGGAGCCGGTCAGACGTGGCCCCCTCTGGGGGTGGACAGCACGGCCTCCTGAGCCGCCCCCATGTCCCTGGAAAGTGTGGGGCCCGAGTGCGGAGCCAGCCCGTGTTGTCTGCGTCCCCCCCGGAGCGGGTGGGATGGGGGGAGCTCGAGCTGCAGGGTCCGGCCTCAGGCCACACTGGCCCCGCAGGCCGGGCTGGATTTGGGCTGCGTTAGCCAAAGGGAAAGGCCTCCCGGGCCTTGGAGAACCGGCCCCCCTTGGCCCCATAGCCTTCAGGGAGCTGGTCTACGTACGATTGGGGGGCAGCGAGCTGGGCCGGAGGCCAAAGGCCGCCTCCATGGAGCACAGGGTGGGCTCGGGCTGCTTGGGCCTTCCCGACCCCCAGGGTTGCAGTCACCGAGCTCTGAAAGGTCTGGCTGCTGCTCCTTCTGAAGAACCATGGTATCTCAGGCAGAGTGAGGGGCCGTGGGGGCTGCCCGGGACAGCGAGGGCCCAGAGGAGGCGGCCGGCCTGAGAGGGGCCAGAGCCCTCCCCGCATGAGCAAGCGGGCGGGGGCACGTTGGAGACCCTCCCCCTCCAGCCCCAGGAGCTTTCAGGGTGCCCTCAACGCCCGGGAGGGGCGCCTGGGGACCCCAAGGAGACTTGGAAAGGGGTGATGCAATGGCCCCCCCGTTTCTCTGTGTGTGAGACGAGGGCGCTTCCCCCTTTTCCCGCAGTTCTGCTTCCAGGGGTTCAGCCCACTCGGCGCCACCGTCGCTGTTTCAGACCCCCCAGTTATCAGTGACAGTCTCTGCCCCCCGGTTTGCATTTCCACGTATAAAAGCAAGCAGCTTGTCCTGGTAGAGTCCCTTGTAATTCGTCTTTATTGTTATTTTATCTTTCTCTTGGATCTTGCGTCAAATTTCCCTCACGTTCAGGTCATTTTGCAACAAAATGCTGGAAGTCTAGTAACTCGCTGCCGTCCCTGAGGTCGGGGCTCAGAATTCGCCGTTTCCTTCTCAGCTGAGGAAACTGAGGCAAGTGAGACTGAGGCTGTTTCCCAGGGTCGCTCCCGGGCGTCTGGGGCACAAAGAGCAGGTCCCCCCTCCCTGCCCAGGGCTCTGCCCCCGAGCCCCCCACCTGCCCCCCGCGGTGTCTGGTCCCCGTTCTCCTCCCCCGGACTGGGTGTGCCCTGGACTCCCCGACACTGCACAGCCCAGAGCTCTCAGGGCCAGGGCCCGGGATGGGATTGCCAGGAGGCTGAGGTCGATGGGCCCAGAGGGCGACGGAAACGGCCTTGCATCTGCCGTTGCCCCAACTCCCTGGGAAGGGCTTCCCCGGCTCTGCTGGGCCAGCTGCCCTGCTCCCTCCCTCCCAGGGGTCTTCCTTGTGCTCCTGGGGGGTCCTCCCTGCCTGACCAGGGGTCCTCCCCATCCTCCTGGGGCCTCCTTGTGCTCCTGGGGCCTCCTTGTGCTCCGGGGGATCCTCCCTGCCTTCCCAGGGGTCCTCCCCATCCTCCTGGGGCCTCCTTGTGTTCCTGGGGGGTCCTCCCTGCCTGACCAGGGGTCCTCCCCACCCTCCTGGGGCCTCCTTGTGTTCCTGAGGAGCCTCCCCACCCTCCCGGGGTCAGGACCAGCCCTGCCAGCTCAGGCTTGCTGGAGGCTTTGGGCCCTTCCCCCACAGCCCGTGTGAGCTGCAGGCCCGGAATAAGCCTCGGTTCTGGGCTGTAATTACCGCCGCCTCCTCTTCCTCCCTCCCATTGTCTCCGTGCTCCCCCGCAGTGACTCAGGGGGTGCAGAAGCCGTGACTCACGAAGGGGGGGGCGCTGAGGGGCCGTGGGGGGAGCTCTGGCGGCTGCACGTCTCGCAGAGGCTGGGGGGGGCTCACACACACACATGCACACGTGGCCTCTGAGCGCCCCTCGCTGCTGCCAGGTCCCCCCCACGGCCCCCCATTATGCCCCGAATGTGCCGCCTCGAGGCCAGATCCGGGCTCGGCGCCCCCGAAGCTCACTGCTCCCTGGGGGCTCAGCCTGAGACCTCCGGGAGGTCTGAGCCAGGCTGAGGGCAGAAGCTGGGGGCGGCCGGGATCCAGAGTCCTGACTAGTCTCGGCTGCTCCTCCCCAGGCTTTGGGAGCTGGAAACTAGTGGCGACAGTGCTCCCGAGTGCTCCCGAGTGCTCCCGAGCTCAGCAGCGCCTCCTGAGGGCCTGGGTCGCTCCGCGAGGACCCGCCCCTGGCGAGGGGAACTCTCGCCCTCAGGGTCTCACACACAGGCGACCGAGGAGCTTCTTCATGGCCGGCTCCAGCCTCCAGCTCCCCCACGGTGCCTCCAGCGCCAGCTTCGAGGTCACGGTTCAGTGGCAAAATCGAGATCAGGGCAGCCAGAAGCCGGAGGCCCGGCCAAGGCCCCCCCCAGGCCCACTGGGGGGGCACTCCCGGGTTATCCAGCCCAACACGCCCACTCGTCAGAAGGGGAGACTGAGGAGAAGAGGTTTGCCGGAGGCCTGCACCGCCCAGGGCCCACCCAACAGCCTCTGCTCCTGGGCCGTGGGCGCCCAGCGCCTCCTCCTCCCCGGGCTCCTGCCTGCTGGGGAGCTCGGCGGGTTCTGGCGGGGGCACCGACCCCCAGGGGCTCCCCCTTCTCGGGGAGGAAGCCGAGGCCTTAGAGCCCCCGAGAGCAGCCCCCGTCTTGTGTCCTGCTGGTGTGGCCCCCGAGGGCCGCTGGGGCGGGTGGGGGGCTTGAGACCCTTCCTGCTGCCGGCTCTCCATGGGGTCCCCCAGACAGTAACTGCCCCGAGCTGCCCAGGCGGGCCACGGCGGTCACTCTCCACGGGGTCCCCCGGACAGTAACTGCCCCGAGCTGCCCGGGCGGGCCACGGCGGTCACTCTCCACGGGGTCCCCCGGACAGTAACTGCCCCGAGCTGCCCGGGCGGGCCACGGCGGTCACTCTCCACGGGGTTCCCCGGATGGTGACCTCCCTGAGCTACCCGGGCGGTCACTCTCTCTCCACGGGGTCCCCCAGACAGTGACCTCCCTGAGCTACCCGGGCGGGTCACTCACTCTCCACGGGGTCCCCCAGACAGTAACTGCCCCGAGCTGCCCGGGCGGGCCACGGCGGTCACTCTCCACGGGGTCCCCCGGATGGTGACCGCCCCGAGCTGCCTCTGTCTGCCCCTCTGGATGCCCCCACACCAGATCAGTGAGGGGGGCCTGGAGGCGTAATCAGCCAGAGAGCGGGGAAGAGAGAGGGGGCTCCCTCATCCCTTTGGACGTTATCAAGGAGCGGGCACCCCAGCAGACAGGAGGGAGCCCCACAACCAAACAGAGACAGTTATCTCGGTCTTACAAAGGAAGAGAACAGTCTCCAGACCCTAAACTGCTGAGCTGGACTTTGATTCCTTGGCAAACTCGGGAAGAAAGGTCAAAGAGGTGAGGGTGAAGCCCTAGAAGGGAAAGCAGGGATCACGAGGGGCCGGCGGGACGTCTGCTCCAGCTTCGGCTTGGACTCAAGGAGCACTCGAGGAGCACTCGAGGAGCGGGCCACGGAGATCTGCCGGGAGTTCGGCAAGGCTCGGGGTGCGAGATCTTGAGGTAATTCTCCGGGGAAGGGGAGAAGCTGGGCCCAGAAGGCAGACGGGACCACGGCTCCGGAGCCCGAGTGCCCTGGGCTGACCCAGACTGTTAATCAGCGTGGGACCGAGGCAGAGACGCGGGGCTGGGAGGGCCAAACTCTTGGCAGGCCAGAAGACCGGGATGGCTCTAATGAGAGGAGACAAGGGGGATGAATGGAAAGTCTCCCCCGGGGGGCAAGGAATCAATTTCCCGGGACACGAGGGAGCCGGGATGAGCCACGGCTATTCTGGAAAAGCTCTGGGCGTTTGACCACAAACTTACTTGTCGGGGGGGGGGGGGCACCAAAAAAGCCGATGGCATCGGGGGCTCAGGGAGAGATAAGTCTTGGACCATTCTAATTGTAGCTCCACCATATTTGAATTGTTTTTTCCTTGTTTCTTACAGACTTTTCTCTTTGATCTGGGGTTTTAAAATATGGCCATCTATTGCTATGTGTTCCACAAAGGATCTCTTTGAGGTGGTGAAGATGGACTTTTTCCTATTTCTACTTTCCCCTCATGTTCTATCACTCCAGGACAATTGTCTAGGATCGTTTCCTGCGTTATTGTGTCAAGGTTCTATTGTGTCAAGGTTCTCTTTTTGGTCACCACTTTCTGCAGCCCAACTATTTTTATCTTTTCCCTTCTTGCTCTGTCCCCCAGGTCTGTTGTTTTTTCTTATGAGATAGTTTACATTCAGTTCTATTTTCTCGTTCTTTATGATCTGTTTTATTTCTTGGCCTCTCATAGCTTCCCTGGCTTCCCCTCGCCCGATCCTAATTTTCAGAGAATTATTTTCCTCTTTGATACAACAAGTTTCTAATTGGTTAACTGTTTTTTTCATAACCTTCTTGTTTTTCTAGGATGGTTTTAATTTTTTCTTTAGTTTTTCCTCAATGTCTCTCATTTGCTTTTTAAAAGTCTTTTTTGAGTTCTATAAATTCTCCCTGGTCAGGGAGCCATTTCATGTTACTCTTTGGGGGTAGAAGCTTTTTTTTTTTTACTTCCTCTGAAGATGAATCCCGGTCTTCCCTGTTTCCACAATGTCTCAATGGTGGGGCTCTTTCTTCTCCGCCTGGTTCATTTCCTTTATAATAAGCGGCATTAGGAGAAGCACCTGGGAGATGGTGCCTCCAGCTTCCCTCAGCTCTCCATCTGGGCAGGACCCAAGCCTAGAGCTCCCACCCCTGCAAGTGCCCACAGCATCCCTGCCCCTGCGCTCACTGCCTCCTTCCTGGCCAGGGCCGGGTCTCAGCCGCACGTCTGGGCCTGGTTCCGTCAGCTCAGCTTCCTCTGTCTTCCTGGTCTCAAACCCTCCCTCAACAAACAGCTGGGGACGTGAAAGTCTCTGGGGTTCGAGGCTCCAGCCACAAGCAGCTCGCCGAGGTCCCCGCTCGATAGTTCTCTGGAGAGACCTCACCCAGAGGCCTTTGCACTTCAGCCCGGGGTCTTTCCTCCGACCTCGTTGGGTTGTACCAGGAGGACCCGTTCAGCCCCAAGTCCTCTTGATTTTCCATCAGTCTCTATGCACTCCGAGGCACAAATTTGTTTTATTTGTGGGGGAGATGGGGAGAGTTTGAAATTTGCCGACCCGTTCCACCATCATCCCAGAATCCTCCCCTCGTAGCCTTAATATTAAGATAAAATTATTTCTTAAGGTTACAAGAAAAACCGATCACGTACCTCTCCTGTGGGGAAAAATGTGTTTTTAACAATAGGCAGAGACAATTGCAAAAGCTAAAATGCCTAATGTTGGATACATGAAACTGAAAAGCTTCTGCACAAACACAGCGAATGCACTTGGGATAAAAAGGGAAGCGACTGAATGGAGAAAAAACTTTGTGTCGAATTTCTCTGATGAGCATTTGGTGTCCGAGCTAGAGATGGAGATGTGTGTATCCGCCGATATGTGTGAATATATACAGGCGTCTGTGTAGGTTCTGCATCTGTGTGTGTTATATACACAAACATATATATGGATGCGACTAAAAGCCATCCTCCAATAGCCGTGGGGTTAATGGCACGAACAAACAGTTCGCAAACAATATAAATGATGGAGGAATACCCGAAATCACTAATAATAAGAGAAATGAAAACCAAAGGAATTAGCTCCCACTCTGAAAATGGCCCAAATGACAAAAGGTTCGAGGCAATGTTAGGGGGAAATGGGTGCACGAGTGCGTTATCGGTGGAGCTGCACAACCATTCTGGAAAGTAATCTGGAAGGATGCAAATAATGTGACAAACACAGCCGTATCCTTTGCGTAGAGATTCTGTTCCTAGTCATATATACCAAGGAAGGTGTGGGGAAAGAAAGAAAGGAAGGAAGGAAAGAAGGAGGGAAGGAAGGAAGGAAGGAAGGAAGGAAGGAAGGAAGGAAGGAGGAAGGAAGGAAGGAAGGAAGGGAGGGAAGGGAGGGAGGGAGGGAGGGAGGGAGGGAGGGAGGAGAGAGAGAGAAAGAAAGAAAGAAAGAAAGAAAGAAAGAAAGAAAAAAGAAAGAAAGAAAGAAAGAAAGAAAGAAAGAAAGAAAGAAAAAAGAAAGAAAAAGAAAGAAAGAAAGAAAAAGAAAAAAGAAAGAAAAAGAAAAAAAGAAAGAGAAAGGAAAGAAATTACAGGCATTCAAAGTGCTTCTCGGGACAGTTCTCGGGACAGCAGAGAACGCGAAACAAAGTAAATGGCCCCGGCTTGGAAGCTAGCCAGTGTAGCACAAAATGTGCCGCGGTAACTGGGGAGATAAATACAGAGAAGCCTGGGAGCGTCTCTGTGAACCGATGCAGAGGGAAGGAAGCAAAGCCAAGGAAATACTGGGCACGATCAGCTGGAAGCCACCGCCCCAGGATGACACAGACCCCCAAAGAGGAGGCCCGAGACCGGCCCGACTCTGCCCTTTGCGGAGGTTCTGGGGGCGTTTCCCACGGATCGAGCCTGAAGCCGATTTTTTTGGTCTTTTAAAAATCTATTAGTTGCGGGACGGAATGATTCTCTGGGGAAGGGAAGATATCGGTAACGGGGGTGTTTACAATACAAGAATAAGGAGAGACACGATTAACCTAGAGAGGCTCCGAGGGGGCGGCCGGGCGGCGGCCTAGGGTCAGGGCAGGTTTCGGCTGGAGGGGGCGGGCTCCGGGCTTCGGAGGGGCCGGCTGCGCTGGCAGGAGGCTCAGCCCCGCTCTTTGGGGCTACCGGGGGCAGAATGGGAGCCGGGGGCTGGGGGTGAGGCTCCAGGGAGGCCCAGACAAGCTTCTGCCGCAGAACCGTCCCAGAGTGACAGGAGACGTTCCGGGAGGAGGGAGGGAGCCCCCTCCACTAAAGGAGAGGTGGGACCAAGGAGGGGATCGGGACAGGGGGAGACTGAAGCAATTTGTGAGTAGCTGCCCTACTGGGTACCTTATTAGCCAGTTCCTTCCTCCCTCCCTCCCTCCTCTCTCCCTCCCTCCTCCCTCCCTCCTTCCTCTCTCCAGGGCATCAAGGAGCCAATGCTAAGCCAGCTGAAGGAGCTCACTTGGACCTTAGCCCATGGCCCTCCCCTTCTAAGGGGCTTGAACTAGATTTGAGGTTTCCGACGGTCTTGCTGGGTA
This sequence comes from Antechinus flavipes, assembly GCF_016432865.1. NCBI lineage: Eukaryota > Metazoa > Chordata > Mammalia > Dasyuromorphia > Dasyuridae > Antechinus > Antechinus flavipes. The sequence goes on from NC_067400.1 coordinate 2,150,169, forward strand.
CCATCCCTCCCTTCTCCCAACATGTTTATAGCAAGTTTCGGGATTTAGACGTCCTCCCCTCCCCCTTTCCCTCCTCCCTTCGCCGCTGTTCCCCCTTCTCTTTCCCCTCCTCCCCATTTCTCTTCTCTCCCTTCCCCCCTCCCCTTTCCCTGCTCCCCTCCCCCCCTCCCTTCTTCCTCCCTCCTCCCTTTCCGGGTGCTCCGCCGGATTACTTTTCGGACCCCCGCTCTCGGGCTCGCTGGGCCCCGCCTGACACAGCCCGGGCGCTCACGGTGCCCAGATGCCCAAGGTCCCATCTGGGCATTAGCAGCTTGGGGGAGGGGGAGGGGAGGCCGCCTGAGCCTAGGAAAGGGGGCGCCCCCTCGTCCTGAGGCCGGGACCCCTCCCCCTCAGGATCACGTGCCCCCAGAGGAAACCCGAGGGCTCCAGGGACCCCAGAGCTGGGGACTACAGACGTCCCTTCTTCTGCAGCTCCGGGACCCCGGAAGTCTCCCCAGGGCCGGCCCGGGCGCCGACCTGCTTCCTGGAGGCGGCCCAAGCGGGCAAGGCTCCTTCCAGGCTCCGGCGGGGACGGGGACAGCTGAGGGGCCCCCGCCCGCGCCCGGCCCAGCTGCGCCAACAGAGGCGCCTGTGTCCCTGCGCCTCAGACACAAGGCCTTTCTTCTCCGCGGCGCGGGGTCCTGCCGCGGCCCCGGGAATGAGCGGCGCCCCTGCCCCCGGCCCCCGGCTCCCCGCGCTCTCACACAGCAAAGGCGCTGCCGGGAGAAGGGGGGCGGTCGTGGGTTCCAGTCCTGCCTCTGACGGCCCCCGGCCCTGAGCCCGGTGTTGGCAGGGAAGCCCCCCGGGATTGCAGGCTGGGGGGCGTCTCCAAGGGGCGCTGCTGGGGCTGGGGAAGCGGGGGAGGAGCAGGGTCTCCTCCTCCCTCCCTCCCTCTGCCTTCCCCTCCCTCCCTCCCTCCCTCCCTCCTTCTCCCTTCCCCTCCCTCCCTCCTTCTCCCTTCCCCTCCCTCCCTCCCTCCCTCCCTCCCTCCCTCCTTTTCCCTTCCCCTCCCTCCCTCCCTCCCTCCCTCTCTCCCCTCCCTCCCTCCCTCCCTCCCTCCTTCCCCTCCCTCCCTCCCTCCCTTTTTCCTTCCCCTCCCTCCCTCCCTCCTTCTCCTTCCCCTCCCTCCCTCCCTCCCTCCCTCCCTCCTTCCCCTCCCTCCCTCCCTCCTTCTCCCTTCCCCTCCCTCCCTCCCTCCCTCCCTCCCTCCCTCCTTCCCCTCCCTCCCTCCCTCCTTCTCCCTTCCCCTCCCTCCCTCCCTCCCTCCCTCCTCCCTCCCTCCTCCTTCTCCCTTCCCCTCCCTCCCTCCCTCCCTCCCTCCCTCCCCCTGCAAGCGCCAGGGCTCACTCGGGCCTTCTTGGCCACAGAATCCCAGGAAGGCTGGGACCTCAGCAGCGCCCCTCCCCCCACCCCCCCACTATCCCGGGGCTCCCAGCCTGCGATGGCTGCAACAGTGGACTTGGCTTCCCTGTAATCCAGGTAAAAGCTTCTGGAACTGGGGGCCGGAGCGCCCAGAAAGGTAAAGCGCCCGTTCCAGCTGCCCTCTGCCCTCTGCCAGCTCTGCCAGCTCTGCCCCTGCCAGCTCTGCCAGCTCTGCCCCTGCCAGCTCTGCCCCTGCCAGCTCTGCCAGCTCTGCCCCTGCCAGCCCGAGCCTCTGGGGCATCACCAAGCAGGGCTCCCGGGCGGCAGCAGCTGCTGTAGACAGGCCTGGGCTGTTACCTCCCTGGGTCTGCGACATCCTGGAGGAAGCTGTAGCCGAGGGCACAGACCCTCTCCCTGGGCCGCCCCTGCAGGAAGGGCCCGGCTGCTCGGGTCGCTCCCCTGGCCGAGGAGCCCCGACGGGGGCCTGAGCTTCTAGGAAGGGGGCGGCCTCTGGCTCTGGCTGTGGGTGCAGGGGGTCCCGGGGGTCTCTGGCCATCGGGGGCTGCGGGCGGGGAGGAGGCCTCCGGGACCCCCAGGCCGCGGCTTTTGTTTCTTCCTCCCCAAAGGGCCCCTCGGAGCCCCAGAAGCTCAGGGCTGGAAGCCGCGCGGGCCCTGCTGCTGCTCCCGTGAAGCCCGGAGCTCCTCCGGGTCTGGCCCAGGGGAGCCGGCGGAGCCCGAGAGCTCGTCCCCGTGGCCTGGCAGCCCCGGCAGGGGAGCGGGAGAGCCGCCCGCCCTGGGTGGGAGATGAGGGGCCGGATGGGCTGCCCCAGGAGGGGCTTCGGGCACTGCCAGGCTCCCACGGGCATTCAGAGCCCCCGCCCCCGCCGGCTCCCGGCCCTTTCTCCTTTCCAGGGCCCAGATCAAAGGTTCGTCGGGGCCCTTTGCCTTCTCCCAGGTCGGGCAGGAAGGAGGGATTTCTGCGGGCAGGAGGGGCTGCTGGGGGCCGGGGACCGAGGCCTGGGAAGGAAGGACAATCCGGGCCTTTTGTCAAGGGCTGGAAACACCCATTCAATCCAAGCTCCACGCGGGCGGCCACCGCGCCGGGCGCCCCCCCGTCCCCTGCCCTCCCCGAGCGCCCAGTGGGGGACCCCGGAATGAAGCCGTGAGCCTGCGGAAGGCTCCCCGGGCGCCACTTTGCCTTCTACTCATGGAAAATGTTCCACAAGCCGTGAAACAGCCCCACGTTCCCCTGCCTTACTTTGGGGCTGGGGGGGGGGGCTTGTTCGGGGGGTTTTGCAGCGTTTGAAGTCGGAGGAAACTGGATGTCGCCGACAGTGAGTCACCTCGTAGGGTTTGGGGGATGTCGAACTCGTCTCGACCCAACCGGCTGCAGGGCGGGGGGATGTGGCCCCGGCCCAGCCACTGCTCCGTGCTCAGGGAGGCTTTTGCAGACGCTGGGACCTCCGAGTGGCCCCCGAGAGGCAGCCCGGGCCCGCAGCCCCTCCCCTGCCCCGGCCCCGAGCCCCCATCTCTTCGTTCCCGCTGCTCTCTCTCCCTCGGTCCCTTCTCCCCCCCACGGCCCCCACCGGCGGCAGGGGCTGCTGTCGGGCTTCCTGCGTGGCCCAGAACAGGAGCTTAATCAGTGCCTTGGAGAGAGCGAGGACCCGGGAAGGCCCAGGCGGCAGAGAGGGAGGGGACGGGGAGGGGGGAACACGGGGGCGGGAGGATCCAGGAGGCGGCTGTTTGGGCAGCTCAGTAACTGGGGGCAACGAGCCGCCTCAGAGGCTGCTGGGAGACGGCCCCAGGAAGGGAGGCAGCGCTGGCCGGGGCCCTCTGGTCCCCTGTGGCTGGGAGGGGCCGGGGACAGGCTTCCTGTCCGGAGCCTGACCGCAGGGGGCCAGCCTGGCCAGGTCTGCCAAGTGACTGTTTCCCATTCTGCTTCTGTTTCTCCCACGTGTTTCCCACGCCTGCCGTTTGTGTTGGGGGCTCAGAGGGGACGGGCCTGGGAGAACCTGGGCCAGGAAAGGCCGCTTTGCAGCCACTTCGGGCGCTGTGATTCTCAGCCGGGGGGGCTCACAACCCCCCTGCCCCTTCACACCTGGGCGCCGTCCTTCACAGTTTTTAATTCAGGCTTTTTATTTTCAAACACGTGCGCGGAGAATTTTCCCACAATCTCCACAATTCTGCTGCTGCACAAGAAAGACCAGATCAGAAGGGAGAGAAAATGAGCAAGAAAACGAGATGCAAGTAAACAACAAAAAGAGGGAGGATGTTGTCTTGTGGCCCCCACTCAGTTCCCACAGTCCTCCTCATCACAAGATCATTGCAATTCCTTTGACCAGATTTTTAAAGTCCTTCTGTTACTTGTGGTTGGAATCAGAAGAGAAGCGAGTGAGGGAGAGTCCCAGGAGCTGGATTCAGATCCCAGCTCAGCCCTTGTCTGAATGACCTGGGTCAGTCTTTAGCCTCCGGCAAGCGCCAGGCCTGGACCCAGAGCCCAGGTGGGGAGTTGGGAGCCCCCCAATCACACCCCCGGAAGGCCCTGGAGCCTTAGCTGCCCGGGAAAAATCGGGGGCAGGCTGAGAGCCACAACGTTCAGGCAGAAGCTAGACCACAACGGCACATTGGGTTTTTTTAACCTTGATTTTTTAACCTTTTTACTTAAAATTTTGATCTTGTCCCTCCTCCTCACACACACCTGAGCCAGTAAACATGTGGTTATAGGTGCAATTATGTAAAACATTTCATATTAGTCATTTTGTCCAAAAAGATTCAAATAAAAGAAAACAACTACAAACAAAAGTAGCCAACAGCCCGCTTCGCTCGCTGTGGTTCTGGGGGCGGCCGGCGGTGGGTCCTTTGGGACAGTCGGGGTCCTGCCGAGAGCAGCAAAGTCACTCCCAGCCCTTCCCCCGACACTGCCGCCCTCACCGTGCCCCACGTTCCCCTGGTCCTGCCCCCTCCCTCTGCCCGGGAGTCCTTCCCGGCTCCTCTGAGATCATCTGCTCGGTCTTTCTCGGAGCCCAATAATATTCCGGCCCGATCATCTCCCGGCCTGTTCAGCCGCTCCCCGAGCGACGGGCGTCCCGTGGGTTCCCGATTCTTGGCCGCCACAAAAAGAGCGGCTGCAAATCCTCTTGTACGAAGAGGTCCTTTCCCCTTGTGGATGCAGCTGGAGGGTGGTAAATGCACGTGTGGTGTATGTGCACATACAGGCATGTACATGTATGTGTGGGTGTTTCTTGATCACTGCGCCAAAGGGCGCCCAGTTGTACCCGTCGGGCAGAGCTCCAAGTCGCTCTAGGAACGGGCGGTCAGCAGAACACAGCTTTAATTGCTCGTTAATTGTGCTGACGAGGTCCCCGGTGAACAGCTGCCTGCTGACTCGGGCCCTGCACCTGCAGGGGAGGCTGCAGGTCTCTGAGCCGGCATCTGGGGGGGCTGAGGGGGAGGACGTAAGGGGGACTCTGGGAACCATCCTTTCTTTGCACAGAAAACACCCTTTCCCTCCCTGGGATGTAGCTAGAACAGCCAGAGCCTTCCCAGGGCTCTCAGCCATCAGGAGGAAACTGAGGGAGGAGACAAGCTCGGGGTCCCGCGTCTCCGAGTGCAGCCGGGGCCCCTTGCTCTGCACCCGGGCTCTCCGGCCCCAAAGATCTGCGCCTGGCCCGGGCAGCTGCACCTTGTTAGCAGTGACTCGGTTCAAGTCACAGGCAGCCGCTGTGTGGGTCTCGCCTGGGAAGGCCTGGACCTCCCGGGGCAGAAAGAGCTCCTCGGCCCCAGCCCAGGCTGCAACGTGGGCTGCCCCAGCCCCAGCTGGACAAGAAGCCGCCGGCCACCAAGGAGGAGCACGGCCTCTTGGGAAGGCTGCTGATGCTTGGGGGGGCTTCGGGCCTGAGTCTCAGGGGGTGTCTTCGAAGGCCCTGATGTTTCTCCTGGAGCATGGAAGGTTGGGGGGAAGAGCAGTGTCCCAGTCTTAGCCATCCGTGCTTGGGGGCGGGAGGAGCCGGCCCCACACGCACTTTAGGGCCAGAGCCCGGAAGAACTTCCTGACAGGGGCAGCACCTGGGCCAGGCGGCCGATTGTCTCAGGAAGGGGCCCAGGGACCCTCTGCAAAGCTCCCAAGGCCTTCCTGCCCCTGGCTCCGGCCCAAGGACTTTCCCGCCCGGGGCTCCTGAGAACGAAGAGAAATCCTCCCTCAGAGAAGGTCCTCTCTTGGGGAAGGCAGCTGTGTCAGAGCAGGGCACCCAGAGGGACGGGGTCCGGGGGTGCCTGCATTTTCTTAGGATCAGTCAGTCACTAAGCGTTTATTAAGCCCCTTCTGTGTGCCAGGCTCTGTCCTAAGGACGCCAGCCTCTGCTTTCCTGGAGCTCACAGGATACGGGACAGACCAACAGCTTCTTACAGGAGAAACACATTCCCACCGGCATCAGGGTCCCAGCCTCCGCCTCCTGGGGGTGGGGGTAGGAGTAGGAGGGTCTCAGGGCCCCCAGCTCCGAAGGCCCGCAGGGCATCGGAGGGAAGCCTTAGGACCCAGGCCTGCACCAGCTGGGCCCTCGTTGTCCTTCCCATGGCCCCTGGGGCCAGTGTGTCTCATGGGGATCTCCGGAGTCCAGCTCCAAGGTGGGGGGGGGGGGAAGGGTTCTCACCCCTTTTTCTGGTACTCGAGGGGGCGCGGCTTCTGCTAACACCTAGAGGTGCTGAGGGAGCCCAGCAGGAGGGAGGGGGGCCTCGAGGGGAGACGCTGGTGCTAATTCTGCCGGTGACAGCGCCGAGCTGGAGCGTTGGCTGGGAAGCTGGGGCTCCACCTGGATCCTCTGCATCCCCTTCCCCCTGGGAGAGCAGAGATCCCTGGGGGCTGCTCTGGTGCTGAGGGCAGGTAACCCACAGGGACCCTTGTAAATGGGGCCCACTGCCACCAGGGGCCCCGCCCCCTCCCACAGGGCAGGCCCCTGCCACGGCCTGTGCTGGCCCCGTGATCCACCCCCAAGGAACCCCAAGGAGCCTCGATTCCCGCTCCCACGGCACCCACGCCCTGGGGGCTCAGGGCCGGCTCTGGCCGGAAGTCACCGGAAAACTGTCCGGTCTCTGGGCCGGGTTTCATCTGGAGAGACAAGGGTGGTGAGAAATGTCTAGGAAAGCCCGGAAAACCCCGGATCGCCCACGGAGAAGGAAGAGGGCTCCCCGACATCGGAGGCTGCCTTCCCAAAGCCTCTGGTGCAAGTGCCGCAGGGACCCCCAGAGGAGAGGGGGCCATCTTGAGAGGAGGTAGCTGGGGGGGGAGGGGGAGCTGCTCAGTCAGCCCCTCCCCACTTAGAGAAGAGATCCAAAGGGAAACAAAGCCAAAGGAGTAGAACATGAGTGGAATCAAAGGCCCCTCCCCTCCTCAAAGGTAGCAGAAACCTCTGGAGGGAAGGGCACTGGCCGCCTGGGACAATTCCCCGCACAAGGGGACCCTCGGGGTCTAATGAAACCTCCTCCACGGCAGAGGCTGAAGCACCTCCCTCCCCCCAGCGGAGCCGGGGCAGGGCCACCTTAGCCAGATCCCTGGGGACAGTCCCTGGAGTGGCTGGGACCCTGCGGAAAGCAGCAAGACGTGAGGACACGGGCGGCGTCGGGCCCGGGACACGGGTGTAGGGACGGGGAGACGGGCGTCGGGACCGGGACACGGGCGGCCTCGGGACCGGGACACGGGCGGCCTCGGCACCCCGAGCGGGCTCACGCAGCTGCTCGTTCCGGGTTGGACTGGCTGGAGGAAGCTCGGGAGCTGGGGAGGCTCGGGAGGGAGGGCGGGCTCATTCTTCCATTGGTGGGTGGGGCTCTTCCGCTCTCACGCTTTGCATCCCCTGGGGTCCCAGTGGAGGGAGTGGCGAGAGCCGCCCGTTCTCGCCCTCGGAGGCCGCCGCCGCCGCCGCCCCGTCCAGCCCTCGGCCCCCAAGGACACCCTCGGTGGCAGCCCAGCGGCCGGGAAGGCGGTTGTCCCCTCAGTACCGAGGACAGAGCCGGGCGCCCCTTCACCGACTGGCCCCGCCCGCGGCCCCCGCGCTCTGCTTTTCAGTCTCCTCCGGGACTCCCCGCCCCGCGCCTGTGGAAACCCTGCCTCCTCGCTCTGATTCATGGCTCCCACCCACCCGGGTTCCAAGACCTTATCAAGTTTGTCAGGACTGAGTGCAAAGTGAGAGGAGGGCAGCGAGGCGCCTGCGTCAAGTAGAGTGGATCAAACAATTCATAAGCACTTATTGGGCGCCCACTGTGTCCCAGGCGCTTTGCCTGGGGATGCCCAGAGCCTCCCTCTGTTTCCCTGCGGGGTCCTAGCTGGATAAACCAGGCAGGTGGAGAGCTTGTTCTAGGTCCACCAGGTGACTGTGGCAGGTGGAGAGCTGTGTTCTAGGTCCACCAGGTGCGACTGTGGCAGGTGGAGAGCTGTGTTCTAGGTCCACCAGGTGACTGGCAGGTGGAGAGCTGTGTTCTAGGTACACCAGGTGACTGTGGCAGGTGGAGAGCTGTGTTCTAGGTCCATCAGGTGACTGTGGCAGGTGGAGAGCTGTGTTCTAGGTCCACCAGGTGACTGTGGCAGGTGGAGAGCTGTGTTCTAGGTCCATCAGGTGTGACTGTGGCAGGTGGAGAGCTGTGTTCTAGGTCCACCAGGTGGGACTGTGCTCACTTACAGCAGTGACAGGGACATCCGGGGCTTGCTCACTCGGGACTTTGCGCTCACCTGGCAAAGCAGGGCCATGCTTGTCAGAGCCAGTCACCTGAACTATGGCGCCCGGCACCGCCTAGCAGGAAGCCTGAGCTCCCCGTGCCCGCGGACTCTGGAACTAGGAGACGGAAGGGTCCGGCCTGGCCGCTGGCTGTCCTCGCCCTTGGGCCCCGGCGTGTCCGCTGGTGAAAAGCAGGGCGCCGGCCGGGAGAGTCCTCAGGTCTCCTTCACTGCCAGGCCAAAAGGGGGCTTGTGGCTGGAGGGCCCCCCCCCCAGGGAACCACACCCACCCTGAAGTGGGGGAGGTGACAGCTGCTTCCCGGCTGCCAGCTCCAGCTCCCGAGCCTGCCCCCTCCTCCCCTCCTCCAGGGAAGATGAGCACAGACTGCCCCCCTGCGGACCTGCTGGGCACCGGGCAGCTCCTTGGCTGGATATTCCTGCTGTGAACTCTATTGGGGGGAGGGAAGGGGGGTGAGTGAGTGTGTGGAGGGGGAGCGTATGCGTGTGTGAGTGTGTGTGTGCACGTGCGGTTGCTGTGTCTAGAATACTCTCCCTCCTCCACTCCAGCTCCTGTCCAGCTTCTGTGAACTCCCAGCTAAAACCCCCCCTTGCCCAAACAGCCAGCGGAAGCCGTGAGCATTGCAGCGCCCCCTCCCTGCTCGCTGTGTCCCCCTGGACGCCCCCCCCCAAGGTCTGGGAGGGCAAACTCATGACTTCTTGGTCACATTCACTGCCCATCTCCCCCCTCCCTGCCTTTGCCCACGCTGTCCTGCAGGTTTGGACGCTCCCTCCTGGCACTATGGGGCCAGCGGTGGACAGCTTGCCTCCAAACACACACATACACACACACACACACACATTCATTCACACTCACATACTCACACACACCCATTCACACTCACACACTCACACACACTCATTCACACTCACATACTCACACACACTGACATACACACACTTACACACTCACACTGACACACACACACTTTCACACCAGTAAAACACAAGTTCCCAGCGGGCAGCATCGCGCCGGCCTCTTGGGCCTGGCCCGGGCCCGGCCAACAGCAGGTGCTGAGCGGGCGTTGTCCGGACTGCGGCTCCTCGCCTGCATGGCCTTGGCCCGGCTCTCGGGCCCCACGGCCAGGGGCATCGGGCACAGCCTGGGAGCCCCGGCCGGACCAGAACGCCGGGCAGCGCCAGGAATGGCCGCTTGCTTCGGCCGCGCCTCTGCCCGGGGGCCGACGGACGGGCCGCTGCCCGGGGAGCCGCCCACATTCCTCCCCAGGACTTTCCCAGTTTCCAGAGCCTCCGCAGGGGGAGAGGGAGGGAACGCCAGCGGGCTTCTGGCTGCGAGGTCCGTGTCCGGCCGCTGAGCAAAGCAGCAGGACTGAGCCTCGTGCGCGCTCCCGCCAGCCCGATCCACGCTGCCCACGGGGCTGCCGGCCCCTCTGCTGCCTCCCTGAGGGCGGGGGTGGGGAGCCCCTGACAAATGGCAGAGGGGAAGGAATCTATTACAGATCCTGGGGCTCAGTACGAGGCCGTTGACAGGGAGCGGGTGTGAGTGTGAGTGTGAGTGTGAGGGGGGCGTCTTTTCCACACACCATTTTTGGTCGAAGGTCTCCGTCCCAAGCCCCTCCCCCAGAGGAAGCCCCGCTGGCCCCGGGCCTCCCCGCCGGCCTTCACTCCGCGGCGGCAGCTGCCCCAGGGCTCCCAGGGGAGCGGAAGGGGCGAGCTCCGGGCTTGATCAGTACCTGGGGGGGGGGGGGCGGCGGGGGCCCTCTGAGCGCTCGGAGCCCGCGCTGGCCGAGCCCGTGTGCCCTCCCCCCCCCCCCCCCCCCCCCCCCCGCCCCCATCCGCCCGGAGCCGGCCGCTGGGTCAGGACCCAGGATCCGCGGGGTTGGCGGCTGCCTAGAGGGCGGTGCCGGGGCGGGGGGAGACGACTTATGTAACCGGCACGCCCCCCCGTGGCGCGGCTTTGTACTGCCGGCAGGGCCTGTGGGCCGGCGTCTCTGGTGACCGAGCCCTGCGTCGGGAGCTTGGCCCCCCACGGCCGCCTGCCTTGGCTCGGGGCTCCCCTCCCCGCCACGTTCACAGCATTTCTCTCCGAGGGCACCTGGGACAAAGGGGGCTGGGGGCCAGAAAGGGGGCGCTGGGGGCTAAGGCGCGGGAGTCTGAGACTGAGCAGAAGCTGAGGAGCTTCAGCTCCGGCCCTGCGGAGCACGCCCCTCCCCCATTGACAGAAGAGGAAACTGAGGGGGGGAGGGGAAGAGAGGGGCGCTGAGGCGCTGTCATGGACACAGGTGCTCGTTGGCAGTCGGAGCTTGGACCCGGCCCTCGTGCACCGCACTGCCCCCTGCCGGCCCACCCACCGCCTGCTGAGTCCCGGCTCCGGCGCCGGGTTCAGGGCCCCGAGATCCCGACTCCCCTCGGGCGGACCGGAGACCCGGGGCTCCCTTTGCGCGTCTCCAAGGGCGGGGGCAGCCTGGCGCTTCTGGGCGGGGAGACCAGCCTCGGGCTAAACAAGAAGGGAAAGGAAATGGGGGTGAGGGCTCCCTCCCATTCCACCCCTATGGACAGCAGGGGGCGTTGGCCCGTGTCTGCCAGGCTCTGCTCGGTCCCCCAAAGGCCCCGAGCCCGGGAAGAGGGGGGGAGGGGGGCCAGGCTGAGGCGAGGAAACTCTCCCAGCCGAGCGGCTCCTCTTCTGCCTGCTGCCTCCTCCCCTCCCCCTTAGGGCCCTCCCAGGCTTTCCCGGCTCCCTCCGGCCTGATGGGCCCTGGTCGTGCACACGGTTCCCTGACCCCAGCGGAGGGGCACTAGCCCCAGATCTGTCCGTCTCCTTCTGCTCTTCAGCGCCTGGGGTTCTCCTCAGCTCCCACAGGTTGAACGGCCTTCTCTGGCTCTCCTTCCTGCCCTGGTCTCTCTGCTGACCCCCACCCACCTCTAGCTTGCAAACTGGACGTCCCCTAGACACGTGAAACTCACCAGTTCCCAACGGAGTTTGTGCTCCCCCAAGGCCCTCCCTCTTACCTTCCAGCTCCAAGTCTCGGGGTGCTCCTGGCCTCCTCCCTCTTCCTCACCCCCAGGTCCAGCAGCGTCAAGGTCGGCGATTTCACCTCTGCAGCACTTCCGGGAGATGCCCCTCCACCTGCGATGGCTTGTTTAGGGGGCACCCCCCCACAAACTGCCTCTTGCCTCTCTGTATACCCGCACACAGTAGGCACTTATTAAACGTTCACCGGCGGTGACCGTGGCCCTGAACATCTCCACGGGGTGATGGCCGAGGACTCGGGTTGGAAGCCGGCCTGCGCTCTTTCTGAGAACAAGTGGGATGTTTTCAGGGGGGCCTTCGCATTGGAAATAATCAAACACCTCAAGTCCAGGCTTAAGAAAATGATGGAGCCAATGGGAATAATTCAGATGGCGCGGTTAAGGCGGCTAGGAGGCTTCGGAGCACGCAGGCTGCAGGCCAGACATCAGGAAGTTCCAATCTGGCCTTAGACGCTGATCGCAGGTCAATCATTTCACCCCGTCTGCCTCAGTTTCCTCATCTGTCCAACGAGCTGGAGAAGAAAATGGCCCACCGCTGCAGTGTCTCTGCCAAGAAAACCCAGTCACAAAGGGTGAGATATAACTGAAAAGCAACTGAACAACAACACACACACGCATTTATTTGGGGAGCCAGTTGTTAAATGTTTGCAGAGCGTCCTTTAGTGAACGCATTGCTAAGGTCCCTTTGCTTTGGGCAGAATGAGAAGACCAGAGGGAGAGGAGGAGAAAGCTCCTTCATTCCAGCTTGTCTGCATCTTATGCATGGGGATCTCCTTCCACAATGAAGGACAAACCCGCGCAGAGGCCGGGAGGGGACTTCTGACTGCAAACCCCTGGCTTCCCACTGAGTTCCTGGCCAACCACACAGTGAAGCACATGGGGGGAGTCACCCCCTCCCAGCTGAGGCTCATCTCTCAAGCCTGGAGGCTCAAGTTAAAATACTCACTCTGACATCAACACTGCAAGCTTGAGGGAGTCCCTTTGTCTCTCTGGGCCTCAGTTTCCCTGTCAAAAAGAGCTCTCTGCCAACTCTGTGACTATGGTTCTTCCTGACAGGAAGCCAATCAATTAAACGCTTGGTAAGGACCTGTTGTGCTCCTTAAATAGGTGCTGAGGTTACAAGGAAGATGGCGGCCTCTGCCTTCACTGGGCTTCCCTCGTCTTGGGAGAGACCACAGGGACACAGACACACAAATCGTTGTGCGTGTGAGTATATATAAAGAGATTCAAAAGGATGTGAGTAGGGCGAGATATAGTGGCAGGAAGTAGGGAAGGCTCCTTCAGGAGATCTTAAAGGAGGAAAGAGATTTCTGAAAGGGCAAAGTGAGAAAGGGAGACTTCCAGACCTGAGGGTCAGTCAGTGCAAAGGGGGATGGGAAATGGGGTAGAGGAAGTCAGGCCAGGGGGATCAGACTATAGAATACAAAAAGGGAGTGGTGTGAACAAGGTCAAATGGACAATTCTAACTGGAAGATGAGGCCAAAGCTTGTTCTTGCCTTCAGCTCAAAGGGTCAGTGATCTTTGACCTTGGGGTCAGCTCGGCTAGTAAGAAAGTCAGATGAAACATGAGAATTCCATCCGCCAGTTTGACTTTTACTCATCAGAAGCTCAGGCCAAGGAGACCAATGGGAATGGAAGCATTGAGGACTTGGAGCAGGGGCTTTGGACCAGGAGGGTCCAGCCTACCATGAGGAGAAAGCATGGGCTTTGGTTCCCTTGGCTAGGGGAATTCCATCCGCCAGACTGGCTTTTACTCGTCAGAAACTCAGGCCAAGGAGACAGACAGGAATGGAAGCAGTTGAGGGCTTGGAGCAGGGGGTTTGGACCTGGAGGGTCCAGCCTACCATGGGGAGAAAGCATGGGCTTTGGTTCCCTTGGCTATGGGAATTCCATCCACCAGACTGGCTTTTACTCGTCAGAAACTCAGGCCAAGGAGACTGATGGGAGTGGGAGCAGGGAAGGCTTGGAGCAGGAGCTTTGGACCAGGAGGGTCCAGCCACCATGGGGAGAAAGCACAGGCTTTGGTTTCCTTGGCCTTCTTCCCTTCTGACTTATCGGGTCACTTCTATAGAGTGAGGGAGTGGCGCACCGCTTGGGCTGGAGGGTGATGGTGGACATTTTCGGGGTCATTGGCAGGAGACATGACAGCTCACAGCCGCTGTGAGAGACCCAAGAGCAGCATACAGAAAGTGGGGGCAGCACGTGCTGTGCGTCAGCCCTGGGAAGTGGTCTCCATCACCTCCAGCTCAGTCAGACTCCACACCCCAGGGGCCTTCCTGAGAACCTCATGGAGCCCTGTCCAGAGGCTCAGAATCTAGGACGGGCGGGAGGGAGCACAAGCAGTGACCCCATCTTCCAAAGAAACTGACACTCAAGAGCTTAAGTCGGGTTGCTTCCACTCTACTGCCTGGTATTCCAGGAAGGAATCGGGTTGGTGGGTGCACGTAGGGGAGTGTGCATGCGTGTGCATGCGTGTGTACACCATGTTTATGGGGGGGTGTGCATGCATGCATGTGTAGGGCCATGGGGGGGGGGGTTGGCAGGGTGAGAGGGAGGTAGGGTTGGAGAGAAGACTTGGCTACCCAGGCCAGGCTCAGGACCAAGTCCAGAAATTATTTATTTATTTATCACAAATTCACATGTTGTTCCTCAGTTCCCTGGGGCCCAGCTTTCGGCCACTCCCACGGCCTCCCCTCAAACAGACAATCTGTGGGAAGCACAGACCACACAGTCAGTGCTTACTAAATGCTTGTCCCTCCTCCTCCTGAACCCCACCCCTCCTCATCCCACTCTACTGTGACACCATCACTTCTGTCCCGCCCTGGGAGGTCACAAGGAAGTGTCTGAGGCTGGCCGGGCACAGCTCTGCTCTCTTGGGCCTTCCCCGGGCCAGGCCACAGACCAGGCTCTCAGTGAGGAGCCCGAGCCAGCAGCTGCTTCCCTTTCCTGATCTCCGAGCCTCCCATGGCCCAGCAGCAGCGCCGCGGAGCACGGCCCATCGGAGGAGGACGGGGCCTGGGGAGGCCGTGCCAGTGACGGGGGCCCAGCCGGGAGAGCGCCTTGTGCCGAGAGGGGGGCGTGCAGGGACTCCAGTGGGCCGCCCCAGCTGGGGGGCCAGGTGCCGCCTTCCTTCGAAGAAGGGCCTTGGGGGGCCCCGCCAGATGGAGGCTGCTTAGCCTGGGCACCCTTGGGCTCGGGCAGGGAAGGCACCCAGGCTGTGGCTCTCTGCGCTGTGCCGGAGCAGAGGGTCCTTCCCTCCCTCCTCCTCCTCCACCTTCAAGGGCAGCTCTGGCTTCAGAGGGAGGAGGCGGCCTCAGGAAGGGTCCGGTTTTCCACAATGGAGGGTCTCGGTACTTCCTGGTCAGCAGCCGGCCCTCTGGGAGCCCGGAGCAGCCTTCTTCCCTCCCCGGCCTCCTCCTCTTTGGTACCTGTTAAAGGCAGCCCCCAAGAAGTCATGTCTACGAGGCGCCCCCCCTGATTCAGTCACCTCCTGAACTGCAGCGGAGGCCAGCAGACTTGGAGGGCTGGAGGTAGGCTTCCGGGCTGGGTGGGACTCCTCTCCCTGGGCACTGACAGCAGGACCAGAGTCACGGGGGGAGGCGCGGTCTCACCCTCTGCTTCGGACCCAGGCCGGCACCTCTCCTACTGGGGCCAGCCCCACGCCGGGCTCCAGGCCCAGAGGGGGAGGAAGGCCTGGCCTTCGGGCCCGGCAGTCTCCGGGGGTCCCGGGCCGGAGCCCTCCCGGCCACAGGGTACCCCCTTCCTTTCTGGTGCAGACCCCGGCCGCCCCCCGACGGCCCCCAGGCCTTGGGAAGAAGGCGCGGAGGAAGGAAGCCGCCCCGGCACAACTGCGGGACCTCCGGGACCTGCCTCCGGCCTCGGGACTGGCCTTGGTGGCCATCCTCAGAGCCGAGAAGTGACCTGAAGGGTCCCAAGCCACCCTCCAACCCGGCGCCCCGAGGGGTGGGGCGGGGCCCGAAGCCCAGGAGAGCCGAGAGCCCCCTCAGGCTTCCGGCATCTCCGTGGGGCCCAGGGATCTGCTCTCAGGGAATGGTGCAGGAGGCCCTCATGAAGGAGCAGGAAAGGAGGCTGGCGGGCAGGCAGGGAGCCAGACACACAGAGAGCGAGCGGCAGAGGCAGACGGACAGACAGATCCAGACGGACAGACACAGGCACCGACAGACCGACGCAGACAGACAGGCGGACCGAGACCGACACCGACAGACGGACAGACACAGGCACGCAGAGACCTACAGACAGACACAGATGCAGACAGAAAGAAGCAGACACACACAGACACACAGACGCAGACACACGAGCGCAGACATACAGACGCAGACAGACGCGGGCAAAGACAGGCAGACGCAGACGGACAGACAGACGCAGGAGGACAGACAGACACAGGCAGACAGACAGAGACTCACGCAGACGGACACAGACACAGACAGGCAGATGCAGACAGAAAGACACAAACAGACACAGACAGACGGGCAGACACAGACGCCCACAGACAGACACAGGCAGACGCAGACAGAAAGACACAGACACAGACACACGGAGAGGGACAAGCAGACACAGACGGAGACGGACAGACAGACGCAGACTGACAGACACAGGCAGACGCAGACGGACGCGGGCAGATACAGGCAGATGCGACACCGACAGTCACAGACGGACACGGACAGACAGACGCAGACCGACAGACACAGACAGACGCAGACGGACGCCGACAGATTCAGGCAGACGCGGCAGACGCAGACGCCGATGGACAGGCTGACGGGCCCGCTGGGCTAGGCTGGGCATCTCCCTCACCAGATCTGTAGCCCCCAGAGGAATCCGCCGCCCTCCACGGGATCCCGCGCTCCAAACAGCAAAGTTTCCCAGAACCACAGACCGGGCCCGGCCCCGGCCTGAGACCAGCCTTCGGGCCCTGGGCGGCCGCACAGCCGGGTAAGTGGCCACGGGAAGGCTAAAGCCCTGAGACGGCCCGAAGGCCGGGCTGGGGGGGGGGGGGGAGAGCTTCTGGCGCTCTCGCACAGTGCCTTGTTTTGCTCTCCCAGAGGCCCGAGGGTGGGTGGGGGGTGGGCCCAGAGAGCCGGCTCACAGCCTTCCATGGGGCGGGGAGGGGGGTCCGGGGCAGCCCACCAAGTCACTCTCTCTGTAGGCCTGCCCGAGGCAGCTGCTGTAAGAACCATCGGCTCCGGCCCTGCCATCCCTGCCCCCACCTCGGGGCCAGGAACCCAGGAAGAGACACCTGCCCCGGGGGCCCAGGTGGGGCTGCCACTAATCAGTCCCCCTGGGGGAGCCGCAGTGTCAGAGGCTTAGATACACCAAGGGGGGGGGAGAGAGGGGAAAAAGGGGGAGGAGGAGAGGGGGGAGAGAGAGGGGGAGAAAGGGGGAGGAGGAAAGGAGGGGAGAGGGAGAGAGAAGGGGGGGAGGAAGGGGGGGGAGAAAGTGGGGAGAAAGAGGGGGGGAGAAAGGGGGGAGAAAGGAGAGAGAGGGGGAGAAAGGGGGGGAGAGAGAGGGGGAGAAAGGGGGAGGAAGAAAGGGGGGGAGAGGGAGAGAGAAGGGGGGGAGGAAGGGGGGGAGAAAGTGGGGAGAAAGAGGGGGGGAGAAAGGGGGGGAGAGAGAAAGGAGAGAGAGGGGGAGAAAGGGGGGGAGAGGAGAGGGGGGAGAGAGAAGGGGAGAAAGAGGGGGGAGAAAGGGGGGGAGAAAGGGGGGGAGAGGGAGAGAGAAAGGGAGGAGGAAGGGGGGGGAGAGGGGGGAGAAAGGGGGAGGAGGAAGGGGGGGAGAGGGAGAGAGAAAGGGAGGAAGGGGGGAGAGAGAGAGGGGGAGAAAGGGGGGGAGAAAGAGGGGGGGAGAAAGGGGGGAGAAAGGGGGAGGAGGAAAGGGGGGGAGAAAGGGGGGAAAGGGGAGAAAGGGAGAGAGAAAGAGGGGAGGAGAAAGGGAGAGAGAGGGAGGGAGGAAGACAGAGACAGACAGACTGATACACAGAGAGAGAAGGGAGTGAGGAGAGAAGGGGGGGGAGAGAGGAGAAGAAAGGGGAGGATCTGAAATAATTGTGGCCTGAAGTTGCTCCCCAGGACACTCAGCTCCCAATTAACCACAGGAACGAAGGGGACACCAGAGAAAGGCTCCGGGGCTGCTGCTCGAGGTGAGGACCCAGGGACGGGGGCCCCAGGGAATCCCCAGCCCCGAGGGCCGGCTCTCTGACTGGCAACTGTGGCCTTCCCAGGATCTCCCTCTGGCTGAGCCAGCCCCTGCCCGGTGCTGGGCAGGGGTCTGGGGCGAGAGTCTGGGATGAGAGTCCGGGGCGAGGGTCCGGGGCAAGAGTCTGGGACGAGAGTCCGGGGCGGGGGTCCGGGCATCCGGGGCGGGGGTCCGGGGCGGGGGTCCGGGGTGGGGGTCCGGGGCGGGGGTCCGGGGCGGGGGTCCGGGGGTCCGGGGCGGGGGTCCGGGGATCCGGGGCGGGGGTCCGGGGCGGGGGTCCGGCCCGGCCAAGCAGCAGAGGCGGGTCAGGTGGCCCAGGCTTTATTGGGGCTCAGTGGGAGTAGATCATATCTGATAAGGCCCCGGGGGCGTGGGTGACGATCTGCATGCGCAGCCACCAGTAGTAGTCCATGGGGTGGTAGCGCGTGTACGGGGTCTTGGAGGTGAGCGCGTGGCCCACGGACTCGATGACGGGCTTGGTGTCCATGGAGCCGCTCTTGCAGTAGGCCTCCAGGTCGCTGACCCGCTGGCGGAAGTACCGCTTGCCGTAGTCCCTGCGCACGGCCTCGGGCAGGCTGTCCCACATCTTCCTGGCCGCCGCCTGGATGCGCTCGGGCTTGTAGAGCCTGGTGGCCACGGTGAAGTTGCCGGGCTCCACCACGCTGACCCGGACGCCCAGCGGGTACAGCTCGTAGCGCAGGCAGTCGGAGAAGGCCTCCACCCCGAACTTGGTGACGCAGTAGGTGGAGCGCCCGGCGCTGGCCGTCCTGCCCAGCACGCTGCTGATGTTGACGACGCGGCCTGTGGGGACACGGCGGGCGGCCGTGGGGGGTGGGCCTGAGCTGGGGCACTCGTCCCCCCCCCCCAGGGGCCGCTGGGACACACTCGCCCCCCCCCCCGGGGGCCGCTGGGACACACTCGCCCCCCCCCCGGGGGCCGCTGGGACACACTCACCCCCCCCCGGGGGCCGCTGGGACACACTCAGGAGGGGCCTATGGGGGGGGTCCTTAACGAATGGGGGTGGGAGGGGCGGAGATAATGGCAGGAGGAGGAGGGCTGCACAGACTGAAATCTAATGGGATGAAAGAATAGTGGAGTGAGGGATGGACAGGCAAGTAGGACGGACGGGTGGGTGGGTGAGTGGGTGAATAGATGGACGGACGGATGGACTGACGGATGGACGGCTAACTGACATGAATCCCGTCGCGGGGATGGTCAGAAGGGGCAGGACTGCCGGTTGAGAAGATTCCCGCTCCCGCCCACTCCTCTTACTCCTCCCTCCCCACCCCTTGGAGCTGGTCTCAAGCCCAAGCAAAGGCAGCCAAACAAGCCGCAGGGGTCCTCAGAGCCCGCTTAAAGCCTTTAAGGGCCGCAGGGCCCGGTTTTGGGGAGCCCCCGGGGCAGGCCCGGAGAGCGCACTTGGGGAGATGCCCGAGGCCCTTACGAGGGGCAGGGGCGGCCACGAGGGTCCGTCCGGAAGCCCCAGCCTGGCTCGGGGAAGCACCGGGGAGTTGGGCCCCCAGCCAGACCCGGCTCGGAGCTCACGGCGGGGGGCTCGCGGCCGAACGCTGAGGCCCCCGTGGGTCCCTTGGTGTCCGCCCCCACGCCTGGCAGCGAGGGGCCCGGGCACTTGTCCGGCCTCTGTCCCAGGAGGGAGGCGCTGGCTGGGAAGATCCTGACTGGCCACAGGCCCGGGCGGCGGGGAGGGCGGTTTGGGGGGCCTCGCTCACCTTTGGCCTTCCGCAGCAGGGGGAGGGAAGCCTTGGTGGTCCGGATGGTTCCCCACAGGTTCACCTCGGCCACCTCCTTGTAGGTCTCCAGGCTGGTGAACTCCACCTCGCCGAAGGTAGAGACGCCCGCGTTGTTCACCAGCCCCCACAGGCCTGAGGGAGGCAGGGGAGAGGAAGGGCCTGTGCGGGCCGGCCGGGGCCCCTCCCCCAGACCCCTCCCAACCCCCCGAGAGAAGCCGCCAAACAGCCGCAAGCACTTGCGAGCGCCCACTGGGCACTGGGCCTGGCAGCGCCCGGGCTCCAATTCTGGAACGAGGGGCCCCCGGCCCGTGTCTGACAGACGGACGCAAAGTAAATGGGCCGAGTGTGGGCAGGGGAGCAGCCGAGCCCCCCGGGGAGGGGCACGGGGGAGTGAGTGTCTGGTCTTGGGGGCCCCACAGCTCTGACCCCCTCGTGCAGCCTCCCTCCCGGCCCGGCCTCACGGACACCCCTCGGTCCTTCCCCGCGGAGGGAGAGCACCCGGACCTTCGGGGGAAGCCGGGCAGACCTCATGGCGCTCGCTCGGGGCCCCCGGAACCCCGGCTCGGGCAGCTTCCCCCGGCCAGGGTTCACCCCGACTGACCCCCAGGAAACAAACGGCCCCTGGGCCGGACAGAGGGGGCGGGGAGGGGGCCGAGGAGCAATCACGGCTGGCGGAAGAAGGCAGCCGTGACAGCAGGGCCGGAGGCAGCCGGGGGAGGCCCCATCCCCACGGGAGAGGGGAGAGCCGGCGAGTGGGCGCACGCTCGGGCCGAATGGGGCCCTGCCGGGCTGGAAGCCCCCCCCCTGCCTCCCAGATCACAGGCCGGAGGCCCCGCCTGCTGCGGAACGAGGGGGCCGGGCCAGGAGACGGGGGGAAGCCCCCGCCGACCCTTCCCTCCAGCCCCTAGGCGGCTGCTTTGGGGGGGTTTGCTGAGCCCGCGGCAGTCTGGGAAGTCGTGGCCGTGAGCCACGTGAATGGGGGGGCAGAGGGGTGCCCTGGAGGTCTGCCAGCCGGCAGAGGGCGGTGCTGGGGGGGAGCAGTGAGGGGGCGGGCAGGGTTAGGGGGTGATGGGAAGAGGGAGAGAGAAGCTCGGGGTCACCTATTTTGTTCTTGGGGGCTTTTCTCCACAGCTGAAGTCCGTGGTCCCCATAGGGAGCCCCCCACCCTCGCGCCTGGGCTGACGCCCCCTGTCTCCAAGCCTCGGCGCGCTCCGGCCCAGCCCCCAAACTGGAGGAAGATGCAGGTGGGGACCGGCCATCCCGGGCAGGGACCGACCTTGAACTTGGGGGGCACAGCCCCTGCGCCCCGCTCCTCCCGTCCCACCGGCTTTCCCAACTTTCAGCTTCTTGTGTTTTTCTTTTTGCAATTAAAACCTGAGCTTAAAACTACAGATCCCAGGGCAGTTTCTCAGCCGGGGCAGCGTTGCCCAAGCCCGGAGCAGAAGGGCGTCCTCGGGGTCTCTGGGCCCCTCCCCACACGGTCCCGCATTCAAATTCTCCCCAGAGCAGGTGGTTCATTTTGCGCGTTCCCATAGTTTTGCCCGTCACGTATAAGAGCTTACCTAGTGTCCATGTTCCAGTACCTATTTTTTTGTTGTTTTTTTTTTTTTTTTTAGCAAAAACACTTTTAAAATGTCACTGATGAACTGCCCAGTCCCCGTCCCATGAGCCTCTTTCTCCCACCCCTGACACGCAATCTGACAAGCATTTATTTGGCCCCCACTGTATGCCGAGCACTGTGCTTGCCAACATGTGCGTGCAAGGACCATGAAAGGCAAACTCTCTGGCTTAGGGAGAAACGTGCGGACCGGGAACCCAAAAAGACGCAGAGGGCGGCGGCCGATGGTCTCCTGGGTCAGTGGCTGGGGCCCAGCCCCCCAGGGGGGCCCGTCCTTGGCTCACCTTTGCTGGGCTCCTTCAGGTTCTCCTGGATGGTCTCTATGGCCTTGTTCACCTCGGCACTTTTGCACACGTCCAGCTGGATGGTCTTCATACGGTCGCAATTCATGGCGTCCAGCTCTTGGCTGCCCGCTTCTCCCTTATCCTAGACACACACACACACACACAGAGACACAGACACACAGAGACACACACAGACACAGACACACAGAGACACACACAGACACAGACACACACAGACACACACACAGACACACCAGAAGCCCTGGCTTAAGACCAACCTCAGGCCGGGAAAGGCCGGGCTGAGAAGGCAGCAGCCGAGCTCTGAGGCTCCCAGAAAAGCCTGGGGCTCACAGGGGGAAGGGGGCCCTCAGAGGCAGAAGCCCCAGATCCATTCCCATTGTCCCCACACTTGGGGGCTGGGAGAGAGCCGGGGTCCGGCCGAATCTCCACGTCCCCGCGCGTGGCCATCCAGCCTCCTTTGGGAGTCCGCCAGTGAGGGGCCCCAAAGACCAGTTCCCAAGAATGTCTCCATTTATTTGTAAAATGGGGGGTAGCCTGAGTGGGCTCGGTGCTCTCCCAGCTCAAAACAAGCTGGACCCTCAGCTCCTCCCTTTTGGGAAAACAGTCGCTCCCCTGGAAAGGACCCCCGAGAGAGGTTGGAGGGGACAGGGAGCCTCCGGGCATTGGGCTGGGCATCCCTCGCATGCAGGATCTGGACAGCGACAAGAGGCTCCTTCTCACACAAAGACCTGGGCTAGCCTGGAGACACCAGGGGCCCAGAGAAGGGCCAAAGTCGCCCGGAGAAGGGCCAGTCACCCGGAGAAGGGCCAAAGTCGCCCGGAGAAGGGCCAAAGTCACCCGGAGAAGGGCCAAAGTCGCCCGGAGAAGGCCCAAAGTCACCCGGAGAAAGGCCAAAGTCGCCCAGAGAAGGCCCAAAGTCACCCAGGGAAGGCCCAAAGTCGCCCGGAGAAGGGCCAAAGTCACCCGGAGAAGGGCCAAAGTCACCCGGAGAAGGCCAAAGTCGCCCGGAGAAGGCCCAAAGTCACCCAGGAAGGGCCAAAGTCGCCCGAGAAGGCCCAAAGTCACCCAGGGAAGGCCCAAAGTCGCCCGGAGAAGGCCCAAAGTCGCCCGGAGAAGGCCCAAAGTCGCCTGGAGAAGGGCCAAAGTCGCCCAGAGAAGGGCCAAAGTCACCCGGAGAAGGGCCAAAATCACCCAGGGAAGGGCCAAAGTCGACCGGAGAAGGCCCAAAGTCGCCTGGAGAAGGCCCAAAGTCGCCCGGAGAAGGCCCAAAGTCACCCAGGGAAGGCCCAAAGTCGCCCGGAGAAGGCCCAAAGTCACCCAGGGAAGGCCCAAAGTCGCCCGGAGAAGGGCCAAAGTCACCCAGGGAAGGCCCAAAGTCGCCCGGAGAAGGCCCAAAGTCACCCAGGGAAGGCCCAAAGTCGCCCGGAGAAGGGCCAAAGTCACTCAGGGAAGGGCCAAAGTCGCCCGGAGAAGGCCCAAAGTCACCCGGAGAAGGCCCAAAGTCGCCCAGAGAAGGCCCAAAGTCGCCCAGAGAAGGCCCAAAGTCACCCGGAGAAGGCCCAAAGTCGCCCGGAGAAGGCCCAAAGTCGCCCGGAGAAGGGCCAAAATCACCCAGGGAAGGGCCAAAGTCGCCCGGAGAAGGCCCAAAGTCGCCCGGAGAAGGGCCAAAGTCGCCCGGAGAAGGCCCAAAGTCACCCGGAGAAGGCCCAAAGTCACCCGGAGAAGGCCCAAAGTCGCCCGGAGAAGGGCCAAAGTCGCCCGGAGAAGGCCCAAAGTCGCCCGGAGAAGGGCCAAAATCACCCAGGGAAGGGCCAAAGTCGCCCGGAGAAGGCCCAAAGTCGCCCGGAGAAGGGCCAAAGTCGCCCGGATTTCCTTAGGAAGCAGAGGGTCCAAGGCACAAGGTAGCCCTCGCCTGGTGCCCAGAAAGATTCTTGGAAATGTCGGGGGGCAGATTGTGACGCCTCAGGCTCCCCTAAGAGCCAGCCGGCTTCCCCGAGGAGTCAGACCAGACTCCCTTGAGACAGGAGGAAACAAAGGGGCCTCGGAGGCCAGCCCAGCGCCTCCCAAAGGCTCCACGACTGGAAAATGGGGGGGCCCAGGCCGAGTCCCGGAAGCCCAGGGAGCGCTTTCCTTCACAGAGGAAGCTCCCTTGGTGCCCGAGCCCTGCCGGGGGGTATGGGGAGGGGGCAAGGGGAAGCCCGGGCTTCACCCGCCCCACTCTGGGACAGAACCAAACTTGGATCCTGGCCCCAGACGAGGCCTTTCCCTCAGTCTCCCCCTCTGTCTCTCGGGGGGCACAGGGGTCTCAGGGGGCACAGGGGTCTCTCAGGGGGCACAGGGGTCTCAGGGGTCTCAGGGGGCACAGGGATCTCAGGGGGCACAGGGGTCTCTCAGAGGGCACAGGAGTCTCTCAGGGGGCACAGGGGTCTCAGAGGGCACAGGAGTCTCAGGGGGCACAGGGGTCTCAGGGGGCACAGGGGTCTTAGGGGGCACAGGGGTCTCAGAGGGCACAGGGGTCTCTCAGAGGGCACAGGAGTCTCAGGGGGCACAGGGGTCTCAGGGGGCACAGGGGTCTCAGGGGGCACAGGGATCTCAGAGGGCACAGGGGTCTCTCGGGGGGCACAAGGGTCTCAGAGGGCACAGGGGTCTCAGGGGTCTCTTAGGGGGCACAGGGGTCTCAGGGGGCACAGGGGTTTCTCGGGGGGCACAGGAGTCTCTCAGGGGGCACAGGAGTCTCTCAGGGGGCACAGGGGTCTCAGGGGGCACAGGATCTCTCAGGGGGCACAGGGGTCTCTCAGAGGGCACAGGAGTCTCTCAGGGAGCACAGGGGTCTCAGGGGGCACAGGGATCTCAGAGGGCACAGGGGTCTCTCGGGGGGCACAAGGGTCTCAGAGGGCACAGGGGTCTCAGGGGGCACAGGGGTCTCTTAGGGGGCACAGGGGTCTCAGGGGGCACAGGGGTCTCAGGGGGCACAGGGGTTTCTCGGGGCCTCCCCTACCTTGAGGAGGCAGCCGGCAAACACGGTGAAGCCCATCGCGTGCAGGTGTTTGGCGATGGAGAGGCCGAAGCCCGAGTCGCAGCCGGTGACCAACACGGCCTTGTTGAGGGCCTGGGAGGGAGGCCCGGGGAGCCCGTTATGAACCTGCCCCGCAATCCTGGAGGCCCAAAGGGCGGGGAGGGGGAGACATAGCCAGCCCAGGGGCAGCGCTCTGCAGTAAATGAGAAGGGCCGGCAGCCGGGGGGGCCTCGGCTCTCCGTGAGAAGGGGGGCTGGAGCTGTCTGCACCCAGAGGGGCTGGAGGCTGGGGGGGAGATGGAGGCTGGGGGGTATCAGAGGCTGGGGGGGAGACGGAGGCTGGGGGGGAGACAGAGGCTGGGGGGGAGACGGAGGCTGGGGGGGAGATGGAGGCTGGGGGGTGTAAGTTGGGGGGGAGGCTGGGGGGTATCAGAGGCTGGGGGTGCAAGTTGTGGGGGAGGCTGGGGGGGCCCAGCTCCCCCACCAATCCCCTGGGGGTCCTTGGCCAATGTAGAGAGAGCCTAAGAGAGGCTATTCACCCACTGAGGGAGCCCCGCAAAGGGCCAGGGGAGGAGCCAGGGACAAGCACCAAGCCTGAGTTCTGCTCCAGGGGTGCCCGGCCTCCCCCCGAGACCGAGGGCCTGGCCCCGGGGGCACCGCTCCCCAGGGCTCTGCTCACCCTTTTTTCTTGGGGCTCCTGGGTTTTCTCGTCCCCCACGGAGTGTAGACCGGACAGCACCTGGCCAGCCCTGGGGGGAAGGGGGAGGGGCGGGCTCAGCTGGAGCCCCATGGGACGCCGGCGCCCTGGCAGCCCAACCCCCGCTGGTGACCCCGAGGGCCTGACCTCCCAGGCCGGGGTCCAGGCTTCTAATCCTGCCTTCGCTGCCGGGGGCGTCCGGCCCTCTCTGGGACCCTCGTGTATCCTCCCTCCGGGGAGAGCGGCCAAACCTGCCGGGCTTCTGTAACTATCAGGAGAGGCTGGGGTCCGCAGGAGGGGGGTGGGGGGACCCCGGGGCCCCCAGCTCCCCCCTTCTGGTAAGCCCCCCAGAGACCCGGCTCCCGGCTCTCACCTCGTGACGTCCGGAACGTTTGGGAAACGGAGGCGTCCCCGGGCCAGGGCCGCCAGAGCCCTGGAGAACCCGGGAGCCAGCATGGCTCCGCCTCGGGACAAGCTGAACCGCGAGTTCCTTCCACCTGCTCGGAAACAGAGAAAGGAGGCGTTGGCGGCCGCACGATCGATCCCGGGGTCCCCGGGGCCTTGGGTCCTCAATGAGCCTCAGCCCCGAGCCCTCCTTGGAAACAAGGCCTGAGGATTAAGCAAAGGCGCCAGTCTCCAAACAAGCATTTATTAAGCGCTTCCTGTGTGCCTGGCGCGGAACTAAGCACTGCAGGGACAAAGGAGAGAGACAGCAGCCCCCGGTGTCCCAAGTGTCGGGGGCTGGGGGCAGGACAGGTGATCTCCCGGGGGGGGGAGAATTCTCGGGCCCCCCATTCTGGCCGGGGCCCCACTTCTCCTGGGAGGGAGGCCCCGACCCCCTTTTCCAGACTTCCTTCCCGGGATCCTGTCTCGGACTTGGGGGGACCCCTTCAGAATCGAGGAGAGGAGCCAGCGGGCAGCCCTGCCTGGCAGCACGGACCTGGCCCACAGGCCCCCGCACGCCCACAGGCCCCCCAGTGCCCACAGGCCCCCGCACGCCCACAGGCCCCCCCACACTCACAGGCCCCCACATATCCCAGGCCCCCCACGTGCCCACAGGCCCCCATGTGCCCACAGGCCCCCCCCACACCACAGGCCCCCACATGTCCCAGGCCCCCACGTGCCCACAGGCCCCCACATGTCCCAGGCCCCCACGTGCCCACAGGCCCCCACATATCCCAGGCCCCCCACGTGCCCACAGGCCCCCACATATCCCAGGCCCCCCACGTACCCACAGGCCCCCGCACGCCCACAGGCCCCCCACGTACCCACAGGATCCCACATATCCCAGGCCCCCACGTGCCCACAGGCCCCCATGTGCCCACAGGCCCCCCCCCCCACACCCACAGGCCCCCACATGTCCCAGGCCCCCCATGTGCCCACAGGCCCCCACATGTCCCAGGCCCCCCACGTGTCCACAGGCCCCCACATGTCCCAGGCCCCCACGTGCCCACAGGCCCCCACATATCCCAGGCCCCCACGTGCCCACAGGCCCCCACATATCCCAGGCCCCCCACGTACCACAGGCCCCCACATGTCCCAGGCCCCCACGTGCCCACAGGCCACCCCATACCCACAGGCCCCCGTGTGCCCACAGGCCCCCACATGCCACAGACCCCCCACATGTCCCAGGCCCCCACGTGCCCACTGGCCCCCCCATACCCACAGGCCCCCGTGTGCCCACAGGCCCCCACACCCACAGGGCCCCACGTACCCACAGGCCCCCACAGGCCCCCCCATACCCACAGGCCCCCGCATGCCGACAGGCCCCCTCCATGAGGACAGACCAAGAGAAACTCTCCTGGCTCCCTCTGGAAGGCTGTTGGGGTGTGGTCCTGGCCGTTTCCCGGGTCCCCCCCCCCCCCGCTTCTGTTGGGTTGCTTCACTTTTCCCAGGGCCCAGCCCTTAGCACAGAGCCTGGCCCAAACGCAAGGCCCTCGAGAAACCCCTCTTGATGTGACCTGTGGCCATGGCCGACGCAGCTTTCTGGTTCTCCATCAGTGCATGTGGCTCTTCCCCCACTTCTCCATCTGTCCCTATTGTCATTTCTTGGGGCATGGTAAGCATCGCACCATATTCACCCGCCACAGTTTGGTCTGCCGCCCCCCACTTGGTTGATGGCCATCTGCTTCTCAGTTTGAAGTTACTGTCAAAAGGTAGGGCTGCCCTGAGAATTTGGGGGGTTCTTTTTTAGCAGACATACTTCTATTTGGGGGTACAGGGTTCTTTTTAGCATACCTCTATTTGGGAGTTATGGGGTTCTTTTTAGCAGACATACTTCTATTTGGGGGTACAGGGTTCTTTTTAGCAGACATACTTCTGTTTGGGGGTACAGGGTTCTTTTTAGCAGACATACTTCTATTTGGGGGTACAGGATTCTTTTTTAGCAGACATACTTCTATTTGGGGGTACAGGATTCTTTTTTAGCAGACATACTTCTATTTGGGGGTACAGGGTTCTTTTTAGCAGACATACTTCTATTTGGGGGTACAGGGTTCTTTTTAGCAGACATACTTCTATTTGGGGGTACAGGATTCTTTTTAGCAGACATACTTCTATTTGGGGGTACAGGATTCTTTTTAGCAGATATACTTCTATTTGGGGGTACAGGGTTCTTTTTAGCATACCTCTATTTGGAGTTATGGGGTTCTTTTTAGCAGACATACTTCTATTTGGGAGTTATGGGGTTCTTTTTAGCAGACATACTTCTGTTTGGGGGTACAGGGTTCTTTTTAGCAGATATACTTCTATTTGGGGGTACAGGGTTCTTTTTAGCATACTTCTATTTGGGGGTACAGGATTCTTTTTTAGCAGACATACTTCTATTTGGGGGTACAGGATTCTTTTTTGGTACAGGGTTCTTTTTAGCAGATATACTTCTATTTGGGGGTACAGGGTTCTTTTTAGCAGATATACTTCTATTTGGGGGTACAGGGTTCTTTTTAGCATACCTCTATTTGGGAGTTATGGGGTTCTTTTTAGCAGACATACTTCTATTTGGGAGTTATGGGGTTCTTTTTAGCAGACATACTTCTGTTTGGGGGTACAGGGTTCTTTTTAGCAGATATACTTCTATTTGGGGGTACAGGGTTCTTTTTAGCAGACATACTTCTGTTTGGGGGTACAGGGTTCTTTTAGCAGATATACTTCTATTTGGGGGTACAGGGTTCTTTTAGCATACCTCTATTTGGGATTATGGGGTTCTTTTTAGCAGACATATTTCTATTTGGGAGTTATGGGGTTCTTTTTAGCAGACATGCCTTGACTGTGGAGTCTGTGGAGAATGGGTACAGGTGTTTTAATGAAGAACAATTGCTGGTTGCTTTCCAGAAGGGTTGGGCCATGTCAGGATGTTTTGTCCAAGGACAATCTGTGCTCAGGAGCCTCGATTTCACATCACCTCCTATGCCCAGGACTTGGCAAGCAAGAAGAGCCATGGGCCAGGGCCATCTGCTGGCTTCCCCTTTCATGCCCCCACTCCCGGCCCCGGCAGTCTCCCTATTGTTCTTGGGCCCCCCAGGCACACTTGGGAGCTGTAGGAGTGAGGGCGGGAGAGGGGCCGGTCTGAAGGCCCTGGAAGTCTTAGCGTTCTTACCCGGTGCAGAAAGCTCCAACCAGTCCCGGACCTTTCTCCTGTCCTTCCGGCAGGAGCGAGGCCCCTGGCATAGTGGGCGTCCGGCTACGGGCACACAGTGCGGTTAATAACTGAGCTGAGCCCCCGGGGAGTAACCCAGAGCCAGCTAAGCCCTCCAGAGGGTTTGTTTCAAATAAATGGAACTAGGGCGTCATTGTCTGCCAGAGAGGGTGTCCAGGCTCCCACCAGAATGAGGCGACTGGGGCCCATTGCTCCTATGGATCTGAAATCTCCTTGGGTCCTAGGGGAGGCCGGGACAGGACCAAGAGTCCTCCTTGCTCTGGGCTCTTTGACCAGTCCTTGACCATCTAACACAGAGACAACATTTAACCCCTGGGTGCAGCTAGACGGGATAAATAAATACAGAAAACGTGAGAAAAGCCCTTTGCTCTGAAAGGGAGCAGGGAGGCTCGGGTAGAAGCTGGAGGAGGGCATGGGACGAATACGGGGGTGGGGGGGAAGAAAGAGGGGAATAGGAAGACTGGAAAAGTAGGAAGGAACCAAGCTAGGGCGGCGTTAAAGCCAGAGGATTTTATATTTGCAGCTGGGAGTCTTGGGAAACCGGCGGGATACTGGGAGCAGTGGGGAGGGGGCTTCCGTAGGAAGATCACCCCACCCTCAGAAGGCCGGCCCGGGAGGCGCTCCCCAGCCGTCAGGGCCAAGGAGCAGCTTCGGGGCAGTGACCACTCCACGAGAACAGAAAGGAAGCACAATTCTTCCAGAGGGCCCCGAGTTCCAGGCTCCTCTGCGGCCCCTCGGGCCTTCCCCTCGAAGGCGGCGGCATGGACAGAGTTCCCAGGGTCCCCCGGCCCGGCCCCTCTCAAGTCGGGGCAGTTAAGGGGAGGGCTCGTTGGTGTTGGAGGCAGCCCGCCATCTCGGCCAGACTGGGAGCCCCTCCTCCTCCTCTTGCCCCCCAGTAGCCGGCCAGAGAAAGCACCGCCCTCCCCCCGCCCCCCGCTTCTCCTGGAGCTTCCCGCTTGGGCTGCGGGAGGGGGTGACGGCTCAAGCCCAGCTGACGGCCGGCCCCGCCGTGCTCACCAGTCCCCGGCCCTTCCGTGGGCAGCGCTGGCCAGCTCCCGGGCGGCCGCCCCTCCCGTGCCGACGGCCCTCGCTAGGTAGCCGGGGACCTGCGGCGCCGCCGGGGCCAGCCTCCCCACGAGGGAGCGTCCAGGGCTGCCCAACCAGCCCGCAGTCCATTGGTTGGGCGCGAGCCACGCCCGCAGCGCTTGAATAGCGAGCCTAGCAGCCGCGCCGGGGGCTTGGCTCAACGGGGGATTCGGGTTGGCCGGGAGGCCTGAGGCTCAGCCCCCCGCCCCCCCCCAGACGCGGGCGAGGAAGCTGAGCGCCTCCTTACCCTCTGCCCCGTCAGCCGAGGAGGGGCTTCGGACAAGGTCCACGCCGGCAACTCCCGCCTGCTCCCCTCCCGGCCGCCCGGGACTCCCGCCCCTCTGGCTCCTGGACTTTCCCAACGCCTCCCTCACGTGTCCCCAGAAGCCAGAAGGGCGCGGCCGGACGGGGTGGGGAGCTCCTCGGAGGGTCTTTCCTGGCCCCGTAACGGGCCCCCCGGTATCCAAGAACCCTCGCCTCGCTGTCGCGCCCCAGAGGCCCGGGCCACAGAGGGGCAGCGCACGGGCTGAGCGCCAGACTCCCCTCCGCGGGCCCAGGAGGGGGAGGGGAAGAAGGGGATGGAGAGGGATGGAAGGCTCTCCGCCGCATCCTCGGGCGGAGCGGAGAGCCTGACGCAGGCGGAGGAAGGCCGTTGCGTAGGACGAGAGCTCCTCCCTCCTTAACCTCCTCTCGGAACGAAGCAGCTACACCCTCTTTGCAGGGTAGGGAGGGCGGCCGAGGCGGCCGAGGACGCCCTCCCGCTCTGCAGCATCCCTAGCGGAGGCCGGTCCCCCGCGCCCGCCCGGAGGCTGAGGCAGCCCGGGGAACGAGGCGGCTGCGGGGGTGCTGGCGGGGGCTGCGGCCGGCCCGGAAGGACTCGGAGAGCGTCCGCCGCTTCCTCCGGCCTCCCGGCTCGCCGGCCCTCGCCGCCTCCCTCCGCCGCTTCCCCTTCGGCGAGCTCCCGGAGCTTTACCTGCGGGATGCGCGCGGGGGCCCCGGGGCCCGAATCCGAGAGTTCCCCGAATGGATGAATGGGGAGCGCGACGATCCTAAGAAGGGGGTGGGATTGTGGCCTTTCTTCTCACCTAGGAAGTGAGCTCATTCCTCCGCTCCGTTCCCCCCATCCCTGGTTCACTGGCTGCAGCCAGGTGCGCCCCTCTGGGTCCCCCCTGCCCCGGGGCTCCCGAGGAGAGGCAGGGGAAGGGGAGGGGTGAGTGAGGGTAGCCTCAGGAGACCTGAGAAAGGCAGAATAGGAGGCTCGGAGCTGGCCAGAGAGGTCCAGCTCCTGATGGGAGGGGGCCTGGGGAGCCCCACCCCTCCGGGATCTCTCCCGCTTTGCTCCTGATGGAGCCCCACCCCTCGGGGGGATCTCTCCCGCTTTGCATGGGAGGGGACTGGGGAGCCCCACCCCTCCGGGATCTCTCCCGCTTTGCTCCTGATGGGAGGGGGACTGGGGTTCCCCTCCCCTCCGGGATCTCTCTCGCTTTGCTCCTGATGGGAGGGGACTGGGGCTCCCCTCCCCTCCGGGATCTCTCCCGCTTTGCTCCTGATGGGAGGGGATTGGGGAGCCCCACCCCTTGGGGAATCTCTCCCGCTTTTTCATCGGCTACTGGCATCTGGCCTGCAGCCCCTGCCCACGGCTTTGCCCTCTTCCCAGCCGCAGCGCAACTTGCTTCTGTCTAACTTGAAGATTCGCCTATGGGGAGAGGCCCATTGCCCACCCTTGCCCCTCCTTGCCCCTATCCACCTGCCTCTGCGCCCCTCCCTTCCTGAGTTTCCGGACCCCGGGGGTAGCCAGGCTGGGTTCGCTGAAAAAGCCTGCCCTCCCCTTCCCGCTCTCCTGAAAGGCTCTCTCGGGTTTCTGCTTCGGCCCGGCCCTACTCGCCTCCTAAACGTTGGGTCCCAGCGGAGGAATGGAAGCCTCTTAAGGGCAGGAGCTCCTTGGGGAGGTCTAGAAAGTAGCTAGAAAAGGTTTCCAATTCAGAGCCGGGTCGGGAGCCACTCCTCTGTCCAGCAGCTTCTCCTTCTGAGAGTGGGGGGGCGGGGGCGGGGGTCAGGGCGTCCTCCCCGCACCAGCCTCTGGGGCTGACTTAGGGTCCTGAGATCAGAACTCCTGAAGGGGGAGGAGCCCAGGGACCTCTCCCCTCATTCAGCCCTCCCCAGCCTCCCGGCCAGCTCGTCCAGGCTTCCCTTCCTCCGCCCCATCTTCCTCTTGGCTCCAGAGCCCAGTCTCCTCTGCCCAGAACACGGACCCTGTCCTGCCCTAGAGCCTGAGCAGAGCTGGTGCCCTCCTCTGCCAGCCTTTCCTGCTTCTGCCCCAGCTGCCCTGGGAGCAAAGATGCACTAGGAAAAATGACGAAGAAGTCAGTCTTGTGTCCATCTACAGACACTTCTTGAGCCACTCACTGGAGGAAAGGGGGGAAGGATGGGGAAGGGGCCTTGCTCTGCAGGAGTTACCCCAACCCCATGCCTTCAGAGTCTCCTTACCTTCGGGCCACATCCTGCACACAGTCGGCACTTAATGTTTGTTGAGCTGTAAGGGCCAGCCCAGACCCTGGGCTTTGGGGAACAGAACAAAAAGAACCCTAAGAGCAGCGGTTCTAGAGCACATCAAGCTTGCAAAGTACTTTACCAACCATGATCTCTTTTGCCCCTGGGAGTGTGTGCTGCTGTTACTATCCCTATTTTTCACATGAGCAACTCCCGGCAACCTCTGGGTGATCAGCCCAGTGCCACCGGGCGGAGACAGATGGGAACTCGGGGCTTCTTGGCAGCTCCAGCATTGCCTGTGCTCTAACGCTCCAACATGGAGCCCCATGGGTACACACACAGGAAGCAGCGGGCCGGGTTCCAGGGAGGCTTTCCAGGGCAAGCCTTCCCGGGAGGGGAGGTTCCCCAAAGCGCGGGACAAGCACCTTTCAGGCATAGGAAGCCGAGGCAAGAGGCAGGCAGACGAGCTTGGGACACGCTTGGCTGAGGACCGAGTCCGTGGATTGGCTTTTATTTCCGGGGAAGAAGATGGAGGCTGATTCACGGACTCCGGGCTCCAAACGGGAGATGCTGTATGTCACCATGACTCAGAAGTCTGGGAATTTGGGAGAGATGAGAGGAGCCTTGGACAAAATGGAACAGGGATTGGAGATGGAGCTGGGACTACCCAGAAGGCCCGAGAAGGAAGCCCCGGGGTGTGCCATACCCAGGTCCGGGAGGGGCTCCACCCTGGTGCGGCTTGTAGCTCGCCAGCCACTTTTCGGGCACCCTTTTCCCTGTTTTCAGGGTTGGCCAGGTCAGGGGAAGGACATCCCACTTCCTGCCCAGCGGCACCAGGGCCTTCCAGAGTTACAATATTCCCCTCAGTCTCCTACAAAGAAAGTACACCAAGTGTCAAGGTCTGAGGGCAGGAATTTTTATGGATGAGAAAGCTGTGGCTCTGAATGGTGACCTAGGAAGGACCCAGGCACCCTCCACCCCAGCCCAAGGCCCTCCTCTCCTGCACCCCTGCCACACCCCAGAACAAATGCTGACCCTTAGCACGTGCAGCCCATTGGCCCCCCGGACCACAGGCAGGGACCTCAGAGGCCCCCAAACCACCTCTATCCTCTTACCGAGGAGGAAAGTGCAGGGCGCCCGGGGCAGGTGGTAAGTAAGGGGGCTAGTTTTAATCCCAGGTGCTCTGAGCTTCCAAGGACACGTGCCAGGGCTTGTGCAAAGCATCCCTCTGGCTCTCAGAAGCCCTGGCAGCTGCTCCCCAGCTGAAGAGGCTCCAGGGGCAGCACTTAGCACAGGCACACAGCAAGCACTTCATAAATGCTCATCGATTCTGACTCTGACCATGCACTGTTAGCATGACTGACAGACTGACAGCTGGCGCGCTCTCTGTCTGTCTCTCTGTCTCTTTTTCTTACTTTCTGTCTGTCTCTTTTTCTTACTTTCTGTCTCTGTCTCTCTGTCTCTGTTTTTTATTTTCTGTCTCTCTTTGTCTCTTACTCTGTCTCTCTTTTCTTTCTCTTTGTCTGTCTCTCTCAGTCTCTATGTCTATTTCCAGGTAGATGGATACAGTGATAAAAGGAAAAAGAAAGGAAGAGATTGGCAGATGACAGAGCTGGCTGGCCAGATGTGCGGAGACAGAGAAACTCTCAATGCCAGATCCCAGCAACGTAGAGAATACAAGAGGCAGAACACAGCTCATATTTTTAGAACAGACGTTTTATTTTCCCCAATTACACGTAGAAACTGATTTTAGCCTTTGTTTTTTAAAGTTTTGACCCCAAATTCTCCTCACCCGTCCCTCCTCCCTAGGACGGGAGCAACGTGACCCGGGTTCTACGCGTGCTGTCACACCCAACAGATGTTCTCATTACCCATGTTGTGACAGAAAACAGACCCAAAGGAAAGGAAGCGCGGCCCGCTTCGCTCTGCACTCAGCCCGGCCTCTGGAGGGGCCCGGAATCCCTCTTCCCCGGAATTGTCTCGGATCCTTGTCGTGCCCGGAGGGGCCGAGTCGGGGCTGCTCCCGACACGCTGTAACTGGTCTCCTGGTTGCGGCCCCTTCACTTTGGGTAAGTCTCGGCAGCTTTCGCTGACGCTTCTCCGACCCGACGCTGTCAGTCTCCCTCCACGGCCGGTTCATTCCCCGCCGAGGGGCGTCCCCTCCACTCCCCGTCTGTGCCGCCACAGAAAGAGCCGCTGCGATTGTTTCCGTAGGCGCAGCTCCCGCTCGGTGGCTCCGGGCCACAGGCCGAACGGTGCCACGGAGGCTCCCCCAGTTCTGTCTGATGGCCTTTGGCCGTCCCTGCACCTCGCTCCCAGAAGGGTCGGACGACCTCACATCCGCCATCAGTGCGGGAGCTCACACTCCTCTGAAGACCATAGATTAAAAAAGACGGTGCGAGAGCTGAGGACTGGGGGGGAGGCCTTGCCAGCAAGAAAAAGCCGTTGGAATTCAGTTCGGGGTCGGAGGAATGGGATCTGGGGCTGAGGAAAATGAGGGGGCGGGGCTTGAACTGAGCATGAGGAGGGGGAGATGACTTCCCGGCGCTAAGGGACAACCCCCCAAAGACGCTTCCGCAAGCACCTGGGGCATTTGTTCTCCAAGGGCAGAGTCCAAGGCAGAAAGACTGCGGCCTCAGAGAGCCCGAAGGCTGCTGGTTCCCTCAGCATGAAAGGAGGGAGATTCCCCCACCCCAGGGGCACAGCCCAGAGTCCCAAGGACCTCCAGTGAGGGGCAGCTGGGCCTGCAGAGGGAGGGGAAGGAGGCCTGAGCAGCCTGGAAGGGCTGGAGGGCTGGAGGGGCAGAAGGAGCCTGGAGGGGCTGGAGGGGCTGGAGGGGCTGGAGGGGCTGGAGGGGCTGGAGGGGCTGGAGGGGCAAGAGGGGCTGGAGGGGCAAGAGGGGCTGGAGGGGCAAGAGGGGCTGGAGGGGCTGTAGAAGCTGGAGGGGCTGGAGGGGCTGGAGGGGCTGGAGGGGCTGGAGGGGCTGGAGGGGCTGGAGGGGCTGGAGGGACTGGAGGGGCAGGAGGGGCTGGAGGGGCTGGAGGGGCAGGAGGGGCTGGAGGGGCAGGAGGGGCTGGAGGGGCAGGAGGGGCTGGAGGGGCTGGAGGGGCAGAAGGGGCTGGAGGGGCTGGAGGGGCTGGAGGGGCTGGAGGGGTTGGAGGAGCTGTAGGGGCTGGAGGGGCTGGAGGAGCCTGGAGGGGCCTGGAGGAGCCTGGAGGGACTGGAGGGGCCTGGAGGAGCCTGGAGGGGCCTGGAGGAAGCTGGAGGAAGCTGGAGGGGCTGGAGGGGCTGGAGGGGCTGGAGGGGCTGGAAGGGCTGGAGGGGCTGGAGGAACTGGAGGAACTGTAGGGGCTCGAGGGGCTCGAGGGGCTGGAGGAGCTTGGAGGGGCCTGGAGGGGCCTGGAGGGGCCTGGAGGAAGCTGGAGGAAGCTGGAGGGGCTGGAGGGGCTGGAGGAGCTGGAGGAACTGTAGGGGCTCGAGGGGCTCGAGGGGCTGGAGGAGCCTGGAGGGGCCTGGAGGAGCCTGGAGGGACTGGAGGGGCCTGAAGGGGCCTGGAGGAGTCTGGAGGGGCCTGGAGGAAGCTGGAGGGGCCTGGAGGAAGCTGGAGGGGCCTGGAGGAAGCTGGAGGGGCTGGAGGGGCTGGAGGGGCTGGAAGGGCTGGAGGGGCTGGAGGGGCCTGAAGGGGCTGGAGGAGCCTGAAGGGACCTGGAGGACCCTGGAGGAGCCTGGAGGAGCTGGAGGAGCTGGAAGGGCTGGAAGGGCTGGAAGGGCTGGAAGGGCTGGAGGGGCTGGAGGGGCTGGAGGGGCTGGAGGAGCTGAAAAAGCTGGAGGGGCTGGAAGGGCTGGAAGGACTGAAGGGGCTGGAGGGGCTGGAGGAGGCTGGAGGGGCCTGGAGGGGCCTGGAGGATCCCAGGATCCCCAGGGGCTTTTCATGCGGGAACATTTTCTACTTATCCCAGAGTTTCTTGAATGGGGAGAGAAGGGACACCCGTCTAACTGGGCAGGGTCTGCAGGGGCCGGGGAGATAGGTTAACTGCTTGGTTCCAAGAGCTCCCTCCGAATGTCTCCAAATCCAAAGGTTCTGTCCTTCAGCCTCTGCCTCTGCTTTCTTCAGCTTCCAGACAGCACAAAGATGGAATGAATCTCTTGTCTCCTTCACCTGGGGCTTGGCAGCTTTCTGGCGAGTCTTTCAGACCAGCTTGGTCTCAGTCGGGGAAGTGCAGAGCCCGGCCACCACAGTTCTGTGAGATGAAGATGAATCTGGTTGTGCCTCTGAGAGAGCCTTCTCAATCTCCTGCTCAGCTCTCCATCGTAGCTTCTTCCGCTCAAAACTCTTCTTCCGCCACCAGCCAGCCAAGTGGAAAATATCCGAATGACTCACTCTTCACTGGCTTATATATGACTCTTCTGAGAGAGCGGGATTA
Organism: Antechinus flavipes; assembly: GCF_016432865.1. NCBI lineage: Eukaryota > Metazoa > Chordata > Mammalia > Dasyuromorphia > Dasyuridae > Antechinus > Antechinus flavipes. The sequence continues at coordinate 2,186,572 of NC_067400.1, forward strand.
TGGGTTTTCTCCCACAGTGCTCTCTGGCCCTAAGAGCTTCAAGGGAGGTGTGAATTCGGATCTCATACTAAACCCTGAAATTTCCCAAAGGTGTGAACTCCAATGAGTAAAGGTGCAAACACAAGCCTTGTATCAATTAGTTCTACTTAGTACCTTGTTTCAGGTTCTGCCCAAAACATCTTCTTGTAAGATCAGATCAATAACCTATTAACTCTAATGAGTTAGCAGTTTGTAAAGATTCCAACACTGGGGGGGGGGAGGGAGGGGGACAGGGGCAGCCCAGGGAGCGGAGTGCCAGGAGAAAAGGTCTCAAGCTCTTCCTTCCCCCTCCGCTCTGTGACTTTGCCGGAGACCTTGGGCTCCGACCTGCAGCCTGCGGGCATCTGGTTCTCGCTGGGGGTTGCAGATGACCGGAGCCAGCTTCTGTGCCCAGGGCATTCATGCTGGCCCTGAGCCTGGGAAGCCACCCAGCCGGGAGCTGGCGCTGGGGGAGGAGACCCTGGCACTCCGAGTTCTAAGGCTGAGTGTTTCTTGGCTGAGAGGCCCCCGGGGCTTAGAGGTGCCCCACGGGCGCAGCCTGAGCAGCTCAGCTGAGCTCCCCCTCCCCCATAACAAGAAGTTTCTGCGCCCAGCATCTCCCCACCAGGGCGCACCAAGAGGCAAAGCCATGAAAAGCTCCCCCAGTGGCGCTGTGGCTCCCGGGCCCCCTCCAAGTTCTGGGGATGCTTTAGGCAGCCCCCGGGAGCAAGTGCTGGCCGGGCTGAGGCAGCCTGAAGGAAGGACGCGGACCAAAGCCACGTGGACAGCCACGAGCCCTTCGGGGCCTCTGGCCTCCCTCCTTCCTCCACTGGGGCCCCCAGAGTCCCTGTTGGCTCCCGCAGTGGCCATCCCACCTTCACGGGTAGCCTCACCTTATGTCACTGAGCGTGGACTAGCTTCACCTTCAGAGCAGGAGCTGCCAGGGGTCCCCCACGAGGGGTTGGGAGACTCACTCTCCCCGCCGCTTCACTTACCAGGGTTCGGATGCCCCAAAACCCAGCCATCCCTACCTCAGCAACCTCAAGGTCCTGGCCCAGGAAGCACAGGGAGCCCCAGGGAGAACCCCAAGCCTGTGATCTGACCCAGGAAACACAGGGAACCCCAAGCCTGAGTCCTGGCGCAGGAAGTATATGGAATGGAGCCCCCAAGCCTGTGTGCTGGTCCAGGAAGTACATGGAGCCCCAGGGAGAACCCCAAGCCTGTGACCTCACAATGGCCCGGGGCTGTCTCCCAGCGCCAGTGGGAAAGGAGAAGCTGCCATTCGCCCAGGATTGACCTCCAGGCCAGTGTTCACTTTCAGAGAAGGTACTTCCCTCTCCCTGGGACCAGATACTTGCCAGCCTGAAATGAGAGCCCCCTCCCTTAGGGGCCCCACAGGATAATGGGGACCCTTCATTCTGGAGGGCTGGGAGGGGCCCGGCCTGGGCTGAGGCTGGATCCTTTGTTTTGTTGTAGACGCTCTCCGGGTCCCAGAGACGATGGGGAGCACCCTAGGGAGTCGGGCTACTTTGGCTCTGTGGCGGCGTCTCCTGGCGGAGCCCAGAAATCCTCATCTCAGGTAGAGCCGCTTCCTGGGAGCAGCCTGGCCTGGGGGGTAGATAGTGGTGTCTGGGGGCTCCTCTGCCCTTTGCCCAGTGCTCTCTGGGAGGCCCTGGAGGTCAAGAGGCAGAAGGGTCTGGGACTCCCCCCAGCTCCAGAGGCAGTCTCAGCCACAGCTCGGGGTGCCCAGGCTTGTGCTGAGCCCGCCCTCCCTTCCTTCTTCCCTTCCTCCCCCATCCGGGGAGTTCTGAAGAAGGGCCCTCTGCCTTCTGGGAGTCCTGAAGAGGAGCCCTCCCGCCTCCCGGGAGTCCCTCCCTGGAATCCTGGCCTCCAAAGGCGGCCAGATCAGCACCAGGGACAGGGGAAGAGGAAGCCTTTGAGCCCAACTTCAGCGGGCTGCCTTGTGGTTCACTGCAACCCTCAATCTTGGGGCCATCCTTCCCCATCTTGTGCTGTTGGAATCTTTACAAACTGCTAACTCATCAGAGTTGATAGATTATTGATCTGATCTTACAAGAAGATGTTTTGAATGAGTAAAGGTGTGAACACAAGCATTGTATCATTTAGTTCTACTTAGTACCTTGTTTCAGGTTCTGGCCTAAAACATCTTCTTGTAAGATCAGATCAATAATCTATCAACTCTAATGAGTGAGCAGTTTGTAAAGATTCCAACATCATGCCGATTACGGAGCTCTCCAACACCAGTGAGCTTCCTTTTATTGGGCCTGGGGTCTTATTTCAGAAACCGGGGGTTGCCTCCAGAGGGCTAGCCCAGGGCAGCACCTTCCCACTCACTGCCCCGGCCATTTGCTGGCTGATAGCAGGGTCCTTGGAGCCCTGGGCTTGGCTGGATTGGCCCTGGTCCCTCCCCAGCCCGGCAGAAGTGAGCCTGGCCCTGCCCCCGAGGGTGCTCCTCACAGCTGGGGGGGAGGGGGTGGGGCCTTTCCTCTGGCATCTCCACGGGCCGGCCTTCTTCCTGGGATTTGCCTCTTCGGGCTCCTGGGTCCCGAGATCAGGGGAAAACATGGCTTCTGGTCAGATTCCCTCTGATGCCCACAAGGAGGGGCCTCAATTTCCCAGGGGGAAATCCCTGGGGCAGCCCCGGAGCCCGTCAGCCAGCCCCGAGTGCTGCTACCTCTGCCACCACCTGCTGTGCCAGGCAAACCTCGCCGGCTCCCACCGCCTGGTCCCACAGGATGGTGTCCCTTGGGCTTTCAGGCTGCATGGCCTTCGGACCTCTTCCTTCTCAGAATGATGTTTTAAAATGCATGAAATAAAATGGAGGATCACAAAGGAAAGCAAAGAAGAATGAAAACAAAAATTCCATTTCCTACCCCAATTCGTGGGCTCTCCGACCAGAACTGACGCACAGTTTCATGACATGGACCCCAGGATTAGAACTCCCCGATTGAAGGATCTGAGGTCTTTTCAAGGCTCAATTCTGTGATTCTTTGGCCAGAGTTGGGCCTTTAGTGATGAGAATGGGCTGCTTTTCTCAGTGCAGATATCCAAAAAGTATCTAGGTCCCCATTTGGGGAAGATGGTCCAGTTTCTTTCTTTTCTTTTTTTAATAGTAGCTTTTTATTTTTCAAAATGTACGCAAAGATAGTTTTCAATATTCATCTTTGCAAAACCGTATTCCAAATTTTTCTCTTCCCCTTCCCCTACACAGCAAGTAACCCAACATAGATTAAATACATGCAATTCTTCCAAAAATATTTCCACATTTATCGCACTGCTAAAAAAAAATCAGATCAAAAAGGGAAAAAACAAGAAAAATAAACACAAGGAAATAACAAAAAAAGGTGGAACTACCAGGCTGTAAGCCACACTCAGTTCCCACAGTCCTCTCTGGGTGCACATGACTCTCTCCATCCCAAATCTGTTGGAATTGGCTTCAATCATCTCGTTGCTGAAAAGATCTGCATCCTTCAGAGTTGATCATCACATGATCTTGTTGTTTCTGGATCTTCTCCTGGTTCTACTCACTCAGCATCAGTTCATGCCAGTGGACCAATGGTCTGATTTCTTATGACCCGAGCCGAATGAGATGCCCCCTGAGGTCCGTCCGGCTGTGAACGTCCGGGTTCGGGGCGCCGGGGCTGTTGCTCTGGGAAGGACACTGGAGTCTTGTCCCTTGGGAGCGCCCATTCCCGCTTCCCCTAAATCGACTTTCGTGCTTTTCTCCCACAGACGACTTTCTCCTTTTCATTCCACAACACACAAGACCGATTTTTCCAAGATGAAGGTGAGTTTGCAGCCCTCTGCTGTGGAACCAGTGAGTCTGTGTTGATAATCCCATCTTCCATGTGGAGGTTGAGTTGGGCTCCATTTAAAAGGGGCTTGCTCCAGACCACACGGCCAACGGGGGTCAGGGACGGCTCGGCCCCCCCCCCCCATCTCCTAGGCTGGTCCTCTAGCCAACAGGCCACGCGGCTTCGGGGTGCCAGCTCCGACTGGTACCTTGGAGGCAAGGGCGCTCCCGGAAACTTCCTAATGAACACTGAAATGTCTAAGGAAGAACACAGGGGAGGGGGTGGAAGGAAGACAGCAGGCAAGGGAATGAACTCCTTGAGAAAGGAAGGACAATGACCCGGGGCTGGGGAGTGGGGGGTCCCGCTGAGTGATTGACAGATGCTTCTCTAGCTTCTTGAGCTGGGAGCAAGGTGAGGAGCCTGCAGCCCCGGCCCCTTTCTTGCTGGGATCCCTAAGTGATGGTGTTCCAAGGGAACCTTCAGAAAGATGGAGCACCATGAGGCTTGGCTTGGAAGTCTCCTGGGTGGGACCCCCCTTAGCCCTGGGGTCTCTGTTAACTCAGGAGTCACTGAAAGCAGGACAGAGTGAGTCACCAGGGGCTTGCCGAAGTTCTCTGGCCTCCCTTGTTCCACTTGGGCAATCTCTGCTGCCCCCCCCCAATAACTAAGGGGTCAAGCCCAGGGCTTCCTGACCTGTTTTTGCCGCAGGTGAAAATCTTGCTGCTTTTGGCTGGGCCTGTGTGCCAGCGGGGGATGGAGGGGGTTCGGGCCTGGGGAATGGAGGTACTGGAGCACTCTCAGCCTCTCCCTGTAAGCGTTTAAACATCCTCTCTTTCCTCCCTCCCTCCCTCTTTCCATGCTCATCCCCCCCCCCACCTCCGATCCCTCAGGAATCGACTTCCTTTGTGGCAAACATTTTCAAGGGGAAAATGGTCGTGGACAACGTGTTCCCCTTCCCCTCAGGTAGGAAGCAGCGTCCCTCGGCCAAATAGCCCCCGGGGCAGGACCCTCGAGACCAGGGGGGCCTTAAGGTCTCTCTCTTCTCCCCTAGTTCTCAGTGAGGAACAGACCTTGTTCCTGAAGGAGCTGTATGAGCCCTGCTGCCGCTTCTTTGAGGTGGGTGGCGACCGCCTGGGCGCAGCCCCGCACTCCCAGCTCTCTGTCCCAGGGAAGGAGACCAGGGGGGCTGGGAGGGTCCCAGTGAGCCAGAGGCGCTGTCCAAGGTGCTCTGCTTGACCAGGAGCAGTGGGGGACGCCGGGTCTGCTGGGACAGATGTAAGGTAGAGGAAAGGGGGTGAGTCCCAGGGCAGAGCCGCTTTCCTGCCTGAAAGGCATCCAAGACAAGGGAGCTGTGACACAGAGGAGGAAACGCAAACCCAATGCAATCTTAATCCCCCGGATGAGCCACGATAAAGCAACTCCTTGTGCTCCAGCTTTGACAAGTCACTTAAATCCACATTCTCTTAATTCTGGGTGAGCTGAGAAAGCGGGGGAGGGAGGCAGGAGCGGGCAAAGATGGTTCCTGTGGGACCACGTGACTCCCCCCAGACACTCGCCCCATTCCCCAGATGAGCTTAGAGAGCTGAGGGAGGTCCAAGAGCCTTCCCGGTCACAGAGCCCATGGGTGTGTCATTCTCACCGACTACGTCAAATTATGTCTTTGAAGGAAGTTAATGACGCGACGTGGAATGACGACAATGAAAAAATCCAGTCGAAAACGTTCCAAGGGCTCAAGGAGCTGAAAACTTTTGGGTTACAGGTGCCAGAAAAGCTAGGGGGCAGCGGCCTGACCAACACCCAGGTGTGGACGGAGGGAGAGAGGGGTGGGACCAGAGCAGGGGGGCTCTGAAGTGAGGTGGGGGGGAGGGGAAGGGGGCATGGAGGCTCCAGGCTTAGAACTCCTCCTGGGCTAAGGCTCAGGCTCCGGGGTCCACTGGTTTGGAGGGTGGCAATCTGAGAGTCCCAGATTGTGAGCTTGCAGGAGCTCAGGGGCATCTGGTCCAATGTTCCCATTTCTGGATGAGGAAACTGAGGCCAAAAGAGAAAAAGGGACCCCTCTCTAAGCCAAGCTTCTCTTTGGTCCCTTCCCTTCTCGCTTCCCCTTCAACCGGTGAGAGCCCCTTTTGGCAGAGGTGCAAAGGTTCCGCCTCCCTTCCCTCCCTCAGTCTTGCCTCCCGGGAGGTTGAGGGGTCTCCCCGCCACCATCCCCCAGAGATCCCTATTCCTGTCTGGCAGTTTGCTCGGATGGTGGAGATTCTGGGCTGGCACGACCTCGCCGTGGGCGTCACCCTCGGGGCCCATCAGTCCAGCGGCTTTAAGGGGATCCTGCTGTTTGGAGACAAGCGTCAGAAAGAGAAATACCTGCCCGACCTGGCCTCTGGTGAGGAGCTTCTGTCCCCGTCCCAGCAGCCCCTTCCCCCGGGCTCCTCTGCGCTCCGAGCCCAGCCGAGCTTCCCAGCCCTCCCTTGGGTTGCTTGCCGACAAGCTCTAAGTTTTCCCCAGTGCCTGATCTCCCCGACTCTTCCTTGGGGCCTTTACCTTTTCACCTGGGACCCTCATCCCCTCCTTCCTGCAGGGTCCAGTCCTCTCCACCCTCCCTCTTCCCCCCATCTGAGCCACAGAAAGCCAGCCTCCCAGCCCAAGCAGCTTCGCGTTTTCCTCAACTTTTCATGTGCCCAAGTCCTGCCTCCCCAGCTAGAGGAAGGCTCCCTGAGGGCAGGGACGGCTCCGATGCTTCCCAGCACTTCCCGAGCTTCCTACATGGAAAAGCTCCCCGAGTGAATGCGCGGATGCAAAGCCTGGGAAGGGGGACAGATGGAGGAATGAAGGGATAAACGCAAGGCCTGCTCTGGGGCCCGCCCTCGGGAATCCGCCCGCCAAATATCCAAGTGCGAGGGGGATGGGCCGCGAGAAAGCAGAGTAGGGAAAAGCAGGAACACCCTAGTCCACCCATCTGAGCGGCCCCAGTGCTGGCCATGCTGCTGGCCATCCCTGCTCCGGGCCTGTCCCCAGCGGCCCAGCCTTGGACTCCTGCCCTCGGGCTGGCTCTTCCCACTCCATCCTTAGCCACAGGAAGAGGCTGGACTCTCTCTGTGGGTCTGAGGCCAGGCCCGAACCCCAAATGGATCAAGGGCTGATCTTCACCCTCAGCCAGAGATGGGCCGTGGGCCTCTTGCCAAGGGAAGGCCGACTCCAGAGCCCCCAAAGTCAGGAGCCAGCTCGCCCAGGTGTCCCTGGGATTTTTCATGCCGGGGACCCCAAAGCGGGGATCCCTAACACTTGGGGGCCACGGCTGCAGAGACACAAATTTATCCTAAGAGACCAGAAGACCAGGGCGTTGGAGGGCAGAGAGGAAGCACCCGTGGGCCCCTCCACTGGGCCAGTCCCCGGGAGGGGAAGCTTTGTACCTGCGGGCGGATTCCTGATCCTCTTATTCCCGTGGAAAGGAAAATCTCTGGCCGCGTTCTGCTTGACGGAGCCAAGCTGCGGCTCTGACGTCGCCTCCATCCAGACCATGGCCGAGGCCAGCCAGTGTGGGAAATTCTATGTTCTGAATGGCCGAAAAGCGTGGATCAGGTGAGCTCCTTTGCGGGGCCGGCTGGCAGGTGGCCGGGGGCTCAGCTCTGCTTTCCCTCCGAGCAGGGAGGCTCTCCAGGGCAGAGAGGGGGGCTTCCCCGGCTCAGAGCGCTGGGCAAGGCAGGGCACCCGGACACCATGGAGTCCACGGGCCTCAAGGCCAGGGGCAGAAGGGGCTCCCCCAAATCAGAGCCTGGGTGTCTCAGCTGGCCTGTAACTGCTCTGGAACCCTCCTTCCTGCTCTTCTCTGAACTCCCAGCACAGGGGGTAGAAATCAGGAAGAACTGAGTTCAGATTTGGCTACCAGATACCTACTAGCTTCATGTCTCTGGGCAAATCACTTCTGCTTGCCTCAGTTTACTCATTTACAAAATGGGAATGATAGCTGCCATCTTTGCAGAATTTCGGGGGTCAAGCAGAATAATATCTGTAAGGTACTTGGTGCAGTGCCTGGCATGTAAGCCCTTAATAAATGCTTATTCCCTCCCCCACCTCCAGGGGACCCTTCATGTTGTCCCAAGCCCCTACAATGGTACAACACCTTTCCCCGTGATCATTCTGGCCCCCAGGATTGCTTATCTTTTTTTCCTCCTTTAGATCCCCTCATCAAAGCACCCATCCTCATGGTGTGGATGATTTTAGAAGGGACGGAGGCCGATGATTCCTCCTAGCAGTATTTGCATTTTGAAAAGGAGGCCCATCTAGGGGAGGGAGTGGAGGGAAGGAGGAGAAAATTTGGAACAAAGTTTTGCAAGGGTCAGTGCTGAAAAATTACCCATGCACCGCATACATTCGGGAAATAAAAAGCTTTGGTAAAATTGAAAAAGAAAAGAAAAAAAGAAAAGGAGGCACCCGCTAGCCTTGGCGGGGGATTTCTGCAAATGCAGTGATTGGGAGCCGAGGCTCAGGAAAGGGCTCCCAGGGCAGAAGGCGTCTAACCCCGAGGCCCGTTCAGAGCCTGAGGGCCTCCTGCCTGATCCTATTTCTCCAGGGCCGCTCTGAGCTGTCCCCCCCTTTGCCCAGACTTCCTCTAAAATGTCCCTGCCTGTTCCACCTCCTTCCTCTGTGACTCTACCTTCCAATTCACAATTTCCCCAAAAAACAGTTTCTGCCTTCAGTCATCAGCAGTTGGGAATTGTCTTGGCCCGTTGTTGTTGCCAGCCTTGTCCCTGGCTTCTTTACCATGAGACCAGTCCCTCTCATGAGCACATTGGCAGGGGAAGGGGGGGGGCAAAAAGCAGTCTCAGATCATGTTGGGAAGTTTCTATTTGGGATTAAGCCTCTTTGGCTGGGAAAACATTGATATGGATGGGCTTAAAAGGTAGGAAAAACAGTATTTTGGGTGCTTTAGATATTAATCTAAGAATGGGGTACATGAGAAAGGAGGGTGAGGATGAAAATGGGGAGGAGGAGGAGGAGAAGGAGAAAGAGGAAAGAGCAAAGGGAGGAAGAAGAAAGGGGAAGAGAAAGGAAAAGAAGGAGGAAGAGAAAGAGAGGAAAGAGGAAAGGGAGGAGGAAGAAAGGGGAAAAATAAGGGGGAAGAGGAGGAGGAGGAGGAGGAAGAGGAGGAGGAGGAGGAGGAAGAGGAGGAGATGGATGACATAAGGCTGACTGCAGTGATGTTCTTGCCTCCAAGCAATGGCGGGATAGCAGATGTCTTTACGGTATTCGCCAAGACAAAAGTGAAGGATGTGACCACGGGAGAAGTGCATGGGAAAATTTCAGCCTTCATTGTAGAAAAAGAATTTGAGGGTGTGACCAGGTAGGACATTCTGTCTCCTGACGGCGGCCTTCCCTCGGTGGCTGTTGTCTGCTCGGACTCACTTTGACCCCTTTTAGAGATGTGGACACCGGCGGGACAGGGCAGTGATATTGGGGGGGGGGAACAAGATTTGGGAGGTTTCGCTTTTCCATGAAGGTTGAGATGAAAGTCTTTAGTCCATTGGAGAGAGAGAAAATCACTTTATTCTCCCTGAAATTACAGTGTTGACAGTAACAGCCACATCCCACAGGAGCCCCTCAAAAATCCACTTCCACATCCCCGTCTTCTCCGTCCTTCCTTGGGCATGCTGGGGGAAGGGGATTGGGGTGGAGATCACACCAAGGGGAGAGCCTCACAGAAATGCTGAGGGGAGCTTCATCTGCCATGGGGACAAAAGAGGCGCAGAGTTCCGAACTGGCTCAGACTCCAAGGCCTTTGTTAGCTACTGGTAGAGAATTCACGGGTCACTCAGACCCAAGGCTTTCCCAGTTGGCAGCCTGCAAGGCCCTGGGTCCAACACAAACAGTGGGCAGGGCCTGGAAAACTCAGGAATTACTGGATGGGTGCAGACTGCGAGACAGGATCATTTGACCATGGAGAAGTCAACCCTGGGCTTGGAATCGTGGGCTCTCGGCTCTTGTTCAGCTAGCGACAGAATTCCCGTCTCCACTTTGTGCCACGTGTTCCCAAAGAGTAGGGAGGAACATTCCGGGGAATTATGGGCGAGTGAGGACAGAGGTCCTAGGAAAAGCAGTTTCTGGGCTTGATGGGTCTGCAGCAAATGTGGGGAGGGGAGCAACGTGTCAGCTTGGGGGACATGTGTGCTTGCTTATTCCTCAGTGGTCCACCAGAGAAAAAGATGGGTATCAAAGCCTCCAACACCACGGCGGTCCACTTCAAAAACGTGAGAGTGCCTGCTGAAAATGTGCTGGGGGGCTTTGGGAATGGCTTCAAGGTCGCCATGAACATTCTGAACAATGGCCGCTTCGGAACGGTCTCTGCCCTGGCCGGCACCATGCGCAGGGTGATCATCAAAGCGGTGAGCCGCTGGGCCCACCGGGATCCAAATGCCCACTAGGTCAGGCACTGGGGGGGGGGGGTAGAAGTGCGTCTCTGTCAGGGGGAATTGGGCCACTTGGCGTGACTTGTGGGTCAGGGAAGGCAGCACCAGGAGGAGTCTCAGAAGTCCCTACGCTTATTCCTGTACTTTACAGAAGAGAAAATGGAGCTGGAGGTGCCCCTCAACCATCTGCTCCTTTCCTTAGATCCCTTCTGACGGCTAATAGAACTGGGCGTGAAGGCAGATCCCTGAGTCACGTGGCGTTGGGGGATTGCTCACCACTCCTGTTCATGGGGCATTCTGACCCAGAGCACAACCACAGCAGGTCCAGAAAGGGAGGGGCCCTGAGTTCATGTCATTGAAGGATCCACCGAAGGAAGTGGGGGTGTTTAGCCTGGAGAAGAGAACACTGGGGGCACAGTAGCTGTTCCCATGTCTCTGAGGAGCTGCTGCACAGAAAAGGGACTGAAGTCTTCCTGCTTGGCCTCTGAGGACCAGGAGCCATGTTGGAAAGCTGCAAGAGATGGATTTAGGGTGACTGTGGGGGAAATCTTTCCATGAGATCTGCCCCAGAGGGCAATGGGAGGTCTGAGGAAGTGGTGAGCTCCCTGTCTCTGGAGTCTTCCAGGAGAGGCTGGAGAGCTTTTTGTTGGGTATATTAGAGATGGGGTTCCTTCCCACTGGGCATTGGACTGGGGGCATCCAAGATCCCTCCCAAGTTGAACCCTGTGATTCTGTGAGTTCCCGGGGTGGGTGGGGCTGTCACTGCTGCTTGCTGCCTTGGAACACCCTTCGTTCCTCCTCCCACCCCGTGAACCTCAGTTTCTCATCCTGAAGGGATTGGACTTGATGACCTCGACGGGCCCCTCTAAACCACAGATTGTCAAAGCTGCAGGGGCCGGTGGTCCGCTCCATTGCCGATCACTCGTCTGCTGCTCGGAGCTCGCAGACATGGAGGTGGAAGGTGCTCTGTCCCTCCCTTCCCCTCACTCTTCACAACCTCCACTTAGCGCTCCTCAAGGCAGCACGGCGCGGGAGGCGGAGAAGCCGCCAGCCCAATTCCGTCCCTGCGGACGAGGGGCAGCCTCTGATCCCAGCCACATCCCTTGTCCCCCCGGCTCTGTAGCCAGCCCCTTCGGGTACTACCCCTCACGAGCCGTCACTGCGGCTTTGTCCCCTAGGCCTGACTTCCTTCCACCTCAAAGTGAAGGTGGTCCTTGCCAGCCCAGCTCTACAGGGGCCGGGAACCAAGTGCCGGGCGTCAGGAATGGGTCTCCACCATTGGACCAAATGAGCAAGGATGCTCAGGGTCTGGGCAGGACCATGGACAGGGAGGATGGCCATTAGGGTTAGGGTTGGGGTTAGCGTTGGGGGGGGGGTGCTGCTTAGGACCGCCAGTGGTTCAGAACTGGATCCTTCTGGTGTGAGCCTTACACCTGGGGGGGGGGCTCAGTCACCCAGCACCCCCCCCCATACCCAGGGAAGGAAAGGCATTTGGCAAAGTGGCCCAGCGCGCTGCTGGCAGTTCTGGGTCTCCAACCCAGGTTCCCCAACTCCCAGCCTGTTCCCTTGGGGTGGTGGACATTGTTCAAAAGACTGAAGGGATGGTCATTCAGTCAAAGAGTGTGTGGGTGACTCTACTGTGGGAGTTAGGGAGCGCCACAGCGCGAACCCGCTTCTGAGTGCAAATGCAGCCCCGCCTGCCGTTAGCTCAGGGTACAGCGAGCCAGGGAAAGCATCGTGACCATGCACCCCCGTGGCGAAGCCCAGAGACCCCAATGGGGACCGAGACTCTGTCCGAGGTGCTGAGGTGGAACAGGGCGCCCCCGCCCTTTGGAGGTGCCCTGCCCAGCGGCCACTGCCCTAGACCCGGCCCCTGTGGAGCCACTTAGCGGCTGAGCCGGGGCACGTCCTCCATGAGGGGGACGGTCACTCCGCATTTCCCTGGGCACCGAGCCTCCTCCTCAGAGCCGCTCCCCCAGGTCCCCACTGGCCGGGGATGGCTGGTCCCTGCCCCCAGGCTCTCCTCCGGGGTAACGGCCCCCCATAAACGAGGGCCCTCTGGGATACGGGGGCGCCGGGCCCCTCACTTCCCGCCACGCGCTGCGGGCCGGGTCCTCATCGCTCCCCCCTCCCCCCCCCCGCTCGCTCTCCTCCTGCAGGCGGATTACGCTGCAAACCGGAAGCAGTTCGGGAACCACATCTGCAACTATGGGATCATCCAGGAGAAGCTGGCCCGCATGGCCATGCGCCACTACGTCACCGAGGTAGGAGCCGGGGCTGAGCCGCCCCGAGAAGCGCTGCTTTTGTAAGAACGATCCCCAGAAGGTCGGGGCGCCCGAAGGAGGGCTCATTGAGCACCTGCTGTGCCCAGTGCTGGGGAGACGGAGCCAGGAGACGCGCCCGCTTTCAGGGGGAACCTGTGGTGCTGTAAAAGCGCCCATAAAGGGGAGGGGCCGGGGCGTGGTCAGGGGCCGGGGCGTGGTCAGGGGCCGGGGAGCCGGCAGAGGAGGGGCCGGGGTCGGCAGGGAGGGGGCGGGAGGGGAGCAGCCGCCGCACTCCAGCCCAGCTGTTCATATCTCCTTAGTCCGTTACGTGCCTATGAGGCTCTGTCCTTGGTGCTGAGAAACCCTCCCTGACCTCCCAGAACTCTCTCTGGAGATGGGGCAATGAGGCGGGGACACAGGTGACCAACCCAAACCAGAAGGAGGATGCCCAAGGGGGGCACAGGAGTTCAGAGCAGTTTCGTGGAGGAGGCAACATTAAGGGGGGGCCTGAAGCGTGTGGGGGTCTTTTGGTAGAGATTGTGCAGAGAGGGTGGCGGGGAGGAAGGGGGGAAGGGAGAGAAGAGAACACACCGGAAGAACCCAGTCTGGGGAGAGAAGGAGACCAGAGCAGAAGGACCTGCCGGCGACGTGCCCAAGCTCACTCAGCAACTTCTAAAGGACTTCAAAGGAGGGGAAAGGGTGAAGGGCGCCCCAATTTTCAAAAGAAGGAAGACACTAGAACCTGCCGACCCGGGTCTGATCCAGAATTCTAGAACCTGTTCTTAAAGAGATGGTTCCTGAACTCCCAGAAAGGAAGCTGCCATCACAGAGAATGGGGCTGGCTCCCCCAGAACAGATACCGCTGCTTTCCTGAGTCATGTGGCAGCCAGAGCTCACCCCGATTCTCCCGGAGCCCGCTCCATTTCTCATGCCATTGGGGGGCTAGATGGAGCCACATGGGCGGGTGACCAGGCGGAGCATGCTGCCCTGCTAGCAGCTTAGGAATGGTCTGATGTTGGAATCTTTACAAACTGCTAACGCATTAGAGTTGATAGATTATTGATCTGCTCTTACAAGAAGATGTTTTGGGCCAGAACCTGAAACAAGGTACTAAGTAGAACTAATTGATACAATGCTTGTGTTCACACCTTTACTCATTGGAGTTCACAAGTATGAGAGATTCACAAAGTTAACTTTGTAACTTTGTGAATTCACACCTCCCTTGAAGCTCTTAGGGCCAGAGAGCACTATGGGAGAAAACCCATAATCCCTCTCTCTCATATCCCACAATTCCTCTCTCTCGTATAAAAGAAACAGACAGAGGCTCTTAGAAAGATTTCACCAGAATTACATGAAGAGTGGAGCTGGCTGGAGGCTGAAGAAAGCAGAGGCAGAGGCTGAAGGACAAAACCTTTGGATTTGGAGACATTCGGAGAATGTCCAAGAAAACCTCCCCGAGAAATCTGCACCTCTCCCCCAGAGAGAACCATCATCTTATACATTTTAAAGAAGAAAAATGAACACCACAGTCTGAAGAAGAGTGCCTCGGGTCTCTTGGGGCTTTAATGTCTATTAACGACTTGGACACAGGCAAAAAGAGCGTACCTAACACAGAGGGCGGTCAGCAGCATGGATGACAGGGTCCCAAAGGTCTCCAACATCTGGGTTAATGGGACAGAGATAAGAACTGGCAACAGCTAGGGGGCGCAGTGGATAGAGCACCAGCCCTGAAGTCAAGAGGAGCTGAGTTCGAATGTGACCTCAGACACTTAACAGCTGGGTGATCCTGGGCAAGTCACTTAACCCCAATTATCTTGGAAAAAATAACATTAAACTTAATAAGAAGTGATGTAAGGTCTTATTCTTCAGCTCAAGAAATTCATTTCTGGAGACAAGATAGTGGAGCTGACTTAACTGCAGTTCAACGGAAGAAGATCTGGATGTCTGAATGGCCTGCCAACTTAGGATGAGTCAGCGGGCCATGTGGTGGCCCCGAAAGAAAAGTCAATCCCGAGCCGCCTTCAGAGGGACTGAGCTGCCCAGACCATGGAGGTGACCATCCTACTAGCCCTTGAGAGTCAGACCCCAACAGCAAGTTCTAGGCCCTATGGTTAGGGAGGATGTTGCTAAGCTAAAAATGCCCAGAGGAGGCGGCGGTTACAATGGGGAAGGGCTCGAAGCGTGTGCCCTGTAGCAGTGAAGGGCCTGGGATTGATGGCCAGCCGAGGAAGAAAGACTCCCAGGTACAGGACGGCCATATCTGAAGGACTGCCCGCCCAGGAATGGCCTCAGAGGCCCCCGAAGCGCCCCCTCCGGCTCCACATTCTGCCATCACTCCCTTGCCTTCCTCCCCCTGGCACGCCACCTGGCAGTAACGCGCCCATCAGGAAACAAAGGAAGCGGCTCTTGACCTGCCAAGGGAGCCATGGCTGCTGGGGCCCTGATCCTGGCCACAGAACAGATTGCATAAGGATGTGAGGAGACTGAGGGGCAGGTGCTCTAGCCTCCTCTTCCCCCTGCCTCCCCTTATTTCACTCCCAATTCACATCTGGTCAGGAAAGGCTGATCTGCAACTCCTTCCAACGAGTTAGGATTTGCAGCTGTCGGGGCTTTCCAAGAACTAGCTGCCCGTAAATGGTACAGTCCCCTTTAACCCTTACCGGCTTTCTGATTGAGCGATGATGTGGGGAGATTGGGGTCACTGCAAGCCTAGTCGTCCGGCAGGGATGGCAGCCCCCGGACATGTTGCCAAGGGGCGTGGCAGCAAGGGCTCTGCCCTGCTCGGCCTGCCCACCTGAGATATACAGCAGATCTCAGCAGCCAAGACTGAGGTCACCGGGCTGGGGCTCCATCAAATAGGAGCAGCGAGAAGCTAGGAGGATGCCGAGAGAAACAATTGCTCAGAAGCCTCCGTAGGTGGCTCTGCTCTCATTTTCCTTTGTGGAGATGCTCTGTGCCCTCCAAACCTTCTGAGGCATGTGGGGGGTCCTGGTGCCCGGTCTTCTGGGAGCGCCTCTTCTGGCTACATCTACCTCTGCTTCCCCTCTTTGCTTTATGTGTTTCTCTTTATGGCTCTACTTTTTATCTCTCCCTTTTCCCAACCAACTCTCTGTCTCTGTCTCTCTCTGTCTCTCTATCTCTGTCTCTCTCTGTCTCTGTCTCTCTCTCTCTGTCTCTGTCTTCTATCTCCTTATCTCCCTTTCCCATGTCTCTGTCTCTCTCTTTTTCCCTTTCCTTCTCATCCCCCCTTCCTTAATTGATTTTAAGTTGAAATAACTGAAATTATAAAGAAATGATGGACTTGCTGCCAATTAAATCACAGGCTCTTTTTTCTTTTCTTTCTCCTTTTTTTTTTTCTCTGTCTTTTTGGGGGAAAATGGCTAATGTGAGAGTTGTATATGACTATGGTTTAGTGGATTCTGTTTTTCTTTCTTCACAGGGAAGTTGAGGAAACAATTTGGAACTGAATATAAAATTTTAAAAATGAATTGATTACATATCATGTTCATCAAATACTATTTTATATTTCATTTCCTCACCTTGGAAATCAGATGGAGAATCACTGGCTTTCTACTTATGTGATTCTCCATTTTTTTTCTCTTTAATGTCATCAAACCCCTTTTTAAAAAAGTTCCTCAAGGAAAGAGAATTTGGAACTGAATATAAAATTTAAAAAACGAATTGATTACACATCATGTTCATCCAATACTTTTACATATTTCATTTCTCACCTTGGAAAGCAGATGGGGAATACTGGCTTTCTATTTGTGCGTCCTCCATGTTTTTCTCTTTTTAAAAAGTTCCTCGAGTCTTGTCCCAGAACTTCCCACAGATGTCATACTCTGGGAGAAGTAAAGCCCTGGGGACACGCTCCTGTAGATGCAGGACGTCCTGTGAAGGAGGGGTGCCTTGTCCTGCTTGGCCCCAGCTTCAGGGGAGACACGGATAGGCAGACTTGGGCTCCAGAGAAGGGACGCCTCCCTACAAGAGGAGGAGCCTCCCTCCCGAGGTTGAGGGCTTCTCTTTCTCCCCTACCCTACACCCCCTCCCCTGGGAGAAGGCATTGTGAACAGGAGGATTTTCCTTCGGTTTGGGCCGGACCGCTGCCCCGAGCGCCCACCCAGCTCACAGGGGCTGGCACTGCTCGGCCATCCGCCAGGCGGCCCCTTGGCGACATGCTGAGGCGGACGCTCTCTCCTCCTGCAGTCAATGGCCTACATGATCAGCGGGAACATGGACATGGACGTCTCCGAGTTCCATCTGGAAGCGGCCATCAGCAAGATTTTTGCTTCTGTGAGTACGTCTGCTTGTGATGTCACCGTGCTGCGCCTCCAGCTCTGTGGGGGTCGTGGGAGCCACGAGGGGCCCCCACTGTCCACTGAAGGGTGGGCGTGGCCCAGCTCCTTAGGGAGCGTCCAAGCCAGAGCGGCCACAGACCCGGGGCCTGGGAGGGAGCTCCCGTCGGGCTGATCTGGGCTGCCGGGGGAGACCCAGGAAAAGCACCTTGTTGCAACATCTCAGGCCAATGGGTTGAAGGGAGGCTGAGAGGAGGGGATCCCTTACTCAAGGGAAAGCTCTTAATCTCTCACAAGGGCAGCTGGATTTCCAGGAAGTCCGGGGACCTGAGTTCCAATCCTGGATCTGCCTCTGCCTGTATGACCTCGAGCAAATAATTTCATTTCCTCCTCCCTCATGTTCTTTGTCAAAAGATGAGAGGGTTGGACCAGCTGGCCCAGGCTTGGGGATGGCAGCCTTCTCGGGTGCCCACCTGGTGTTTAAGGGCTGACTGCCCCTCTGTCTTGGTCTATAGACTGAGGGGTGAGGCCCCTCCCACCCCCATCCAGACAGCATGGATGGTGGGGGGCCCGGCCAGCGCCTTTTTTCTAAAGGGGCTGGGCTGGAAGAGAGTCGGGGCTGCTTAGTGTCACGGGATGGAGCTCCGGGGTGCAGGGCTGGGGCTTCCTGCCACCTTAGCTGCCGTGGGGACCCTGACGGCAATCTGATTTCTGGTTTTGCCAAGGAGGCTGCCTGGGAAGTGACTGATGAATGCATTCAGATCCTCGGAGGAATCGGCTACATGAAGGTAAAGCTCGGAAGCGCGCCAGCAGAGCCCATGGCCTTGGAGCAGGCTTCCCTTGGTCTGCCATTCACTCACTCGTGCACACACATGCACATATTTGTGTGCACTCATTTACACACTTGTGTGCACAGTACCCATGTGCACACCCATACACACTTGTATACACTAGTGCACACACTTGTGCACACACTCATGCACAGACACAGCACACACACACACACACACACACACACGCCCACAGAGCCACATTTCAATCCGCTGTCCATCTCCGCTCACCAGCTCTCACAAGACAAGCGTCAGACACACTCCTGTTAGGGGGTATAGGCTTGCTAGTGTGCCGTGTGCACAAGGTGACATCATGGAGCCTTCAAGGTGAGCCCCCTCCAAGGGTGGCGCTGGGGACAGAGTGCTGAGGGCCCAGGGGGGCTGGGCTGGGAAGCTGGAGACCTCCAGACCCGAGCAGAGCAGGCTCAGGGGAGCAGGCGCATCCTGGCTTTGTCCTGCTTGCCCCCCAAGGGCAGACCCAGGAGGGGGAGTTGTAAAGAAGCCATAAAAGAAAACTCTCCCAATGACAGCCCTAGGAAAGGGGATCAGGCTGCTTTGGGGGCTCCCCCTTGCTGCTTCCAGAGGGTCCCTGGTGGCAGTTATGGAGGGATGACTTGTTCCTGGATCAAACTTGAGGGTCTCTGAAGCCCCTATAGCTAGGAGACACAGGGATAATAAATACAAATAATTGAGACTCCTCAGAGCTTCCCAGCAGGCTTAGGATGGAGGGAGGCTGCCCCAGGGATGGAGGGAGGCTGCCCGGGCTGGGAGCCACGCAGATGGGGGAGGGGGCTCAAGCTTCCAACAAGGGACCAGGTTGGGGCCCAGATACCCCATGTCTGGGTGAGAGAGAATCGGGGTCTGCTGGGAAGCAGAGAAGGCCCAAAGGAAGCAAACCTGGGGATCCTTGGGAAGGGGGAGCTCCCAAGGCAGAAGTAAGGCCCTGCCCCGAGCCAGTAAGCTCTTCGGCCCCCAGCCCGGCACCCTGGGAAGCTCTGTCCCAGCTGGTTTGAGGAGAGGCCAGAGCCTCGGGGAGCAGGGAAGGGACTGCCGGGCTCCCGGCCTGAAGCTCGCTGCCCAGATCAGCCTCCCAGCCTCCCCCGGGATCCTGCTACTGCTTCCTGGAGCACGGGAACTGGGAAACGGGGCCATGAGCCTCGGGGAGGGGAGGGAGCCAGTGCCCAGAGACCCGGCAGGATCCATAAACGCCATCCAGTGGGGAAGGGCAAAAAGAGGCGCCCTCCTCCACTACCCCTTCCCCCCTCCCTCCGCCCCCGCGGCAGCAGGCTGCTGAGGGAACAGCCAGTGCTCAGGCAAGGGGGAACGAGGTCCAGCCCAGGGAAGGCCCCCCCCCCCATATGCGTCTCCCCGGCTCGGCTAGCCCCATGTTGGCTCCCCCAGGACCCTGGGAGCAGAGGGGGCTCGGCCAGGCAGGGCGCTTCTCCCAGACGCTCTTTCTTCCCTCAGAAAGCCGGATTAGAGCGGATCATGAGGGATCTGCGGATCTTCCGTATTCTTGAGGGTACCAATGACATCCTCCGGATCTTCGTAGCTTTGGCAGGCCTGCAGGTAACTGGGCTCTTGGTCTGCCCCTTTTATCTGGGTGCAAAACCCTTGAGGTGAACGCCCCTCCCTGAAAAGCTCTTGGGGTGAACACCCCTCCCCCTCTCCTGCAAAGCTCCTGGCGGGGAATGTCCCTCCTCCCAGCTCCCCACCAGATCAGGGCGGGTTCTGGAGCCCGTTCTTATGCCCTGAGGTCAATGAGCAGCTCAGCGTCACTAGCGGGAGATCACAGCCCTAGGGCCAGAGCCTGCCATTCCTCGGGGCTGCTGGGAGGTGCCAGGGCACAGCCTGCTCTCCCCAGCGGGGCCCCTGGACCCCCTGGGCTTGTAATCCCTGGGCCTGTCACATGCCATGGGCACAGACAGCTCCTAGAGCTGCTCCAGCTCCGCTTCTATAGAAACACAAAAGGATCATTATCAGCCATTCACTTAACCCAGCAGCATGGATGAAGCACCTACTGTGTGCCAGCTTTGGGCTGAATCCTGAGGAACCCCAGCCCTTCGTAGAGTGTCCAAGTGAATCTGCTGAAAATGTCTGCCCCAAAGCCCCTATCAGGGGGCACCTTTATCAGGGGCACCTGTAGGCCCCACTGTGAGCCAGTACAGGGCAGGGAAAATGGCCGGAGGCTGCATTCAGAGAGTTTGATCTCCTGCCCTGTTTTCGTTACATCTATTAGCACGCAGGGGCCCAACTGCAGGAGCTTCAGCACACCTTGGAAGACCCGTTGAACAACACTGCCATCCTTTTCACTGAACTTGGCCTCAGAGCAAAGCGGTGAGCCTGGAGGGGCTGGCACTGGTTGCCTGGCAGGGCTGGCACTGGTTGCCTGGTGGAGATGGCACTGGTTGCCTGGCAGGATTGGCACTGGTTGCCTGGCAGGGTTGGCACTGGTTGCCTGGCAGGGTTGGCACTGGTTGCCTGGCAGAGCTGGTATTGTTTTGCTGCTGTCCCTCACCCCACTCCCACACTCCTGGCATCTGAGTCTGGCAGGGAAGGGCAAGGAGCCCCCCCTCAGGCTTTCAGGGATCAGAGCCCACATGTTAGACCCTGCCAGCTGAGGGCAGAAATGAGAGAAAATGGCCTGTCTCTGCTTAGGAAGGGCATTAGGCCTCTTAACTTATGTTCTATAGGACAGGAAATGTTACTCAAGCTCCTTGAGCTCAGGAGCTGCTCCTGAGAAGCTTCAGAGCCAGTCTTAACTTATTTGGATGACCTGTGACAAGAGCCCGTCCCAGCTGATTTAACTCTTGTTCATTTCTTCCAGCATCATAGGGATACCAACGGGCATTTCTCTGGACGACGTGGTCAGTGGGCACCTGGTAGACACCGCGAGCCTGGTAAAGTTTTCTTTCACCACGAGGAAGCTTCTGAACAAGATTAGGACCTTTCCACACAGACTAGGAAAGCCCGGGGGACTCCCCTGCTGACCAGAGGCTACCTCAGCTGCATCCCCCTTTCCTGCCCCCGAATCTATCATGAATGGAAAAGCAAAGTCGTCCCCTGAGCCCTTCTAAACTTTCCGCAGATGGAGGGGGGGGTGTAGAGAGACAGGGCCATCCCCTCTAAAACACGGTCCTCTTATTTGGCTCTTCTCCAATCCATTCTCTTCAACATCTACATTCACATTTTAGAGGCCGTCCCTGGGGGCTTGGCAGGAGTTCCTCAGAGGAGGAGAGAGCTGGGCCAGGCCGGAGAGTGTTGCCTCAGTGACCCCTCAGGGCCGGATCACTTATCCAGGGTCACGAGGCTCCCACCCAAGGCTCATTCAGCGTTTCCTGAGATCCGGTGGCCATTCCTTGGTTTCTACCACACTCTGTGCATTTTACCGTGTTTAAGTGAGCAGGACCTCTCTGCTCTTGGGTTCCTGTGATATGTGGAGCACAAAGACAGACCTGGGCAAATGAGCCATAAAGTCTTGCCCTTTGGCGCTGCCCTGAGTTCACTGGGAAGCCAAGGGGAGGGTGGGTGGTGCCATGGGCCATCAAAGTCTCTGGATTCTCATCATGGATTGTGTAGGGAACCGGAATTTACTGAGTAGGAGCTGTCTGGGAAGGTGGGCAGGGGTCCCAGGAGAGCCAATAGGATGGTGCCCCTAGGATGCCAGGGCGGACAATGTCTCAGGAAGACAAAAGTGGCCAGTCACCCTCTAATAGGGCTGAAGAGGGTACCAGAGTGTTCCAGGAGGCTGAGCTGTTCAGGGGCCTGGAGGACTTGATGGTCCCTATGGGGAAAGCCAAGGTGGATGGTGCTCGAGCCACGATAAATGCCAAGCTCTTCCCCAATTAGTCCCTGTTGGTCCTGGGAGAAAGCCGCCCCTCGGCAGCAGTCATCATAGAGCAGTGTCCCGGCCCACCCACTTTCTTCCTTTTCCTCCCGTACAGGTGACAAAATGTGTGGACCTGCTCTCCGAGGTTGTGGAACACCTGCTTTTAAAATTTGGCACCGATATCATCCGTACGTCCCCTCGAGTTTGCCCCCTGCATTTCTAATCCTTGTTCCGGGGCCCGCCTGGGCTCTGGAATCTTGAAACTTCAGGAAAACCATTTCTGAAGCAAAAAGAGGAAAATAATCTTTATGTCGACTTCATAAAATATTTGCTGCCCTTCTCTGCATCCCCTTTGGGTGCCAGGGCTCCAGTGGGGCCCTTCCCTGCTTTTCAAACCTGCAGGGGTGGAGAGGAAAAGAAGAGGAAAGTGGGGAAGTGGGAGGAGGAGGGGGGAGGGAGGAAATGAAGGAAGAAAAGGGAGGAAGAGAGGGAGAGGCAGTAAAGGAAAAGGAGGGGAGAAGGAGGGGAAGAGGGAGAAAAGAAAAAGGGGAGAAGAGGGAGGGAGGGAGAGAGAGAAGAAGAGGGAGAAGAAAACAAGGGGGGAGAAGAGGGAGAGAGGAGAAGAGAATAAGGAGGGGAGGAGAGAAGGAGAGGTGGAAAGGGAGAAGAGAACAAGGAGTGAAAAGAGAGGAAGAAGGGGGAGAGGGAAGGGGAGAAGAGAACAAGGGGAGAAGAGGGAGGAAGGGAGGGAGAGAGGAAGGAGGAAAAGACGAGGGGAGAAGAGGGAGAGAAAGGGAGAAGAGAATAAGGAGAGGAGGAGAGAGGAAGAGATGGAGAGGGAGAAGAGGGAGGAGGCAAGAAGAAGAGGGAGCAGAGAAGGAAGAGGGATAAAGGGAGGGAAGAGAAAAGAGGGAGAGGTGGGGGCTGGGCCCACTTTTCCCTCAGCAACCCACTGAAGCCCTTTTTGTTCCGTTCCAGACCAGCAGTTTCACCTGAAGAGAATAGCGGACACCGCCATCGACATCTACTCCATGGGAGTCGTGCTTTCCAGGTACTGGGCAGGGGGGCAGAGATCAGCCCCTGAGCATCCGCTGGGGGGACCCCTCGTGTGCACATATATGTTCATGAGCAGACACATGTGTACCTGGGAGCACATGCGTGTACCTCTCACATGCAACATGTGCACGCTGCTGCTTCTCCCTGCCTCTGCACACACACAGACTGCACACACGTGTGAGAGCGTGGAAGGGGTGAGCAGGAGGAGTTCTGGGGTTCCCCTCATTATCCCTTTTTGCTGAGTGTTTTTCACAGATTCCTTCTTTGGGGGGCAGCCGCAGCAGGCTTAGGGCTGGGGGCCCCCGGGAGCCGAGGGCCCCGCCCTGCCAGCTGGGCTGTGATCACGGCCCTGCACGTTGACAGACCCTTCCTGCCATGACCTCTCCCCTCTGGGCCATGGCTTCAGGCCCGGGACCTGCAGCTCGGGAGCCTGGGCTTCAGGGGAGCACCTGCGACCACACTAAATGGGAAGTCCTGTCGGGCCAGACAGGGGCTTTGTGGCAAGGGCAGCCGGGCAGAAGCTTGTGAGGAGTGGGGATGGGGAGGGAGGGTGGCACAGGCACGGAGCCCCACCGAGGCAAGCACATGGAGGTGGGAGATGGGACGCTGCACCCAGAAAGCAGCTGGGAGTGTGAGGGCACCAGCCAGAAAGAGGCCAGAGCACAGGGCCAGTGTTCATCCTGGAGGAAATGGGGGGGGCACCATCCCAGGAGGATGACCTGTCACAGCTGGGCTTTAGGAGGCTGGGAGTAGGGAGAGGCTGGTGCTATTGTCCAGGAGAGAGGCGGAGGGCCTGGATTGGGGATCAGAATAACCTCGTTTCTGTCAAAGACAAGAACTCTGGGACAACCCAATTCTAGAGCCCCCCGATGCTCAGAGCCCCCAGTGCTCAGAGCCCCTTTGCTTTACAGAAGTCAGGACTCTGAGATGTTGCCAGGCCAGGGCCTGAATCAAACCGGATGCTAAGGAGGGACATGTAGAAACGCTGTGCTGGGCCCACAAGTCAGAGGTGGAGAACGTGGCCCGACAGCACCATTCATCAGCAAAAAGAGGAATCCGATGATCCAGAATCCGCCAGGACAAAAAATGCCGCAGCCGCCGCCAACCTGGGAGGGCCACGTTCTGGCCCCAAAGGGAGGGAGCCAGTGGAAAACCAGAGGGGATCTTGAGGAGAGCGGCTGCCTGGGGACCTTCGATCTCTGAGCATCAGTTGAAGGAAGGGACAGCAGCTAGCCTGGACGGGACCCTAGCAGGGACTTTCTTCCAGAATCGGAAGAGCAGTCACGTGGAAAAGGAGCAGCAGAAGCAATGGGTGGAAATCACCAGGAGGGAGCTTTGGGATCCTTCCCAGAACAAACCATCCCTGCAATGGGAGCGGCAGAGCCTGCCGGGGCCCTCAGTCACCATCTTTCAGTTTGAACAGGCTCTGGACCATTGATGGCATATGAGGCAGAAGCAGCTGCACCATTTTTATCTGAAAACCTGACTCCTGTCACTGGAAATCTGACACACATACACACACACACACACACACACACACACACACACAATAATTTCCCTAGTGGGATTTAGAATTTTCTGAGGTATTCTGACCAGCAGAATGAATGATGTAGAGGAGAAGTTTCTGAGCACTAAATGAACTGGGAGAACCTCAAGGGAGGTTGGGTAGATCATCCCTAAGGGGCTTTGGGGAGGATGTAGACAATATGTACGGTAGGCGGGAAGAGGAGGACCCAAACTGCCCCCAGAAACTCTCGCTCTAAGAACCATTGTCACATTAGCTGCTTTTGGAAGGGGGGGGGCAAAGACCGAGCTCACTGTCTCAGGACCAAACTCCCAGCCTCCAGCACCGTCTGTTTCCTCCTGCTAGAATGTGAACTCAAGGTCTCTCTTTGTACCCAGAAAGCACTGGGGTGCTTTTTTATCCATCTTATTCATCTGAGAACTTCGTCTCACTCCTGGCCAGGACTGAGCTGTCTTTGGTTCATTTATTGCTGTGCCATATTTATCTGCCATAGTCATGGAAGGCACGTTAGTGATCGCAGGCCTGAATTTTGCCACCACTGAGGGGAATGGGTCCACTGAATCGATGGGAGCTTCCTCCTCTATGTCTCTCCTGAGTTGTTGACTGGTATCCCACCTTCTGTTATGGAACCCTGTCATACTAAGTCAGCTTGAGCTTTAGGAGTCAGAGATGCAATTATGGAAGACTCGAATTTGTGCTTCCAAACAGCTTGCGTATGGCTTGTGCTAACACATGAGAATTAATGAGCAGAGTCGGAGCTTCAGTGAAAATATTCAAGGATATCCTGGCTCCGAGGAGGGGTTCCACATCATAGGATCATCCATGACGACCAGCGCTGCCTCCATGTAATTGTTCCATTCTCCGGCCTATCCCTCTCCATCTTCTCCATGAGAACAACACGAGCAGCACAGGCTCTGTCGAAAAACTTGACTTTTGCAAACTGGTTAATTTGCTCCCTTCAACCGACCTTTCTTCCATCCACACTCAAGACGGAAAAGCAGCTCCCTGTCAGGCTGGGCTGACGCTCACTTTGATGGGTCGTGGTGGTCGGCAAGGGACACTGGGCTGTCCCGGCTCCTGGAGGGAAGCCTGAGGCAGCTCAGCAGGCTAGCCAAGGGGACTCCGGGGCCTGTGTGAAAAAGCCCAGGGGAGGCCCAGAGAGTGGAGCATCGAGGTGCAGAACCAACTCTCCTAACTAGATCTCGGTCTCTCTGTTCCTTCCAGGGCAACCCATTCATTGAACCACAACCTCCCTTCGGCCATCCACGAGAAGCTGCTGTGTGAGACCTGGTGCTATACGGTAGGGAGGGGTTCTCTTACCCCAATCCCATCCACTGTCCTTTTGTCTCTCCCTTCATGGGATGGGCTTCAGGCTCCTCTGCAAAATAACCTAGGCTCCCATGGTTCCAAAGAGCAGGCTTCAGATGGGAGGGATGCAGCTCCTCTGGGAGCACTTCTGAGGTCCCTCCTGGGTGCTATGGTACTAAGGGAACAGTGACAAAAAGGAGGTCCCTGTCTCAAAAGGCTTCCATCCAATCACAGGAAACAATGTGACATATAAAAGTATAGATGAATGTAAATAGACTTCAAGAGAACCAAATACAAAGTAACTTGGAAGGAGGAAATATAAGTAACTTAGGAGGAAATACAAAGTAACTTAGAAGGAAGAAATACAAAGTAACTTGAAAGGAGGAAATACAAAGTAACTTAGAAGGAAGAAATACAATTAACTTCGGAGGCAATACAAAGTAACTTAGAAGAAATATAAAGTAACTTGAAAGGAGGAAATACAAAGTAACTTAGGAGGAAATGAGGGGCAGAGGGAGAATCAAAATGGCAGTGTCTGAGCCATGAAAGAGCACTCTGAGCAGTTGGGGGAATGCTTAACAAAATACGGGAAAGTGCAATGCATTAGAGGGTGCACACTTGTGGCTTTCCAAGTAGACACATGGCTTGCAGGGATTTGGCCACACAGAGTGGGGGGAGGGGTGGAGATGCCCTGGGCTTTGTGGGGAGCAGACAGTTTGGCTAAGTCCTGGGATGGGGGTCATGTGCAGAGGGGCTGGAAATGTTGGTTGGGGACAAGTTGGGTAGTTTTTTTTATAAACCGCTCTGAACCAGGTCAGAGTGCTCTACCAGGAGGGATTTAAATTTTGAGCGGAGTACCTTCCCAAGCAGAAGTGGGTACGTGTGTGTAGACCCTTGTTTATAGTGGCTTAATTAGCTGGTCATGTAACCAGTTCAGATGCCGTTTGCTGAGAGGATGGAGTGTGTGTGGGGGGTCTCTTTCTGTCCTTTAGGCCTTCGAACGTGTTCGATGGAATCTTAAGGCAGTGAAAGCCTCAAGTTGGAACAACTACTACAAGAACATGAGGTCTATCTCGAATGAAGTTGTGAGAAATGGAGGAGTCGTATATTCTCGCCCTATGGGCTTCTGAAAAAAGGGTTCATCTCCTGGAAAGCATCAGGAGAGCCTGGCCCTCACCCCCAAAGAGTGGTTTATTTATAGAGAAACTAGAAAAATAATAAAATTATAGTTTCTTACTTAACCCATTGGCTGTTAGAAATTGAAGCTCAAAATGTGGACTGCTGTGCTTGAATCTTGGGCTTTCTGCATGTTCTGGCTCAACCAACCCCTCACATTGGAAAGCCCTGTGGTGGGTGCTGAGAAATGCCTTGGAAGAGCTGAAAACGATTTCCCCCTAAACAGGGTTTCCTTTGTGAACATCAGAATTTGACTCGGAGCTGAATTTCAAAAACAAAAGATAGCCCTGAACTCCCAGCAAGTATTCGGGCTGGCAAACCATACAGGGCAGATTCTATTTAACACAACCAAAAATACAAAGGATTCAGCGCCCAAACAGAGTCCAGAATGCTCCTACCCATCTGATTGTCCCACTAACACCAATATTTTTAAATGGTTAACAGAACTTAAGTCTTACTCTGAGTTTGAGGTCCCCCTAAAAAGGGAAAGAACTCATCGTTGCTAGAGATTGTCAACCTTCGTTGAGCCCCACCTCTCAGGGATCTGTGGAATTGTCCAGATTTCAAATACTACCTTGATCGGAGTGCTCCCCCTCCTCCCCCCAAACATAAAAGAGAAAAGCCCTTAGGCCCACTTGAAAGTCAGTCCCTTCCCTTGACCTGCACAGTAGGTTCCAGTGAAGGACATGAGAGAATTTGTCCCTCCTTGTCCCAGTTCTGTATGATGTTTCATCTTGGTTGCAATTTTCACTTACTATCTCCAGTCCAGAGCCTCCCCTTTCCCGCCTTCCAGACAGATAAGCGCCCAGTCACTGCAGCCTCTCATCTCTCTCTCCAGTCTTTGGCTCCTAAGAGTACGCTCAGGAGGCAGAGGTGTCATGGGGGCCATGAGAGGCGAGTCATTTGGGGCTGGCTCAGTCCCTGCTTCTGCCACTGGGACTTCAGGCAGCGGAAGATGTGGCTCTGAATTTATCTCTGTCATTCACTACCAGTGAGGCCATGAGCACACGACATCACGAAGCTCTCTGAACCTGTTTCCTTATCTGAAAACAGATTAATTAAACTCTCAGGTCTTTCCAGCTTTCTATCTGTACATGACTACTCTGCCTCAGTTTCTTCATCTGTAAAGCAGAGGTGGGGCTCTTAGCACACATTTATGTAATGCTTTCAAGTTTACGGAGATGATCTCTGCGGCTCCTTCTAGCTCTAGATGTATTGATCTCGGCCATAGGACCTCTCGTCCTCGGTTTTCTTATCCATAAAGTGAGGATGAGAGAGAGAAGACTAAATGGCCTCTCCGTCCCTTTTGGCTCTATCAGTATCCTCTCTATCAATATGATGGGACCAAGCCTCAAACATCCCTCCTTTGCTGCTCTGAGACTGTGATCCGGAAGACTTCAGCTCCTGCCCCTCTTACAGGATTCCAGAGACCACTGAGCCATGTCTGACTCCTTTTGTTCCATGGCCAACAAAAAGCCCCACGTGGCTCTACCCTGAAAATAAAAGTGCCTTCTCCAGAGGCCGAGAGATGGAGGGGCCCCCACGGAAGCCGCTGAAGCCTTGTTTGTCCCTCCTGATCAGCAGGTTCTCTTTTGTCCAGGAGAACTGAGAGCTCTTTGAGGGCCCCTGAGGATGCAGACACTGGGGCCCTGTGAGGGATGCACCATGCCTGAGATGCCCCTGCACACTGAGCTATTCTCTGAGAAATCCAAGCCGTGGATGGTGGCAGGGGAACAGATCATGGGCTCAGTTTGAACAGAAAAATGAATTTCCAAAGGACAGATTGTTAACTCAGTCCTTTCTGCATGGCAGGGGAGGCCACTTCTGGACCTTCATAGGGCTGGACCTCTACCTATGGCAGTCCTTTCTCCATTTGTTTGTTCATTCATTCAGCATTAACTCGGTGCAAGGCCCTATGCGAGGTTACCACAAAATAATGAAAACTGCACAGATTTGGGGGGTGATTTAAGGTCTTAAAAGTGCTTCCTTGTGTCTACATTCTGTATTCTCCCTATTCTCTGGAGAAAAATAGTAAGACTCAATGAGACCAAGTGACTTTGCCCATGCTCACACAACTACAAAGTAGAGGCAAGACTAGAACCCAGTTCTCTTGACTCTCCTATCTCAAGATTCCACCCACTTTAAGGATGTTGAAAACTATAAAGTCAGCAAACATTTATTAAGCTCCTACTACATGCCAGGCAATATTCTGAGAGGGACATAAAAAGAGCAAAAAGACAGTTTCTACTTTCAAGAAGCTCCCAATCTAATGGAAAAGATACCATACACATAAATATATACAGAGCAAATTATGGTCAGGAAAAACAATTAATTCCTATAGAAAATAGAGTTTTAATTGAAATTTAAAGGAAGCAAAGGAGCTCAGTATTTTGAGAGAAGGGGGTGGGGGAGTATTCCAGGCATGGGGGCTGGCCAGAAAGAATGTCTAGAGTCCAGAGATGGGAGGGTCTTGTGTGAGGAACAGATTGGGGTCCCTAGATCAAAGAAGATATGGAAGAAGTGAGGTATAAGACTGGAAAGGGAGGAGGTGAGGCAGGTTATGAAAGGACTTAACATTTTATATTTGATCCTGGAGATCAGAGGGAACCCCTGAGTTTGTTAAGGGTAAGACTTAATTAGACCTGTGCTATAGGAAAAGCACCTCAGGAGCTGAATGAAGACTGGTTTGGAAGAGAGAGAGAGTTGGGTCAGGCAGCCCCCTCTCCCCAGTATAACAATCCAGGCATGAGCCAATGAAGGTCTGCACCAGGTGGCTGCAGTCAGAGGGAGAGGAAGTGGCGGCTGGAGAGATGCTGCAAGAGTGAAACTTACATGAAATCAAGGGGAGCTGCTGCAGAGGGGAAACTGACCAGAAATGCTGCAGAGGGGAAACTGACAAGAAATGCTGAAGATGGGAAACTGACCAGAAATGCTGCAGAGGGGAAACTGACAAGAAATGCTGAAGAGGGGAAACTGACCAGAAATGCTGCAGAGGGGAAATTGACAAGAAATGCTGAAGAGGGGAAACTGACAAGATATTGTTGCATAGGTGAAATTGATAGGCTCGGACCCAAAGGTTGAGCCATGTAAAACATTTTCATATTAGTCATTTCATACAAGAAGACTCCAAGAAAAAAATTAGAAAGAAAATGAAAAATAGCATGCTTCAATCTGGGTACAAACAACACCAGTTCTTTCTCTGGAGATGGACAGCATTTTTCATCACAGGTCCTTTAGGATCATTTTAGATCATCATATTGCTGAGAATAATTAAATCATTCACAGTTCACCATACAATGTTGCTGTGACTGTGTACAATATGCTCCTGTTTCTGCTCACTTCACTTTGCATCAGTTCATGTTGTGTCTTTCCAGGTTTTTCTGAAACCATTCTGTTTGTCATTTCTTGTTGCACAATAATATTCCATTGCAATAATTTACCACAACTTATTCAGCCATTCCTCAAATGATGGACATGCTCTCAATTTCCAATTCTTAGTTACCACAAAAAGAGTGGCTAGAAATATTTTTGTTTAAGTAGGTCCTTGCCTCTTTTTGGGGGGAAGGGTGCATTTAGGATATAGACCTACCAGGATGATCAGATCAGTTCACAATTCTACCAACAGGGCTTTAGTGTCCCAGTTTTCCATGTCTCCTCCAACATTTATCATTTTCCCTTTTTGTCACATTAGGAAACCTAATAGATATGAGGTGGTACCTCAGAGTTGTTTTAATTTCCATTTTTTCTAATAGCGATTTAGACCATTTTTTCATATAACTACACATAGTTTTAATTTCTTTGTCTGAAAGTTACCTTTTATATTCTTGACCATTTGTCAATTGGGTAATGTCTTGTATTCTTAGAAATCTGACTCAGGACCTGATAAATTAAGGCCTGTATCAGAGATACTTGCTGCAAAAAAAAAAAAAAAAAAAAAATCCTCTAGCTCTCTTTGTAGTTTTGCTTACATTAGTTTTGTTTGTTTAAAAACCAATAATTAAAATTTTTATTTTAAATTTTGTAATGTTCTTTATATCTTATTTGGTTTTAATTCTTCCCTTATTAATAGATCTGACAGAGAAACTATTCCATGCTCTTCTAATTTGCTTAAGATAGCTATCATCCTTCATGACTAAATCATGTACCAATTTGGACCTTATCTTGGAGTAGAATGTTAATTGTTGGTCTATACCTAGTTTCTGCCATATTGTTTTCTAGTTTTTCCAGGACTTTTTGTCAGATATGTTTTTGTTTCCACAACTAGGATTTTTATGTTTATTAAACAGTAAGTTATTAGGCTCCTTTCTTCAATATATCATGTAACTAATCTATCCCACTTAGCCACCACTCTGTTTCTTAGCCAGTATCAGATTTGTTTGATGATTATTACTTTATCATACAGAAACCCACTACAATTAGGCCACCTTCCTTCACATTTTTTTCCCATTGGCTCCCTTATATTCTTGATCTTTTGTTCTTCTAGTTAAATTTTGTTATTATCTTTTCTCAACTCTATAAAATAACTTTTGGTAGTTAGATTGGTATGGTATGAATAAGCAGATTAATTTTGATTGAATTGTCACTTTTCTTATATTGACTTGGCCCACCCATGCCTGCTCATCAAATTTGCTGGTGACCGAGACATGGGAAGGATAATTAATATAGTGAATGACAGAATCAGGAAACAAAAAGGTCTTGACTGGATAGGAAATCCAGTGACAGAAATTGGCAAGAGTAAATACTCCCGGGTTAAAACAACAACAACAACAACCTCATAAGTTGGCTTGCAGGTCATCTGAAAAAGATTTGCCAATTTTAATGAACCACAAGTTCTGTGGGAGTCAGCCATGTGAGGTGGTTAATTTGATTTGGGGCTGCATTAAGAAAGGCATCACATCTAGAAATAATTTAGTTTATATCATCACAAATGAGCTTTACTGTAGGAAGTAATCTTCCTCCTCCTGCCCAGATGATGCTCTCTCACACTCCACAGAGCTGCTATTCTCAATCTTCTCTTCTGGCCTCCCACACCTGTCCTGCCTTTTCTTCCACCTTCACCCATCTCCTAAAATCAGCTAAAAAGAAATCCTCCCTCAACCTTGCCTACCTCCTCCTTCAGCTCCTCATCCCTCAGACCTGACATTGAAATGGTTTTCTCGGTGGGCTGCCTTCAGCCTCTGATCTCCCTCTCTTGAGGCCATCTCCACCACTACCCTTCATGGGCTGTCACAGTCAGCACTCCCCTCTAGACTGGAAGCCGGTACCGAATGAATACTTGTTGCCAGGCGTGGTACAAAATCAGCCTCCAGAGTCCCGGATGTAAATTAGGATTCCTAGATATAAATAGGAACCTCTTTTCTTAAGTTGTTTATTTGTGCCTTGCAACATGTTTCTTTTGTTTGTTACCCAATAAAAGCAGAGGAGGAGCTGAGCTGGGGAGCTGAAGCCACTGAAAGAGCCCTGCTCCCACTCTGGTGCCGGTATTTCTGGTCAAGCACTTATTCTCTCAGTGTTTGTCCTTTCTCGCCCCCCAGCCCCACCAGGATTAAAAAAGCTTTGACTGGAGAAATTGGAGGAGCTTTGGGTCTCACCTCGAGGTTTGATCACTGACTTGCCTCTAGTGGGAGCCAGAGGAACGCTGGTAAGTGTTTAACAACTCTCCCAAAGAATTGCGGGACATACTTTTAAGCTTAATCTGTATTACCAATGTTTTCTCCAATACCTTGTCCTGATAATCAATAACTCAAGGAAACAGGTTCTGATTTATAGTATTTGCCAATTTCTGAGATGTAAATGATCACAAGGAATAAGTTCCAAATGTTAAGAAGCTGACCCACACAAGGAAGTCTCTCCAGGGGTACTGAAGTCTACCGAGGTACTTCTGGAGCATCCTTACTTTTAAGCATTTAGGAAGGTTCTACCGAGAAGGAGGAAAGGAGAGGAAAATAGGATGTGTTGAGGGTCTTCTGCACCAAAGGATTCTCAGAGCAGAGGCTTCACTAGCTGGCCATATCTATTGATCAGAATTGTGCTGGCAGACCCCCAAACCAGGTAGGGATAGCTTGTAAGGAAATTGCTATGAAGGTTTTAAGTCTGTCATCAGCCCCACCCAGACCTCCCCCTCCCCAAAGATGACACAGTCTCCAAAGCAGCCAGCTCTGTCTGTCATGCATCAGCCTTCCTATTGCCTGGAGCTTGGGGCTACTCAGGAGGAGTTGAGCCAGCAAAATCCACACCCCTCCTTCCTGACTGCCATTCCAGTCAGTCAGCATTTATTAAAACCAGATCCAGTCAATTTGAATCAATTATATTCTACCAGCATTGATTCAGCACTTTCCGTGTGTCAGGCCTTGTTCTAGATGCTAGGGATACAAGGACACAGGCGAGGAACTTGCTCTATAGCACACAGCTGGTTGGTTGTCAGAGCCAAGGTGGTGATGATAATGATGATGATGATGATGATGGTGATGATGGTGCTGCTGCTGCTGCTGATGATGACAAAGGCTAATGTGTATGGATATTTACATAGGGTGAGAGAGAAGGAAGGAGGGAGGGGACCAGAAGAAGAAGTAGCTGGATTTTTCCCCCTGAGGGTCACAAGGGAAGATCCCTTTGTTTCTTGCTTCTCTAACTCCTGTTTTTCTCTACATGACACACATGAGCATCATCTCATCCCTGTCTCATGGGGCTGGTTCCTTGTTCATCCAAATAAGCTCACATCCCTGTCATTAGGAATAGAGCAAAAGTGAAAAACAAATGCCAGATGTCTGAAAACAATGAACTTATCTTGCCTCCCAGCCTGGAAATTTGGTGTCAGGCCCAAGGTCTCATATTGTGAGAATGAAATGGGAGCGCCCGTGGCCAGATGGGAAGGCTGGGAGTTGGCGGCCCCAGAGTCCAAGGGACCCACAGAGCAGCCCTTTGTCTTCCCTCTGGGGAACAGCTGTGAGGAAGAATGAAAAGGGGAGGGTAGAAGAGAGCCCTGTTCTCCATCAAACACACGAGCAGGAGGAGACAGACCCGGTGGTGGGTCTGTCAGAGCTTATAAAGGTGGGGGCTGAGCCTGCCCTACGACCAGCTTCTCGAACTGAGCACTTGGGCAGCACCTTCCAGAAGCAGCCTGTGGACCAGCTTGGGTGAGCAGGACGGGGGAGAGCCCGAGGCCTCAGTGTTTGTCTCCCTTTTCTTTCCCAAGAGACCGTCCCCAGTGTTAGTCTTAGCTAGCTATGGGACCCCTGGGTCCTGGTGCACTGTTCTGGCCGTCGGGACGGGGATTATGGAGGAAAAGCACAGCTTGGGGGCAAAAGCTGTGGATCTGGCTGTGGGTGAGGGTTTGCACCAGGACAAAGGCAGGGGCCGAGGGGAGAAGGACATGTATTAGAGAGACGTCACTCTCTAATGCTGTCATAGGGCTTTGGCAGTAGCTCGGCTTTGGGGGTGAGGGAGTGTCTGAGAACTCCAGCAGTCCAAGAAGACTCCAGAGTTGGGAGCCTGGGGGGCTGGGAAGGGCAGCACCAGGGGCCTTTGGAAAAGGGAGGCTGAGAGTGCCTTTCGGGGCCCAAGGCCGCCCAGAGACGAAGGAAGAGGACTGGGAAGGCCACTGGTTTTGGCCACTAAAAGCTCACTGGCCACACTTTGGGTGGGGAGAGGAAGCAAAGGGAGGAGAGAGGAAGAACGCTGGCCAACAGGGGGAGAAGGATCAAAGAAGGGGAGACTTGGGCAAGTTCATGAGCAGAGAGTAGAGAAGCCCCTCCTCTTCCCTGAGCCTCAGTTTTCCCATTTGTTAAATGAGAGACTAGGTGGCCTTGGAGGTCCCTTCCAGCCTGAGGCTGTGAATCCCTAACCCTAAATTCCCAGCAGCCCCTGCCCTGCCCAGTGATAGCATGGGTCGGGGAGAGTCCAGACTAGGAATTAATTACCTTGAGGAAGCATGACAGGAAAAAGGAAATGGTGAGGCTGGAAAAGGGCAGCCTGCCTCCCTCCCCATCAGGGCACTCCCAGCTCACCAGTGCCAAAGAGCTCGGCTTCTTGATCCCCCCCACCTCACTCCCATGAGCTCTGTCAGGGCCAGGGCTGTCTTTGGCTTCTTTTTGTATCTCCTGTGCTTAGCTTGGTCCCTGGCGCGCAGTAGGTACTTAATAAAAGCTGACTATTTAAAGAGGTGCAGAGCTGCAGGGACCCCTCCACCCGGCCCCTGAGCTGGACTGTGCTCCCCAAACAAATGACCTGGGCCCGGGGAAGGCAGGGGACAGCACTCAGGTCCTCGGGAGCACGGCGAGGACCATGGCGCTGGTTCTGGGTGAATGTTGCTGGCTGGAGGAAGGCGCCCTGGGCCTGTCCAGCTCGGAAGGTTCCTAGACTTGGGAGACTTTGGTCTTTGGTGGTCACCTGGGTCGCGCTCCCGCCATCCATAGGCGATGGCCCCTGCACCAGCACTGCCCCCCCCCCCCCGCCCCCAGCCCCAGAGAGCCCCTCAGGCCACCGGTCAGTGCTACCTCTGGGGCCTTGCTAGGAGATGCAGTGCGGGAGACAGGCCGGCCGCAGGCTGAGGGGCTGGGCTTTCTCTCTGTCCTCTCCATCCCTCGTCCTCTGTCCTCCGCCTTCCGTCCTCCATCCTCTATCCTCCATTTGCTGTCTTCCAGCCTCCAGCCTCTGATCTCCATCCTCCATCCTCCCAAGGGCCTCCACTGCTCCCCTCGCCTCAGCAGGTGCAGTTTGGCTCATTGCCTGTGGGTCTCCCCTCAGGCCTGGCCCTTTCTGGAACCGCCCTGAGCCAAGATGGTGACCCTGCTGCTGCTCTCTGTCCTGGTGGGCCTCTCCAGCGTGGCTGATGGCCAGGGCGTGCACCTGGGCTGGTGTCCTGAGCCTCCCGTCCAGGAGAACTTTGATACCCTGAAGGTAGGACCGGCAGCCCTCCCGCGCCCCTTGTGGAGGAGGCTGCTGGGAGAGAAGGGGCCTGACTGCCCCGGGGGTGAGGACTGGCTGCAGAGGCGAGACGAGGTCCCCAGAACCTGGCCTCCGCCCCCTTCCCCTGGGGAGGCTTCCAGGGCTGCAGCCCTCTCGCCCGTCATGGACGCAGGGACTCGGTCCTCTCCTCCTGCCTGGGCCCCCCAGCCCCCGGGAAAATGCGATTGCTTCCCATTGTGCTTCTGCAGCCAGAGGAACAGTCTGGGCCAAAGGCAGCCTGAGGCAGAGGGGCTCCGGAGCTAAGGCTGAGCCCCGGCCAGCGGGTCTGGCCGTTGGGAGGCTCCCGGTCCCTTGGGCTCAGCTGGGGCCCCCCAGCCCGGGACACCCCCAAGGCTTGGGCCCGAGCCCGGCTCTGAGGCCGTGATCCGAAGCCTCACCCCTCCGTCTGGTGACTCCGTACGTAAATGTCCCCAAGGCCAACCAGCCAGTGAGAGCTCAGGAGCAATCTGGACCAAATTCTGCCGCTTAATGGCGCCGACCCGAGCCAATGAGAGGCCCAGCCTGGGACCCCCCTGGGATCTCGAGCCAAGTCTGTGCCTTCCTCACTGCGGCCCTGGCCGGACTGGCTCCCTCAGACCCCTGGGCCCTCCTCAGGCCACTATGCCGGCCATCTCGGTCTGCCCCAGACCCACTGACCCCCAGGGCAGCACCCGTCCGGGCACAAAGCCCAGGTTCTTGCAGGAAGGATTCTCGTTTGGGCTGCAACCACGGGCGACAGCCTGCCACCCAGACGCCCGCCTCTCCTCGGCCCGACCGCCGTCCCCCAGTCGCCCCGGCCTCGAGCCTCTCGTGTCCTCCCTTTTACAAAGCTCGTGCGTCCCGCGGGGGCTGCTCAGAGGGCCCCTGCTGGGCTTCGAAGGCGCCCCCACCAACCCCGCCATCTTGCCCCTCCAGTACCTCGGGAGATGGTACGAGATTGAGAAGATCCCCGTGAGTTTTGAGAAGGGAAGCTGTATCCAGGCCAATTATTCCTTGAAAGAAAACGGGAAGATCAAAGTGCTCAACCAGGAGATTCGGTAAGTGGCCCCTTAGCCCGGCCGGGCCAGCCTGGCCTGAACCCCCCGGGGAGCACCTGTGGGGGCCGCGCCAGGCAAACTGTCCTGGAAAAGGGCCCGCTGCCGGCTGTGATAAACCGCAGGCTCCTCTGGGAGCCCAGACTCAGAGAACCTCCCCATTGGGCCCTTGTTCTGAGGGACCCAGGACAATCACCCGAGGCTCCAAACGTTTATTAAGCACCTGCTGTGTACCAAGAGCCTCAGCCAAGGGAAAACCATTTTGGTGGGAAAGGTGCCCTGCGTCCCTCTGGGGGGAACGGAGTGAAGCCCTCTGGGAGGGAAGAGAAGGCTGGTCATGAGCCCACAGACACTGGCGACAGCTTGAGAGGAGAAGGCTGCAGGCCCGGGGAGCTGCCCTTGGTTCCCGCCAGGGGCAGCCTGGGAAGTGACAAGGGGAAGGGGAGGCTGAGAGAGCGGGGCAGGACCAGCCTCCCCTTCTGCCCCCTCGCAGACCCGATGGCAGTGTGAACCAAGTGGAGGGGGAGGCTGCTCCCGCCAACCTCAGCGAGCCCGCCAAGCTGGGAGTCAAGTTCTTCTGGTGTAAGTAGAGTCTGTCCGGAAGGACCAGAGACCCGGGAAAGAGGGAATGGAGGGGCGTGGCCCAAAGGGCTCGGGGGATGCTGGGAGCCCTGCAGGGGCCATTGGGGGAGCCTCTGAGCCGGGGGGCGGAGTCACAGGGAGAGCCCGCTGCTGAACCCTGTCTCCTCCCCAGCCAACCCTGGGCCCTCCAGCGGGTCCTCCCCGAGCCTGAGAGCAGGGCCCTCCAGCCGGTCCTCCCCAGCCAACCCTGGGCCCTCCAGCTGGTCCTCCCCAAGCCAACCCTGGCCCTCCAGCCAGTCCTCCCCGAGC
Source organism: Antechinus flavipes (assembly GCF_016432865.1). Taxonomy (NCBI): domain Eukaryota; kingdom Metazoa; phylum Chordata; class Mammalia; order Dasyuromorphia; family Dasyuridae; genus Antechinus; species Antechinus flavipes. Next base: position 2,223,960 of record NC_067400.1, read on the forward strand.
CTGAGAGCAGGGCCCTGGCAGGGAGGCAGGGAGGCCCTGGTGGGTCTGGCCCACATCCTGCCTTGTCACCACAGGCCCTGCCCCCTCCCCCCCTTCTGCCCTGCCTCTTGCTCTCCAGGGACAAGCAGACTGAGGTGGCTTTTGGTGGCTCGAAGCCCACCCCTGGGGCTCGGCTCTTCGTTGGGGGGGCCTCAGAGCTCGGGTTCGGTCTATCTTAAATGGGAAGACCTCCCTGTCTCGGCCTCCTCCGGGCTGGGAGCGACCTGGGCCCTGGGTGCAGGGGATGAGGCCCGGGGGGGGGCAAAGTCAGGGCCCTTTGATGGCCTCTGTCTCCCACGAGGCCCTTCACTGGCCAGGGGCAGGGACCCCAAGCCCGAGATCAGCCCCATTAGCGGAGGCCGGAGGAGGTGCCGGGAGCCCCCCCCCCCCAGGCCTAGTGCCCACTCTGACGCCATCCCGCCGGGTCTTGTAGTGATGCCCACTTCTCCCTACTGGGTCCTGGCCACGGATTACGAGAACTATGCCCTCGTGTACTCCTGCACCACCTTCATCTGGCTCTTCCACGTGGACTACGCCTGGATCCTGGCCAGACGCCCGTACCTCCCGCCCGCCATGGTGAGCCAGCTGAAGGGCATCCTCAGCGCCAACGGCATCGACATTGAGAAGATGGTGCCCACCGATCAGATGAACTGCCCCGAGTTCCTCTAGAAAGCCCCCGGGCCGCCAGCCCCCACCTCCCTGGGCCACCAGCTTGCTCCAGCCCGGCTGCCCTGGGGCACCGCCCCTGCCTCTGGCTTTGCTCTTTGGAAAGAAAGCAGCAGCCGGGAAGCTGGGCCCAATCCCCGGCCTCTCTGGCTCCAGGGAGCTGGGATCCATGGGGAGGGGGAGCCTTTGGGAAACGTGGCCTAGAAACCTGGCTTTGTCCCCCTCCTCCCCCCAAGATCACTAACGTCCCCCAGCACTCGCAGCAGCCCCGCCCCCGGGCCAGAGCCCGGCCTCCCTGATGCGGCCCAGGAGGAGAAAAAGCCGGGCGCCCCCCCATCCCCCCCCTGGGCCCCCCCCTCGCCTCTCCCTCCCCCTCCCCCCGGCCTCCCTCAGCCTCCCCAGCGAGGGCACCAGAAGCCGCGTGCTTAGCAAGGCTGCCAATAAAACCTCCAGGGTCAGCCTTAACCCGCCTGGTTCCTGGGCTCTGCTGAGGGAGGCGGGTTCTGGGGCCCTTCACCCCCCGCCCCTCGGGCTCCCTCTGGGCTTCATGTTGGGGGCTGGCTCCCCAGCCCCTTCCGACCCCGCCCCGAAGAGCGGCTGCAGCCTCCGATCTGTCCGGTGGGCACATTCCCATCCCAGCAGGCGGGAGAACTCCAGGGAGCGCAGGGGAAGCCAGCGCACAACGCTCGGAGCCGCCGCTCTCCCTGCCAGAGCCTGGGAAGAGCCTTCTCCGGCGCTGGCTCCGAGCGTCCCGGCGCTGTCCAGGGCACCACCGGCTCTCCGACCCCCCCCCCCCTGCTCTCCCCCCTCCCCAGGGCCCACAGCCCCCTCTGGGCCTCAGCCCCCCCCCCCCCCAGCTTCCACACTGCCCGGCCCCCAATCCAAAGTCCTCCGTGCTCCCTCTTGCCTCTGGGACAAAAGCCAGCGCCCCCTCTGGCCCCTCCGGGGGCTCACCTGTCCTGGACGGCTTCCCATCACCCCCTGGGCGCGCTCCGTCCCCACCAAACTGGCCCCGAGTGACAGCCGCCTGTGCCCGGGCCGGGCTCTGCCCTCGGGTGCCCAGCTTTGGTCCCCTGGGGGCGCCTTTCCTGGCCTGAGGAGCTCCGCCTGCTGCGCGGAGGAGGGGCAGAGAGGCCTGTGGGGGCGCAAGGACCCTCCTCTGCCTAGGAGCCTGCCCGCCGTGCGCATTAACAGGACAGGAAGATGGACGGCGCCCAGGTCCAGCCCCAGCCTGGGGCCCCAGAACTTCCATCCTCCCTCAGTTCTGTGGCATCTCATTCAGTCCAGGATGGAAACCTGGGGATAATGACAACTTATGGAGCCAAAGGCTCCACCCCATCCCACTAAGGTTTCTTCCTATCTTTCTGGGACCCAAAGAACCCCAGGCTCCCTTTGTAGCTGCGAGAACAGGGCCTGCAGCAAAGCTCCTCCCGGCAATTATGGCAAAGGTCTCTCTGAGCTCCCTGCTCCCCAGAGGCAGCCCCTCCGTCTCCTCCAGATCTGAAACTCCAGGGGGGCAGGGGCTTCCCAGAAGCACCTGCAGAGGAAGCCGAGAGACTGCATTCTACAGCCAAATTAATCTTGCTAAGGCACAGGCTATGGCTCTCTGTCCCTCCCTCCCTCCCTCCTCCTCCTCCTCCTTCTCTCTCTCTCTCTCCTCTGTCTCTGTCTCTCTCTCTCTGTCTCTGTCTCTCTCTCTCTCTCTCCTCTGTCTCTGTCTCTGTCTCTGTCTCTCCTCTGTCTCTGTCTCTGTCTCTGTCTCTCTCTCTCTCCTCTGTCTCTGTCTCTGTCTCTGTCTCTCTCCTCTGTCTCTGTCTCTGTCTCTGTCTCTGTCTCTCCTCTGTCTCTGTCTCTGCCTCTGTCTCTGCCTCTGTCTCTGTCTCTCTCTCTTCCAAAGACTCTATGACGTCTAGGATCAAATTTCAAATCCTCTATTTGGGTTTAACCCCCTCCAAACCCTGTCTCCCTCCCGTCCACATTTTCCAATCTTCTTGTACCTTTCTCAACCTTCTTTACACCTTTTGCCTCACCCAGACTCTTCGATCGGTGACCTCCGGGCTCCTCCGTGTACCTTGACCCTGCTCAGACCCAGGCATCTCCCCTGACTCTCCCCCAGTTGGAAGGTGCCCCTTCCCCTTCTCTGCCTCCTGGTCCCCGGCTCCCAGGTCCCGGGTGAAAGCTCGCCTTCTGCAGGAAGCCCAATCCCCATTAGTACCAGTGTCTTCCCCTTGTTGGTCATTTCCAGATCAGCCCGTCTCTAGTTTGCCTGAGCTGTTTGCTTATGGTCTCCCTCATTTGAGAGGTTCCTGGAGAACAGGGACTGTCTCTTGCCTTCTTTAATACGGTGCCTGACACATGGTAAGTCCTTAATAAACATTTAACTGAAAACTAAGGCGGGCCGTCCCAAGGATAGTCAAGCACCACAAACAAGAAAATGGAAAAGGGTTTTTTGGCAAAATCATTTGCAAAAATCGCTACAACAAACTTTTCTTCACCACAGACCCACCTATGGACCCCGATAACACTAAAGAGAACAATGGTAGGGAAGACCACCCACCCGGATCAAAATTCTTCAGAGAAGACCTCTGGGGTGGGGGAGAGGCCCTCAGAAGGCTAGCTGAGGTAGCTGAGGGAGGAAGGACACTAAAGATGGGGGAGAACCCAACTGGGATCTTAATATTTTTTTTAAAGTGTTCAGGAGACCATGCTCAGCTACCTATCTCCCTGCTTTCCTGTCTTTTTTATGTATCCACATACATGAATCAAGGACCTCCTCAATAAGGGTGAGTAGGAAACAGGGTTGAGAAGGACCTCCAGCATGCCGGCAGCAGGCAGAACACTCTATCCGTGCTCTGAGCTGGGAGCACCATTGGCCAGGCTGCCATTATACCTACAATATGGTGCTACTGAGTCACCAGGTGTCAAGGAGAGGCTTGGGGCCATTTTCCTAAGGGTGGAGGGGAGCCACAAAGAACATCAATCAGGGACAGAAAAGTATCTGGGGTGGGGATCTGATCAGAAGTGCCTAAGGGCGTGATCTCTCCTATATAAAGCTCCCTCTCTATAGTCCCCGCCCTTCTATTAACTACGGGACTGACACGCCCTGTCCTGAAAAGAACCCAAGAAAAAGATCTGCTGCTGGCTTAGAATTGGCCCCTGGGGTGGGCTGCCCTGCCTTCTGATGAGGATGCCCGACAGAGGGCCAGGAGCTGGCACAAAATTGGAAACCCTGGGATTGGGGCACGTGTGGCCACATTTGGACCACCCTCCTTACACCAGCCCCCGGAGTCAGAATAAATTCCATTCTCTACTTATGGCTTAAAAGAAAAGAAGAAACTTTTGCAGCAACAACCCCTTCCCCACCCCGCCAGAGACAAAACTAATGAAAGCAAGGCAACACACACAACCATAGCAGTACTTGGCCCGCTCCCGCTGGCCTGAGCGGAAATGTGTCAGGACCTAGGAGAGCAGCCTTTTATTTTGGACGCTTCACAAGGACACTCAAAGGGCATTTAGGAAGGAGGGAACTGACAGTGGCCCCCATCCCCGCTCAGAGATGACTCTTGGGTCCTGGTATAATGCTGAAGAAACTGAGCAAGACAAGAGATTAGAGAGTAATTCAATAGTTTATTAAATGGAGAGAAATACTGGGACCAAAGGATCCATGTTTGATCCCAGGGCTGGACGAGACTATCATCTCAAAGAGTCGGGACAGCAAGCTTTTTATAGAATAACAAGAACAATGACATAGTGGGGGAGGCACCTAGATGGGGATAACCTAATGGTGGGGGAGGTTACTGATATTCTAATGACATCTAAACCTTTATCTTGTCAAACATTAAGAAGGAATGTCTATAACCTAAAGATATAAAACCTTTATCTCAAACATTAAGAGGGAAAAGTTATAACCTGAGACAGAATAACTAAATAGGACAATTGGAGACACTGGGTCACGACATTATAAAGGGAACTTGGGTACAACACCAGGTGACCCTAATAAGCCTTGTTGATGACAGGACTTGAAATGGGAAAATGGGACCTGACGTCAAACTTCTTCCCTGAGCTCTCAGAACTGGTGGTTGTTTACCATTTTGATAATTATATTTTGCCATACTTGGTTTTCTTTTTAATCTCATAGATTTTATTTTATGTTGAACAACATGATTCTGAAAAGGGCCCAGAGATTTCAGCAGCTTGATAGCCCAAGGGGTCTAGGATACAGAAAAGGTTCAGAATTCCTGATAACTTAAATAACGTTTTAAAAAGAGGAACGGGACCATTGCCAGACAGGCAATGAGAAATCAGTTCCAACAGCCCCGAAAGGGAAAGACTGCCACATGTTTGAGTTTCCAGGTGAGCTTAGGTATTAGCTGTTCTCCAGAATGCATTTCCAATCTCTTGCCATTCCCCCCCCCCCCCCCCCCCCGCCCCCTCTCCACACACCTACACCAGATAGACATAGAACAGAATCCTTTCCTCTTTGAAGGCTCAGCTCAGGGGCTTCTCCGGAAGCCTGTTCTGACTCCCCTCCATGGAAATCTCACCTTCACTTCATCATCATCTTTCTGCCATTATGTTTTTGCAAAGATCTCAGACTGCATCGAAAACATTTCAGCAGAAATGAAGCAAGGATGCTCTCAGAGTCTCTCTGAAGAACTTGGGAATTGTGAGGTATGGGAGACAGTGTGGTCCAGGACCACCCAACAAGGCACCTGCGTCAAAGAAGGGAAAGCAAAACTACAGCAGCTCAAAAAACAAACTTTGAAGTACCATTTAAATGTGAGCTACAAGTACTGTTTCTTGAAAAGAATTCACCAAACCCTAGCTTTGGGAGCCCGAAGGGACCTCTGCTGATTTTCTAGGGGAACAGTATTTCTCTGCTGATTTACGGTTTGCAAGGAGCTTTTGGTAGGAGGGTCATCTTACCTGACCCTCACAATGACCTAGTGAGAGTGTGCCCTCAATGCAGGCTCTGAGGCTGAGATACAACAGAGTAGGGAGCGATACTCTACCCCTTGTGCTAATTTTGGCCTAACAATCAACCCCCAAAAGACATCAGTCAGCACAATCCCCTCCCCCCTTCTATATATGGAAGCATTTTGGTTTTTGAGGCAATTGTGGTTAAGTGACTAGTTAGTTCGTGTTAAGTGTCTGAGCCTGGATTTGGACTCGGGTCCTCCTGACTCCAGTGCTCTATCCACTGGACCACCTAGTAACCCTGGAAGCATCGTGACAGCAAACGGAGAAATTGTGAAGCTGTGGGTAAGTTCCCACACTTGGCAGTATACTTTCCAGGGACGTCCACATAGATGATCAAGTGGATGCATACATTGCCAGAGCTAGCTCAGAGTTTTGGAGGCTCCAAAGGAGAGCGTGGGAGAGGAGGGCATTGGACTGACTGCCAAAATGGAGGCCCCCAGAGCCGCTGTGCTAATCCCATGTTGTGTGTCTGTGAAAACAGGACAGTCTACCAGTACCATGCCAGGAAACGGAATCGCTTCCATTTGGATCGTCGTAGGACGATTCTGAAGATCGGCTAGCAGGGTCAGGGGCCAGACACTGAGGTTCTTTCTTGAGCTAAAGTGTCGTAGACATCCCATCTCTACTGCAGAGAGAATGACCCCGGCCGTGTTGTTTGAATGTCGGACATATGTTTGCTTTAAAGACTATTTGACGTGGAACTCGCACAGTGGAGGAGCTCACTCGGAGATCGGCAGAAATGACGCAAGGATACTCTCAAAGTCTCTCTGAAGAACTTGGGAATTGCGAGGTATGGGAGACAGTGGTCCAGGACCACCCAGCAAGGCGCATCTGTGTCAAAGAAGGGGCCGTGTTCTATGAGGAAAGCAAAACTACAGCAGCTCAAAAAAATGAGATGCCCAAATTTAGAGCCGTGTCACTTCCAATGTTAATACGAAGCATTTATGTCTAATCTGTGGTGGAACCTTCTGAGCTTGTACTGGTCTGATCAGCCAAATACACACTAAATCTTGACTCCAATACAGTTTTTGGTCCCCCAGGGAATGGAAGATGACAAATTCCCATTGGACAGAGGAGGAAACTGAGGCTGAGCAAGATGAAGTAACTGGTTCAGGGTGATCTGAGTGATTGGAGTCAGCTCTTCCTGACTCCAAGTGCAATAGGCCATAGACTTAGATTGTACAATGCTTTCTCTCAACCTGTCACCTTAATCCAGCCTATCCCTGAAAGCAATCCTTACTCTAACATACCTTTGAGTGGCCCTCAGCTTCAAGGTGGAGAAGCTCAGTACTCCCTGAGCAGGCAGCTCCTACTTTTGGACCGTCTGAATGACAAGCACTTTTACCTGGTACCAAGTTGCAATTAGGGTCTCTGCCACTTCCACTCATTAAAATGCCCTCTGGGGTCAAATGGAACCAACCAGAATCCTCCTCCACAGGCTAAGTCAACCAGCTTGTCCCCCAAGTCCTCTTTCCCAATCTAACTAACACAAGCTCCTTCAGCTCATCCTCCGGTATTGAAGACTGAAGCCCCTTCCCCAAGCTGCTTGTGCTCCTCAGATCATGAACTAGTTAGTTTATCGAAGTCCTCCTTAACCTGGCATGCCTAGACATTGTTCTCCAGGAGAAATCTGGCAGGTGGAGGACAATAGTACCATCATCCGCCTTGTATTCAGGAAGGGCTCTCTGCCTGGCTCCTCCCAATGCAGCCCAACCAAACAGGGAAGAGCCCACTGGCCTGCCCTTTACAGTTTACACTGGCTGGTTCTCATTACAACCAGGAGACAGGTAAATAGCAAAGAGCAATGAGAAAAATGTAGACAGGAAATAATTGCATATATTAAGTTTAATCTGCATTTTCAACATTTTCTCCAACATTTAAAAATGCAGATTAAACAGATCAAGTGCTGGTTTGTACCAATTGCTGATTTTCAAGGTATAAATGTTCATAATGAAGTCGAATAATTGGTTTTTATATATCCTAAGAGCTTGTTTAAGCACATCTTTGATTCTAACCCTGTGAGCTTGCTAGTGCCAGTGTTATTACCTATCCCCTACTCACACTTGTTTTTACAGAGTGGGAAACTGAGTTGCAGACAAGTGAAACCCATTCCCAGGGACGCTTAGCCACCTAGCCAAAAGCTAGAACTGCAATCGAGAGTTCTTGTAATGTCCGGGCTAGCTTTCTGGAGGTCCTTCGGATGGGTCTTGGTCTCAGCAGATAGACACCATGAGAATGGTCAAGATTCTTTATTCTGGCCCAGTCTTGATCTTAGTGCAGGAGCATGAGAGCCATCATGAGGCTGGTCAAAGACAGAATGTCTCTCTTCCAGTCCTTCTTAGCCCTTATATACCTTATTGTAATTACATCATTAGAGCATACTGATTATATGTGAACTTAGAGAATCATGACATCACCATCCTAAGTACTAAGTATATATTCCAACTAGACAACAATCATCTCATCAATTCCACTGAGTTTACACCTTGTTTCAAGTATACTTCTCCAAAGTTCCACCCTCTACAAGTTCTGATCTCCAGGATTAAGGCTCATCTCTCCACCCATGGCTGCCCTTGCCTGCTGATGGGAAAGGGGCCATGGCTGAAAAGGAGACAATTGTCACAATGAAAAAAAAAAAGCTTATTCCTAATTTAAGGACCAAAAATAAATAAATAATAGAACACTGCATATGTACAGCAGAACACAAGAGGATTTTCATAGAGAACTATCAGAAATGGTAGTTTCATACTATTTGCCTTTTTTTTAAGTACACAGTAAGTTTCTCATGTTATTTTCAAAGCTGATCTGTTTATCTATGTTGCCCTCTGACCTTCTTTTAAAAAAAATATTATATTGGCTTTCTTTTATTGGCACTACTCTTGCTATTCCTTCACCCTTTATATCCCCCTTCTCACATTAAAAAAAAAGAGAGAGAGAAAAATCTTAACAAATAAGGGGGAAAAAAAAAAGAGTCCACTGAGTATCTGAACACGTATGTCCCCTTCAGTATGTTGTGTCTGTCCATTACTTCGTTCTGTCAGGAGGTTGTGTCCTAGATCCTTCGGAGACACAATGAGTCATCACATTCCCATCACCCAACTTGTCTTTTCACATTTTCTTTTCAATAACAACAATGTTGCTCTCCTTATATTCTCCATGTTCTAGGAATTTCATTCAGCATGAGTCCACACCTTCCAACACTGTCTAAAACCTCTTGGGTCATTTCTTATGGAACAATATCCCATCACTTTCATAAATTTGCCATTCCCCAGCTAAGAAGCAATGCAACGAACGCCCTTGCATTCTAATACTGCAAACTCTTCTTTATTCCTTCTTTTAATTTGCCCCTTTGAGATCAGGAAGCTTATTTCACTTGTGACTATTCTCTCCTTGATCTAATTCTTCTTCACTCCATTCCATTCTTTGATTCCCTGCTTGACCCCCAATTGAGTTTGTTGTATTTCTATACCAAACTCCATGTGTATGTATGTCTGTTCTTTGTTCATTTCTGACACCATTGCCCCCAACCTTTCTCCACATTTGCATGTTCTTCTCAAATACAGTTATGAGAAACTAAGTTCCACTCCTTTCTTTCTCCTTTCTACACTGGTGTATTCCCCCTTGTCCTCTTCCCTTCTCTTCCCTTTCCTTATATCCTCAGAACAGAACGACTTTAGCCCCAGGATCTCTATTTTTCTTACTGAACCCCTTCAATACTCTTTGAGGTTATTAAGGTTCCTCAGGAGCACATTTCCCCTTTCTTGTTAAAATGTTCCAAAAGTTCAAGGCTTTTCTAGTCTTTTGTATTTGCAATTCAAGCACTAATCTTTTCATCTGTAAAAATACTCTGTTTTGTTAAGTATCCATTTTCTCCCCTACAAAATTATACTCAGCTTTGAAAGTTATTCTTGCTTGTAAGCCCATGTCTTTTGTCCTATAGAATATTGTAGTCAAAACCCGCCTCTTGTTTAGAAGTCGCCAAATGTTGTTTTATCTTGATTGTGGTGTCTTGGTGTTTGAATTCCTTCTTCCAGGATGTTTGTAGTATTTTTTCTTTGACATGGAAATTTTGGATCTTGTTCACATTTCTGGAGCTTTTCCTTCTGGGGTTCTTTTCAGGAGCTGATCAATAGATTCTTTCTAGGATTTTTTTTCCCCACCTGGAGGCAATTAGGGTTACTCGACTTGCCCAGGGCTACACAGCCCTGGAATTGTTAAGTGTCTGAAACTAGATGTGAACTCAGGTCCTCCTGACTTCAGGTCTGGTGCTCTATTCACTTCACCACCTCGCTGGCCCCCTCCTTTTTTTTTTTTAAACCGAAAGTGTCTTCGATTTTGCCATGGTTCTCAAGGAGTCCACTTAAATTATCTTTCCTGGCCAAGCTTTCTATGCCAATTGCTTTTGATAATAGCTTATCTTACATATTCTCCTTTCCCCCCCAATCTTTTAATTTTCTTCTCATATTTCTTGGTGCCTCATGGAGTCATTGACTTCCAGATTGGTCTATTCTAATTGTAAATTGTTGTGCCACCTTTTGATGTCCTGACCTAGTTTCCCCATTGTCCTTTTTAGTTATTATGCCTCAGGTTATAACCTTTCCCTCTTCATATTTGATGAGATAAAGGTCTTGTTATCCTGTAAGAGTCTTGCTGTCTAATGCTCAAGGCTGGATTCTTTGAGATGATAAATCTCTCCATTTAATAAACTATTAAGTGGGTCTCTAATCTCTGTCTTGCTCAGTTTCTCCGGCATTGCAGAATGAGTCTGCTCCTTGAGCAAGTTTTACTGTTTTTTATTCCAAATTGCTTATTCTCCTTACAAGGTTTCCTCCTCAGCTTTTTATTTTTTTATCTCTAGCTTAATCTTTTCTAGGTATTCATATAGTTCTTATGGAAGACCCCCCTTTTTTTCCTTTTGAGCCTCCACTGACAGCCATCCTCTTCTTGAAATCTGCACTTGGAGGCCTCTCTGGAGCTATGATAATGCTTTATCCCTTCAGTCCTCTCTCCAGCCTTAGTTCTTGGGCGCTGTGCTTTAGGGCAGGACCGCCAGCCTGTTTTTGACCTCATCCCCACCTCCGTGGGCGAGACTCTTGTGGAACCTTCATGCTCAGCATTTATACCCCCGTGGGTGGAAGGGAAGCCGGGCCGCGCCACGGACGCCAAGAGGGTGCGAGATCCCGTGGGACGCACGGAGCTGCTACTGTCCTTCTTCCTTCTCCCCGGCCTTTCCCGGAAGTCCATGTGGCTAAGGTCCGGACGCCTTCCTTGTCTGCCTGGGAGCCGCGGGCTCCGAGGCCCGGCTGCACGGGCCGTACACACCCACACAGGGACAGCGAGGGCCTGGGGGCCGTAACGAGCTGGAACCGCGGAGAATGGCCCTCCCTGGCGGAAGTGTGCGGGGTGGGGGCGGGGGCAGAGTCTCATCTGTTCGCAGGGACCCCTCTGATGTAAAAACACCGGTTTCAGTGCAGTCGCTCGGCCGTGGCCGCTTCTTTTTTCCGTCCGGCGGGACTCTCCCTTGGGGCCTTCTTGGCAGAGACGCTGAGGGGTTGCCATTCTCTTCAGGATCCTCGTTTTGCAGATGAGGAAACCGAGGCACGCAGGGTGAAGGGGCTTGCGCGGGTCACACAGGGAGGACGCTCCGGAGCCACGCCGGAACTCACAGCCGGTGGCCTCCAGGGCTGGCGCGCTACCCCCTGGGCCACATGTGGCTCTTCTGGCCTCAGTATGGACTAAAGAGCCTGCCGCGCACTCGGCGCCTTACAGTCACATCCCTTTGGATGCTCACAACCCCCCTGGGAGGCAGGGCCTCTCTCCCCATTTTACAGGTGAGGTAACCGAGGCAGGCAGTGCCCCCTCGCGGCTGGGCTCTAACCACAGGGGCTACCGTTACCGTAACTACCACCTCCAGAGACTAAATGCACACAGAAATCCATCTCTCCAGAACTCGGGCGTAAATCAAGCAGGGAAGCCGAGCCCTACGGATTGCCTCTCACTCGTGACACCCTTCTCCGCTCTTCCCCCTTTCCCCCTCCCGCGTCCCTCACACCCAATCACACCCAATTCCTCACATACGCATGCTCAAATTCGCACTCCGCCGCGAGCCGGTCAAAGCCGCGTTAGGGCATCTCGGGCCCCGCCCCTGAATAGGCCCCGCCTCGCTCTTCAGCCTCGAATGGGGTGGGAAACCAAGGCGCGAGCGACAAGATGTCGCGAGAGTGTGCGCGGTTGGGGTGGGTGAAAGGGAAGCTGGTGCGTGCCTCGGCCCTATTTCCGGCGAGACGCCAAGAGGCGTGTAAGAGCTCGCGTCAGGACGCCGCGTCGGGACGCCGTGACGGAGGGACGCTCCGCCGCGACGCTCCGCCGCCCCTCCCCGCCCGGCCCGCCTCCGTCGCCTCAGTCGCCGCTTGCTCGGCGGCCTCCTGCCTGCTACGACCTCAAGCTTCTTGAGGCCGTCAATACGCTCTGTCTTACGGCAGACTGAGGCCCGAGGACGGCGGGCGGACGGGTGGGCGCCCTGACGGATCGGGCGCGGCGGAGCGGGAGGCCAGGATCGGAGGCCATGGCGGCCTCTGCAGCCTCCCACCGGCCCATTAAGGGGATCCTGAAGAACAAGGGCGTTACCGACCGCTCCTCCGGCCTGCCTCCACCCACCGCCGGCTCCTCCGGGACGCTCAGGCCCGGCTCCAAGCCCGTCGAGGAAGACTTCGGGTGCGTGGGGGTGGGGCGCGCGGGGCGGGGGGAGGGGCGGAGACCCCCTATGTGTGTGGGGGAGGGGAGGGGAGCTTAGCTGCGTTGGGGAGAGGAGATCCCCAGTGTAGGAGGGACCGAGGGCCGGTTCTGCCGTCAGCTAGAAGGGGAAGGAGGGGTGACTCCTCTTCCTCCAGTTACAGAGTGGGAAACTGAGGCAGGGTTAGCCCTGGGAGTTGAGGTTGGACACCCTCCAGGCCCGCCCATCCTAGGGTCAGCTTTCTGGGAGGCCTCAGGCTTTTTTAAAGCCCCCCCCCCCCCCAAATCTGGGCTTAAGCCGGCAACTGTGGCTCGAGAAAGGGCCGCCTGCTGTGTTCCTGAGTGGCCTCCTTCCTTTGATGCCTTCCACGGGTGACTGGTCCCAGGCCCTCGAACCGGCACTATTTCCACCTGCGCCCGGGGCCGAGCTGCTTCTGTGTCACTTTTCCCTGGCATCCCCGGGCGTGAGTGTGGTTAGTGTTTTTGTGACCCAAAGAGCTAGCGGAGATTCCCCGCCCTTAGGAGGCCCCCATGCTCCGGGACGGACTGGAGACCCCCCCCCCCCCCAAAGTCTGAGGCTGCGCAGACCCCGGAGGCCTGTTCCGAACCTTTGTCGGGTCTGTTTTTCCCCGACAGGTAAAAGCCTGGCCCGGGGACGAGCTGCCCTCTTCCTCCCGATGAGGTGGAGCTTGGACTGTTGGGCAGTAAAGGCGGGGGCGCCCAGCCTTGGGGGCAACACTCCCCCTTCTCCAGGGATCCCACTTTACAGATGAGGAAACTGAGGCACGCAGCGCTATGTGACTTGCCTGGGGTCCCACAGCTAGTGCCTGAGGCAGAAGTCGGACTCTTCCTGGCTCTAGGGCGCCCTCTCTCCCTCCCCAGCTGCCCTTGTTCTTTCCCTAAGTCCCTGGAATAGTGATTATGGTCCAGCCTTGTCCACATTTCTTTTGAAAGATGACTGGAAATCTTGCCCTTACCCCAGGAGGTCAAGGGTAAATTTGATTCCAGAGACTGCTGGGTTTGTTCCGAGTGGAGCCTCTGCTCTAAGTTTGCTTCTTCAGAAAACATTCCTGCTTCTGTGGGAAAGGCCGCTCCGCGGTTACCTGGCCACCCTTTCCCCGCTCTGCACCCAGTCGCTTGCCCCGGACTTCAGGTGCCCTCTTCCTTCTCCACTGCATCCCTCAGCCTAACAAAAACTGCCACGGGGGGGAGGGGCCAGCTCTTTTATCCCAAGGGCAGTACAAATGCACTTGGCTTTGACTGAAGCCTGACAGAGCCAGGACCTCTGCTCTGGGAAGGCAGAACGCAGAACCTGCCATCGGGAACACAACCCATGAGCCCCGGGGCCAGGAAGGATGGTTCTCTTGACCTGGAGAAGTAGGAAGTAGAGGCGGGCTGAAGGGCAGAGGTTGGGACATCCAGGTGGGAGGACTCTGGATTGGAAAGGGGTGTGGTTGGAAAAAGTGATTCATCAGAGAAGAGTCTCTGGGACCACCCAGTCATGGGGACTAGACATGCAGATCCCATGGGAGAGAAGAGGGTCACCAAAGGTCAGAGGTCAGCTGGGATGGGGAGCCCACATCTTTATAGATGAGGAAAGAGCCTTTCTAGCACCTGGTAGACACATAGCCAGTGCTTACTGATTGATTGCTTAAGTTGTAGAGTCAGGAACGGCAGCCACATCCCCTAATCGCTAATCTAAGGTGTCGTATCTTCTGGGAGAAATGGGGTTTCTGGGAGCACTAAAAGTTAGGAAGAGTTTGGGAAGAAGGGATCTGCCCAGGGAAGTCTGTGAACAGTGACCCCTGTCTTGTCCCCCTTACCTGCCTGAGGGAGCCAGCTCAGGGAAACAGCTCAGGTGTTTTCCTCTGGGAAGCCTTCCCAGATTGCACTCCTCTCTCTCTCTGGCCTCTGGCTAATGCTTGGCTAACCTCCTCCATTGGCCTGGTGCCCACCAACATTAAATACTGGACCTTTGGGAGGTGAGTGCTAGGGCTCTGCTAAATGGCCTCTGCCTTTGAGTAGCTGCATGAAGAAGCCTTCAGTCATTGGGAGAAAGGACAACTAGAAAGCCGAGGGTCTCCAAGCTCAGAAATAGGCCTTGTGTTACCCCCAGAGAGGGTGACGTACGAGCCAAAATCGATCCCGGACCCCGGACGAGCATTAGAACAATAAAACTGAACCAAAGATGTCATTATGCCTAAGCTGAGACTGGTGGAGAGTTTAGGATCCTCCCTGCAAGAAGCTGCCCCGGGGGGGTGTGTGCATCAAGTCCCCTTCCTGGTCATAGCAAGTCCATTGCCAAAGCCGGCCTTGGAATTCCGGCCTGGGTCTTCTTGTCTACAAATCCAACGTGCTCCGTTATAATTAACTGCAATAAAATTTACTTAGTTCGGACTGTGCAGTATTTTTAATTTTTAATTAGTATCTTATTTGTCTAAATACTTTTAAATGCTATTTCTGAGCATTTATACAGCCCCAAACTCGTGACTAACAAAGTGTGCTCATAAACTAAAGCTGTAATGCTAAGAGAGAAGCCATTTAAACTTAGACTGTTCATTGTATAAAAGTGCTTAAGGGTTTTTGTAACAGGTTCAACATCTCCTGCAATCTGATTCTTGGGCTGAGCTGCATTTTTAGCTTAGGTTTTTCCCATTGATGAAATCCAAATTTAATGAGACTTGAACTATAGTTCAATTGTGAAGAAATGTCCTTGTGCTACATCAGTCCAACGATTCCTTCTTTGCGCTACCAAGAATCTCTTCCTTGGGCCAGCGATGTAAGGATTTTTGTGATGTTTACATGGAGTAGAGACAGGCCAGATAATGGTGCTCCAGGGATGTCATAACTTTAATAGTGTTTTCTCTGGATCGTCTCATATGACTGTTGTGTTTGGAATCGTCGTTCCCACCACTGTCAAAGGGATTTTTCTAAAGCATAGGCCTGGCTATGTTACTCTCTTGTCCAATAAACTCTAGTGACTCCCTATTAACTTTCATAGCCAAGTACAAACTCCTTTTATCTCACACCATGCTCTTGAGTTCAGCCAAATGCATATATCTTTCCATTGCTCTGCACCTTTTTTTTTTTTAAGTTGCTTTTCCAAATTCTTTCTTTCTCCCCACTTCCTGCACTGAGAGAAGAAATAGAATCACCCCTATATGATAGTCACATCAAGTGTTTCTGACTAACTTATATTTCTTTATCTTTTCATAGGCTGTCCCACATTTTCTTTAAATAGAAATGTCTCCCCCTTCTGCTAGTTTGTCTCTGTGAAATTGTTTTTGTTTTTTCTTTTGTTTTGCTTATATTTAGTATATGCTCATATGTACCTGTTGTTACCTGGTATAGAATGTACATGAAGACAGGGACTTTGTGACCATTTACAGTATCTGTCTCCAACACTTAGCACAGCTACTGCAGCAGCATAGGTATTGAATACATGCTTGTTGGTTGATCAGTGATTGTCATAATTCATTTGCTTTAACTCTAGCTTGCATTTTGCCCCAGAAAACGATTTAAATTAAGATAGAGGTCAACACTTGGAATTTGAATATTTACCAATTTTTGATTGGGAGGGGTTTAGAGTGGAGGGAAAATTAATCTTTTATTGTTTTGAAAAATATTTTTTCCTTTTCATTTTAGCAAAAAATCCCAGAAGTGGGATGAAATGAATATCCTAGCCACCTATCACCCTGCAGATAAAGACTATGGTTTAATGAAAATAGATGAACCCAGCACTCCCTACCACAGGTAAAAAAAAAAAAAAGAAAAGAAAAAGTTTGATATTGAATGTAAAGGTCTGGTGCCTCATAAATTTGTATTCTCTTATGCAATGTGGCTGAACAGTCCACCATGTGATGTCATGCAGAGGTTTCCATATTTGAATCAGGTGTTGAAAATAGGAAAGACTTATGATCGAGTTAAATGGGAAGAGTTGGGTTTGCCAGAAATGACTGAATGAGTACTTGAAAGGTTATTGAACTTGATCTTATTTTTAATAGCATGTGTAGCCAAATCATTTCTTCTAAGTTAAAAAATGAGGCTGTCTGAGATTCTTGCACTACTAGCTAGCAGTGAAAAGAACTTGGGACTACTAATTTATTCCACAGTGGTGAAGAACTTAGAAGGAAATTGGTGGATTATTTGAAACTCCTGCTGGTTGATGATACTCACTTGCGAAGAGGTTATTCTAACCCTGAGAACTCACTTACTGGGTTTGGGCAGCTTGGCAAATCTTGCCGAATCTCATAAGTGCTTTATGTTCTCTCTTGTTCTCGCTTTCTCTGTTTAAGTGTGTGAGGCAGTTAGGGTTAAGTGACTTGCCCAGGGTCACACAGCTAGGAAGTGTTAAATACCTGAAGCTGCATTTGGATTTAGGCGGTGCTGCCTTCTGAGCCAGTGCTCTATCCAATGTGCCACCAGGCTAGCCGCCCCACGTGAGTGCTTGATGATGAAACGAGTGTGGCTGGGCAGACTCCAAGGTGGGTGGATTTGCTGAAGTTCGTGGGCTGCAGTAGGCTGTGCCAATTGGCATCCCCACATCTGATGCCGTCAGACACCAAGAAAGGGTGGGGAAGATTGGAGGTTGGAAAGGGAGGGAGCAGGTGGAGGCAGCCGTGTGTGGCCCCCACCTTCCCACTTGGCTGAGATAGTGAGACCCCATCTCAAAGGGCATGGAGGCTCAAGAAGCAGTCGACAACTCCTTGTGCTTTACATTCTGGCCCTCCTGGGAGGAGAGCCCAGAGGCGTCGCGGTCTGCGAGATCTGACCGTTGCTCAGACGTCGTAACTGGAGAGAGGTTGTAACCCGAGTGGTAGTAGACTGCGTGGTTCCATGCTTGGAAGCAGAGGTGGTGTCTTGTCATTTAAAGCTGAGAACAGGAAGGGCAGTAACAGCCTGAGAAACAAGAGAAGGTCATAGGTCATAGGACCCATGGTAAAGAGAGTCATAGGAGAGGAACAGGAAGACCACAAGGCCTTGTCCTGAGAAAGGGGGAGCTCCTATAGGCAGCTGTCGGAGAAATGTTCCTGAGCTTAGTGGATTATTGACTCGGGATCTCATCTGGGAAGCTCCTGAGCACGTCGTGCAGAGCAGCTGGGAGATGGAGAGGAAGCACATGGCCCAACCCAGCCTACCACAAGTTCAGCGGGTCCCTGGCAAGATGAACTTTCCCAATGGAAGGCACAGGGTTTCTCATGCAGGTCTAGTCTCTTGCCTGAAAAGTGGAGAAGTTGGACCAAGATACCAAATTATTTCTTTGGAACTAAGGTGCTATGAATAATTTTTTAGGGCTTCACGATGGGACATTAATTGAATGATTGGTGCCTGTCTGATGGAGAGTTACCTTATAATGTTGAAATTTTAATTCAATAAACATCTGTTACAATTGTGTGCAAGGCACTTTAATGTAATGTGACTATTTGCAGTAGTGTCCTAACTAACTTCAATCAGTTTGCTCTTCTAAGTAATTAGTGAGTTTTAAATGGCATGGCACTCATCCCAAGAAGTTTTAGAGCACATTTAATTCTTGGTTATATGTGGGAAAATTCTGTCTAGGAATTAGTTCTTTAGCTGGGTGCTTTTTTTTCTTAGTTTGAAAAATGTCTCTTTTCAGTATTCAGTTTAGAAACTGGGAACCAAGGAAGGCGAGCCGAAATGGGTGCACTAAAGAGCTTGAACTCCCCGAGTCAAAACTTGCCTTTTGACAGTTTGGCTGGAAGTCGTAGAAATTTCCACAGCTTTGGACACATCCATGTTCAGGCCTCAGTGTGAAAGTGTATGTCCAAGTGTAAAGTGACAAGAGTGGGTCTGGGTAAATAACTGAGTGGAATGTATCCATACCTTCCAGATGTTCAGGTTTCTAGCCTAATTTTCTCTTCCCATTGGTGATTAACATTATTTTAAAAGTGTTTTCAGATGCAGTGTTCTTCAGCCTGAGCAACTTGGTGCACTCGGTTTACAAACCGGATTGGCTGGCAGTCAGTTGTTCTATGCTAATTAGGCCTGGACAGAAATGTTGTTGTCTCTCCTTGTGTTTTGTGGTTGCAGTCATGCGCTTCAAGCATTTCTGGTCTGTTTGCCATTCCAGTATGATTGGCGAGAACGATGACGACGTCCTGAGTGACTCAGAAACGAACGAAACCCTGTCCCCAGAAGTCCTAGCCCGGAAGTGAGTAGTGCTCTTGGGGTGCTCCTCCCCTGGATGTGCTCAGAGGAGCTTGTCTTTGGCTTCTAGGACAGCTGGCATTTATGTGGGCCTCTTGAGCCCCTTACCCTCTTCTTTGACCCTCAAGTAGCCCTAAGAGTTGTAGGTTCTAGGGGTGTTTTATGCCATCTTAGAGATGTCAAAACTTGAGAAGACATGACGTGTTCCTGTTAGGAAGGGAAGAGCCAAGATTTGGCCCCAGCTCCTCCCACTCCTTATGGAGCCCATTCTACCCCAGCATCCTTCTTGTATTGCGTTTAGTAACGCAAATATATAATAAAGGTGTCCGTTGATTAGCTAGGCCTCTCAATTAGCAGGAATGATCGTCACTTGTAACAGGGACCTGAAAGGGCATAAGATCTAAGACATCCACTGAAGATAGCAGAGGAATTAACGTGGAGAGCTTCAGGATCTATTCTGTGGTTCTCATCACCCACCTACCCACATTCTGAGGGCTCAGCCCAAGAAATGAGAAAGGAAAAAAGATCGCAATCCACCGGGGTCTCTCTTTGTCTTTACTGGCTTCCTCCATCTGCCCCCTTCTTGCCTCCGTTGTAATAATGCCCGGGGGAGGGTGGGGGGGAGGTGTGCACATGTGCATGTATATGTACGAATGTTTGTATGTCGTCGTCCTCTAAACGATTGACTCTCTTGGGTAAGGTTGACGGCTGTAGAAGGCACTGAACCAAAGTTTCTCATTCGGGATGACGAGAGTAGTGAGGAGGAAGATAACCTGACACCTGAAGAGCAAGGTAAAGGATTTTCTTTACTGCTTGTAGTTATTCGTTGGGCCAGGAGGACCAGCCAGTGATTTGCCAAACAGTTCCTATCTTCTCCATTGCCAGGGGACAGGCAGGGAGCGATTTGGGGTTTTTAAAAGTGGCAAATAGCTTTTGGAAAAGGTAATTCATGTGTTCCCTGCTTTCAGACTGTGTGATTAGAAGGGCAGGTTACTTCCTGTAAGGTGGATTCTTGACTGTGTGTTGGTTTGGACAGCAGCAATAAGTGGGTGCAGTTGGCCTCAGGCCAAAATGCATATCACAGAGGTAGCGGATTGGCTGGGGCTGGGGTGGTGGTGGTGGCTAGAATTCAGTTTGGGCAGGTCAGAGCCAAGACGACCATTTCTGAAAGGTAACTGTAGGCGGTTCTGCTTCTTACAGCTCAGTTGTGGGGTTAGGTGGCCGCACCCTCGCTCCCCTTGGAGTTGTGACTTGAGGGTGGTGGGGAAGCAATCCTGCTTGGGAGCTTCTTCCTTACCTCCCTCCCCGCAGGGGACATCTGACCTTTTCCCAGGATGTGTATAGGAGGGAGCTACAAGAAGTAGAGGTTCCCACATTGTCCAAACTGATCAGAGGACGGGGGCTGGCTTGCCAAGCTTTTTCAATACCATATCTCCATGTGTCCTCCTGGGCAGGTGTCACAGAGCTGGGATCATTTGGGAATTTCTATTAACATCTTACCAACATTTGGGGCAAGGAGTAAGTTTTTACACTTTGTTGCTCTATTTTTGCCACCATGTATTATAGAATATTATAATTAAATGCATTTAGATTTTAATGATAAAATAATGTAAATTAACATAAACAATATCATATATAATAAAAACATTATATAACACAAATATGCAAGTATAATTAAAATAATGAATAAATTTATAAATAAGTTTGAATAGTAAGCTATTAAATCATAATTTATTAATGAATAAAATAATTAGAATTAGAATAATAGAATTATAATTAGAATATAATTATAGAATGTCAGAACTGGAAGGAACCTTAAAAGTCATTTAGCCCCTTTATAAGTTTATTGATAACCCAGAAAGTCAGTGACCAGAAGTATTACTAGAATCCAGCACTCCCAGAGGAACCTACCTTCTCCATCAAGTTCCAGAAGCAGGATCCTAAGACACCATATCACCCTGTCTTCATGGAGAGCTGGATGCTTTTTAGCTATGGCCTGGCTTCTGGTTGGTTCCCTGCCCTTCGCTGTAATTTTTCAGGATTGAGGTGGCAGCAGAGATCTTTGCTGAATCAAATCACCTTCCCAGAAAGATCGTGGCTCAGCCAGAGCAAAACTTGCATTTCTGCACTTGGAGTCTGCCTTAGGAAGCTCTGGTGAAGGCAGATTGTGGTTCCGCTGGATTTTGGCTCAGGCGTGGAGCACATTAGCCAGTGGTACTGGCATTGGGTGGACCATTTAAAAGCAACCATGCAGTTTTTCTGTCAGCCTCTTGGCAAGTCTGTGATTTCCTCTTCATGTTTGCATGTTCTCTTCGGTGCATCTCTGCTTTTTCCCCAGACCCTGGCTCAGTTGTCTCTCCAGTGTGCTCAAAGCCTCCCTCTTTTGGGGAGGGGGGAGGGGGCACTGTGTTTCATCACTCATCTGTCCATTAGTCTTTTCAGATAGACCTCTGCTCACCTTCAAATGAGAAGGGGTCTGCAGGGCCCTCGGGCTCCTTGTACCTCAGGTGGATCACTGGAAGGCCGAGCCCCTGCTCTCCCAATCAGTCATCTGGTGTCAGATCGACATTTATCTGAAGCTTTGATTCTGTTTTCCCCAGTCCGGCCTCTACCACCCGACAGCCCTTCCCATGTGCATCTATCCAGCCCTGCAGCATCCTGGCTGCTGTCCTCAGAATGAGCTCCACAGTAGCAAGTTTCTTACTGAAACCTGCCACCCAAAGGTAGTGTGGCCAAGGACCGGCAATGGTCTGCTTTAGTCCTGGAGGAAAAAACAAAAAAGAGCCAGGTATTGTTAGCTCTCCTTACCACTCCCAAACTCTCCCTTCACAACCATTACTTAGCAATAGCTTCCTTTTTTGAGCTTCACGTTATCCAGATTTATCACCCAGTTCAGATCCACATGGCCCTTGCCTCTACCCCTAGACATGCTCCCTGCTGCCTTAACGAGGTCAGTGTCTGGCACGCAGACACCATTATAACTCTTAACCTAGGAGACCTGAACAGCTATTGATGCTCTTTCTACTCTCCTAACTTCCCAAGTTCTCATTCTACTCAGCTCCCACAAACACCACTTCTGCTGTATCTTAGTTACTCCCAGGTATTCTTCTCTGATCCACTGCCATGTTCGTAAACTTTTATTTTTGATCAGAATCTTGTATCTTTCCATCTTTTCCTGCCTGCTTCTCTTTTCCAAGTTTTTCTCACTAAGGCCCCCAAGGCCCGCTCCTTCTCATCAGTTCTCATGGATTTAATTATTTCTATGCAGATGCTTCTTAGACTATTTATCCAGCCTCAATTTCTCTGTAACCTCCACCAGCTTAATGGACATTTCAAACCCAGTATGTCCAAGATTAAACTCATCCCTTTTTACTTCTGACCCTCTTCTGTTCAACTTTCCTCTTACTGTATAGATCACCCCTGTCTTTCCAGACCCCAAACTCCAAAACCGGGAATCATTCTGGATTTCTCTTCCACTTCACCCTACTTCCTGCCAGATTCAAGACATTTGTAGTTCTTGGTCACCTCCCTCCACTCCCATCATCGTGGATGTCCCCATGGTCCAGAACAGGGTCCAGACCCAAGTGACAGTGGGATAGGGTAGGGGCTGTCTTCTTGAGAGAATCTTTTTATTTTAAATCACTCTCTCCATACCCTAATTAGATCTTAGCATTTCTAAGTTGCTCCCTCATTTAAACACTCTTTTTTCTTGATTATGAAAGGGTCAACAAGAAGCAACTATTTTAAGTTTCCGATAAATTTTAAAATGCAGTCTGTGTACCTGTGTTTAGTTTTTTGTTTTGTTTTGTTTTTAGAATCTGGTATTGCTTTCAAACTAGTGCTCGCTCGTTCTCTCTCTTTCTCCCTCTCCTTCTCTCTCCCTTCCCTCCCCCCACTTGTTCTGCGACCGGGGATGGCCTCTGCCTGTCATCTCTTGGCTTCTGTCTCATTCCCTGAAACCTTTCAGCTTGTTCTCCTCCAGGTGTTTATTGTTGTTGGAATCCTTACTAACTGCTAACTAATTAGAGTTGATCTAATCTTACAAGATGTTTTGGCCAGAACCTGAAACTAGGTACTAAGTAGAACTAATCAATACAAGGCTTGTGTTCACACCTTTACTCATTGGAGTCCACAAGTATGCTAGCTTCACAAAGTACACTTTCTAACTTCAAGGGAGTCCACACCTTAAAGCTCTCTGGCCCAAAGAGCTTTAAGGAAGGTATGAACTCATTGAACTCCAATGAGTAAAGGTGTGAACACAAGCCTTGTATTGATTAGTTCTACTTAGTACCTAGTTTCAGGTTCTGGCCAAAACATCTTGTAAGATTAGATCAACTCTAATTAGTTAGCAGTTAGTAAGGATTCCAACAATTGTTATTAATATTTTCTGATATTAGTATTTTCTTCATTTTCTCCTTCCCCGCATGAGCTGACAGTCCAGGACACAGGTGTTTCCAGGGGGGAATTGGTGACCATATGGGCTGGGGACTAGACGCCAGCCGGTTCTTTGGCTTTTCCTCCAGTTCTTCACTGATGAAGGAGTATGGAGGGGAGCAGGTGAAGCTTTGTTCATCTGCTCGGTTGTCAGGATTTTTAAAAGGGTGTCAAGGAGAGGTGACAAGCCCTGTTGCACGAAAACTTGTTTTTGTGTCCCTTAGAGATTTTCCCTTCCTTTTCTCAGTCCTGAGGAAAAATGAGGTGTTGAACAGGATGTTTTCCCTAAAGAAATGTCTGGGACCACAGATTGGCAAACCTTTGAGAAGCCAGACTTCCGATTTAGGATCCCGTGAAAACTACCCAGTGGAGGAGGAGGCAGACTCTTGAGTGAACAGGGAGGGCCTGCCTTTGGGCCGGGACGAGAGCCCCTGGGAGGCTCCTGGGAATCTGCCCACCTGGAGGATTCTGAATGGTGTCCGGAGCAGGCGGGTGAGGCAGGGTTTGAGACCAGCAAGGGAGAAAGCTAAAGAGGAGACCCTTCGGAAACATTTGGGCTGGTTTCTGCTGAGTCCGGGGTTCTGGGAGTGAGTAGTGACAGATTAAAGTGGTAGCAGAAGCCCAAGCTTGTTGGGTTTGGGTATTTGAACAAAGGCTGATGGGTTATTTTTGTGGGCAAAAGGAGGTGGCGTCTTGGATGGGGAAGCAGTGCCGTTGATTACAAAGTCAGAAGGATCGTGGGCTTGAGGGATGGTAGAACTGGCTGGACTTCGGGAGGTGACGGGCTCTCACAAATCCTTCTTTCCACCTAGTCAGTAGGAGGGCCACCTGCAAGAACGTCTGTTGTTCTGAGATACATTTCTTCTCATTGATCGAGGGCAGTGGGTGGTTAACTCAGAGACAAGCGAGTGCATAACAGCAGTAATGCAGAGTAGAATCAGCCCCAAACCAAGGGTCCGGCCCACTGTGCCACTTTTCCCCTTGGAAAATCCAGATGTTATCGGAGTCCTGGGAGAGGGGCGGTGGGTCTGCGAGTGCTCTTACTCAGGCTGCTCCTTCCGTCACCTAGAGAAAAGGCGTCAGTTTGAAATGAAGAGAAAGCTTCACTACAACGAAGGCCTCAACATCAAGTTGGCCCGGCAGCTCATTTCCAAAGAACTTCGGGGGGAAAAGGAAGATGAGGACGACGATGACGATGATGAGGAAATGAGTGAGTCTCCCCGGGGGGGTCAGGCTGCTAGTTTGGGGGAACCCGGCACCACGTGTGTGCGAACGGCCATTGCTTCAGTCACTGAGAATCGAAGGCCTTTTTTTAACAGCAGGCAGAATGAACTTAATGGGAGTGGGGAGTTGTGGGAATTTAATTAGAAATGAGCAGACCCAGCCCCCCTTGTTGATAGGAATCCCTGTGGGAACAGAGAGCAGAGATGAGGCAAGGAGGGAGGTCTGCCCCGAAGGTCTGGCCGAGGAGCAGAGATCTGGGGTCCGGCCGCCCCTCAGGCTTCTCTCCAGGCCCTTGGCTTTTATTGGATCAGATGCCTGAGGCTGAGGGGGATCAGCAGGCTCTGGGTGCCTTGGCTACTTGAGGCTTGTGGGGTCTGTTCCTGTGATTTTATTCTGGCCTCCCTCCAGGAGGGGACGCCCCATCCTGTTGGAGTCCTGCCTCTCCCCCCAGGGTGGTTGGGAAGATCTGCTGAGGTGGTCACCAGGAAGCCTGGGGGCTGTACCCGGCTGGTGGGCCCTGGCTGCCCCTTCTCTTCTCTCTTGACAGTCACACGCACTGTGGGGTCCTTGGCTCATCCAGGGTCCCATGTGCTTGGCATAGGTCTTGGACTTGGTTCTTTCTGACTCTGTGTCTGAGGCTTTGCCCACTGGGTCCCACTGGGAGATGTATTTTGTGTGTCAGAATTAGTGAGTTGTGACCCCTCGTGGAGGTCTCCCTCTTGTTACCTCCCAGGAGAGCATCAGACTGGTGGGGTTTACCCACCTCAGCTCTTGGCACTTTGTAACTTGGGGTGGGGAGGATCTCCTCTGCCCTCCCCCTGTTTAACTCGGGGGGCGGGGGCTCCAAAGCCCAGGTGATCGCTCTGGCCATGTCCACCAGTAACGGTTGCCCCCTTTTCACAGAACCAGGGAGGAGCAGCGAGCGCCAAAGCCAGTCCGATGTTCCCTAGAAGAGGTTGGAATCGCGGCCCCGGACCTCCACTCCTTCACAGCTTCACGTTCTCTGCACTTCACAACTTAGGTGTTGAAATGAATATCAAGTGTATTGCCAAGAATTTTAATGGTAACATGGGCAAGAGACTGCTGGATGAGGCAGAAATGGCGGCGGCGAACACCTGGCGCCTACGATAAGAAGACTCATGTTCACACTGGCGTTTCCAAGTGGCATTCCTTTCCTAAGAACACGGGTTAATTTGTATAGGGTTTTATCACTTTGTATACTTTAAAAGTTAAACAGTAGCTTCCCGTTAATTTATTGCTATAGTTTGAGAGGTGGGATATCACGCATAATTTTTTTTTTTTTAACCCCAATGATATAGCAAGTAACAGGTTGATAAAATCTCATCCTGAGTAAGGGTATTAACCTTTTTTTTTTTTTTAATTGAAAAAGGGATTGTTTTAGCAAAAGCTCTTCTCTAGCTCTGCCTGATCTAGCAGCTAAAATTCTTATACTTTTCCTTTAGACATTAAAAGGAAAGCCTGGCATTTTGTAGCTGTTCCAAAGTAGCTGTTTTCACAGAAGCGTTTCAAGGTTCAGTTTGCACTAACCCCAGCCTCCTACCCTTTCAGACACTAGATGGGAAGATTTTTTTTCTTTTTGAGCAGATACAAAGTCTACAGTCTCTCCACCCCTTCCCTGCCAGCTCCCGTAACGATGCACAGCATCGGCAGGTCCTCGAGTTTAGAATTTCAGTATGGTCTGAACCGAGCTCACACAGACTCCTCAGACACTCCCCATTGTAATCCATGGGCCACCCCAGTGGCCACTTGGGCTTCTGGTCTACCCGGGCAGCAGGTGGCGTTGTCCTCAGGAAGAACAGTCTTTTCAAGAAAATAACTTGAGTTTACCTGAAGAAATCAGTTCTGTTCTCCCCTCCCTGTGAGGAATTTTCAGCCCCTCATTAAATCACTGTTGGAGTGCTTTTTTCTTCTGTCCCTTTTCTGAGCTCCTAGCAGATCCAGACTGCATCCATTTGCATGACCAGGAGAGGACCGTGTCATGTGATTTGGTAGGCTTCCCAGGACTCAGAGGCCGGCCGAATGTGCTCTGATCTTCCGAGCTTGAAGTCCTGGAGCTTTCTCTAAGGTGGGGGATGAATCTAGTGTGTTTTTTGGCCTGGTGACAGCTTCATTTGTAGTCAGCTATCTGTAGGTTAAATTTGATCCTTCTGAAAACAGATTTTCCATGATATGGATGTACTTTTAAAGATGTGTGTGTATCTTGTATCTATGAAACAACTCTTTATTGAGCAGCTTGACTTTGCCACATGTGACTATCGAAACATCAGTGTATGAGTAAATAAAACAGTGAAGACTGGATGCTATTGGAAGAATGTGGTACTTCTTTTAAACATTTTATGAAACAGAAGTATTTTTTTACAGTGAGAATCCAGACAAGACCCTTGGAGCTGCAGTGGCTGTATCCCAACTGATGGAAGTCTTGCTGGGATACCTTCCACTGCTCGTACCCTTCTTCCTTTAATACAGTGTTACCCTTTTTTTTTTTTTTTTTTAAAAGCATTCTAGCCCCGTGGGAAGGGGATTGTCTCTTCTTTGTGTTTGAAAAAAGGTTTTGGGGAATTTGTTTTTTTAAATATCCAAGTTCATATGTATGTGAAAACAGTTGCTTTTTCAAGACCTGATATAGAAAAGGTTCTTGGGGCTAACGTCTTAGCTGATTCTTGACTGCTCTTTAACAAGTCTGGGATTCTTTACCAGAAGCAACGGGTTTAAAAAGTTAATTGGAAAACCACTTTTTTTATTCTAATCCCTATCTTCTAAATTTAGGCAGCCAGAGAAACTTTATTTTCTCTGTAAAACAATACAGAAGATATCTATTACTTGGAATGTGTGTGGTTAAAATCTGTTATTAAATATGTCGTGACACAAACTTGGCCACGTATTTTCATGAAGGGACATATTTTCATAAAGTCCTTGCTGGGTTACTCACAAATTGCTATTACAAAGTTAGCATCTGAAAAAGTACCCGATTGTAAATGTACAAAAACAAATGGATAAATAAAATTTGAAAGACTTCTAATTTTCTTGAATTTTTTTTAACTTGCACGTAATACTTTTTTTTCCCTCAATAGTATTTTATTTTTCCAAATACGTGTAAAGATCATTTTCAGCATTCGTTTCTGTAGGATTTTATGTTCCAATTTTTTTCTCCCTCTTCCCTGCTTTCCCCCCATTCCCAAGAGAGCAAGCAATCTGATACAGGTTATACATGTGCAGTTCTTCTAAACATTTCCATACATGTTCTTTTGTGTGAGAAAAATCAGACCAAGAAAAAGCAAGCAAACCATCAAAAAGCTGAAAATATGCTTCAATACACCTTCAGTCTCCATAGTTCTCCCTCTGGCTGTGGATATTTTCCATCCCAGTTCTATTGGAACCATCTTGGGTCACTGCATTGCTGAAAAGAGCCACGTCCGTCACTGTTGGCCATCAAATAATCTTCCTATTACTGTGTATGATGTTCTGGTTCTGCTCACTTTCACTCGGCATCAGTCCACGTAGATCTTTCCCAGCTTTTCTGAAATCACCCTGCTCATCACTTCTTATGGAACAACAATAATCCAATGTAATACTCTTCCAATAAATTCATTTTTAATGAGCATTTATGCATCATGTCAGGAGAGAAAAATTCAGAGCAAAAGGGAAAAACCAATGGAGAGATAAATAATAGAAAAAAGAAGTGAACAAAGCATATGTTGATTTACATTCAGTCTCTATAGTTCTTTTTCTGGATGCAGATGGTGTTTTCTGTCCTAAGGTTATTGGGATTGCTTTGGATCAATGACCCACCTAGAACTGAGTCATATCACACATTTTTGATGTTACTGTGTACAATGGATTCCTGGTTCTGCTTGTTTTGCTCGGCATTAGTTCATGTAAATCCTTCCGGGCTTTTCTAAAGTCAGCTTGTTCATTTTTTATAGAACAATAATATTCCAAGACCTTCATGCACCACAACTTGTTAAGCCATTCCTTGATTGATGGGCATCTACTCATTTTCCAATTCTTTGCTATCACAAAAAAAGCTGTTAAATATTTAGTTCACTTGAAGTAAAAGGAAATTTACTTTTTTTAGGCTCTAAATATAAGGTTTTTTATTTCAGTTGGAAAGTTAAATCGCATTGTAATGATACAGTCTGTAGATGTGCGAATTTAGGGTCAGGGCCACATAGGTACCCGTTTGGGTGCTAGCTTCGGGACTTGGAATTGCGGTCCCTGTGCAGCTAGACCAAACTTCAAAAAAAGAAAAAATCGACATGCAATATTCCATCCCATGGTTCTCTACCTCTTTTCCCCCCACCATATGAATTATATATTGAATAAATACATACACTGTCATGTAAATTACTTAACAAAAAAAGGATAACGTATAATTAAAAAGTCCCTCTTCCCTGGTTTCCATTTTTACTGGTTGCTGCAACTCTGAAATGGAAGGAATTGTAACAATCAAAAGAACAACTTTCTTTAGTCCAAATTACAGGTGCTACCCACGTGCATCCCATTTGGAGTACATTTGCACTGATATCTTTATTTTTTAAACCCTTATTAAAGCAAGAGAATTGTTATAGAAATTTTCATGGCATAAAAATATAACTGGTGATATTATGTACAGGAAAAAATCTTTTAATTTTTTGAAACATTGAAAACGATACTTTAAACTTTAAGGCACAGGATGTAATCCACATGTACAGATTACCCAGAATTGCTGTTTGAAACTCATTTAAGCAGATTTTTTTTTCCTGTTTGGCTCAAAATGAAGTGTTATGTCCTCTTTATTCACTTAGCACATGTATTAAAAATTAAAACCCAAAAATCAATACAAACTCATTTTTTCCACTATTGAGAATGTGGTTCTAACATTCTAGTCTTCACAATCATCCCATAATCGTATCTTTTGGGTATTTCCTACTCAATCACCCTCCTTTCGTTCCTATGTTTTTATGATACCATGACATCACCTTAAGCTGCCTTTTCATGTTCTACAGTTAAAAGGTCAATTATCGAACCAATTAAGAGACAGACTCTGTTCCTCATCTCTTTGAAGGAATTATCTTCTCATTTGGGGGGGAGGGGTATCTCTTGGTTGACAAATCTCATGGCCTTTGCTCAATCTTATTTTCTCCACCTTGCTAGGCCTTCAAGTGTTTCCTTGTGTAAACATTGGGGTGGGGGAATGGAAGTGGTGGAGAACCAAGATAGAGTAAAATGAAAATTTTTTGCTGAGCTTTCCAACGTGTGTAAAACCAACTTCTTGGCAGGAAAAGCAATTTGAAAAGTCATTTTAAAATTCATTTTTCAGCCCAAGGAAGCTACTTCTAAAGACAAAAAGAAAGGTCTGTAGATGATGGGGTAGGGGCTGGCCAGAACTGGCCCTGACCATGGGCAACAAAGCCTGGCACTGCCCTGAGAACAGTGAAGGTTCCTTGGGGAACCCCCGCGTTAGCACTAGGCATAGGATTTGGTACCAATCGGCAGCTCTGCCTCCCGTTACCCAGCTCCACGTTGAGGTTCCGGGGCAGAGAATGATTGTGGTTGTGTGGGAGCAGGATCCCTACCTTGGTAGGCACTAGGAGGTGGGTGACCAAAACCACCTTGGAAGTACCAAGTACACGATCTAGCTGTGAGCCCAGCAGAAAGGAATCGGACAAAAGCTTAGACCAGATATTCCTCAGGCCTAGAAATAAGCGGACGCAACTAAAAGTAAAATTAAATAAACTGGGAGAAATGGGTAAACAACCAAAAACCCTGATCATCTAAAGTGGTGACAAGGAAGCCCAAGACAAATTCAGGAGAAGACATGCATGTGAAAACAGTTACAAGCAAAACCTTAAGGAAAAAACGCAGATTGGACACAGACCTAGCAAGGATTCTTAAAAGAGCTAAAGATTCTTTAAATTTAAAATTCTTTATTATTATTATTATTTATATATATATTATTGTTATTAAAGAATTCTTTTAAAATTCTTAAAAAGAAAAAAAATTAATGCGTGGTAAAGGAAAAATGAGAAAAAGAAATGAGAATAAGGTTATGTAAGCGAGGCACAAAAATGCTTAGGAAAATAAATTTTAAAAAATGGCATCGGTTGAATATAAAAGGTATAAAACCTAAATGAAGAAAATAACTCCTTAAAAATTAGAGTCGGGCAAGTAGAAGCTAATGACTGAGATACCAAGGAGCAAAGCAAAGTCAAAAGAATAATAAAAAATATAGAAGAAAGCGGGAGATGTCTCGTCAGAAAAACAGATGAGCTGGAAAATAGAGGAGACATGATTGAGGACTTGTTGGACTCCCTCACACCTTTCAGGCTGGCTGAGGTGAGTGTCTTCTCACATCCCTTGGAGGCAATTCTGAAAACTTCCCTTGCAGCTTTGGGGGGAGGAGGACTGGGGGGCTCTGTCCATTCCCAGGGTCCTTGGGTCTTGTTTTCTAGCTTTTGCCGCCCTCCCTCTGCACGAGGTCATTTAGCTCTTCCCAGGCTTCCCTATAGCCATAATTTTCCCCAGCACAGTCATTACCCATTACATTGAGGGAGCCTAGTTTAAGTAGGGCTAGAAATACTTGGATGTCTTCATCCTTTCTTCTTCCCAGCAGCCTCCCCACCCCGCCTTCCTTCCGCAGGAACCTCCGGCCCCGGCTGCCCAAGGCGAGCCGGTCCCCCTTGCAGACATTTTAAGAAGGCGGAGACTCCTCCCTCCCCCCCCCCCGCCCCTTCCTCGCTGGGGGATGGGAGAGATGCTCCCGTGGCGGGGAGTCTGCGGCCGGGGACGGGGCGGCCGGGGACGGGGCGCCCGGATCCGCAGGCTCACTCCCGGATCTGGCGATTCACGAACGCTCATTGCTTCGTGGGGCCGCGAGGTGGCGCCCTCGAGCACAGAGCGCCCAATCCGGAGTCCGGCCTCAGCCCCCGCCCGCTGTTCGGTCCGGGCCGGTCCCGGGTCCGCCTGCCTCAGTTTCCTCACTGTCACGTGAGCCGGAAGAGGAAACGGCCACGAGCCCCAGTATCTCTGCGAGGCCGCCCCAAGCGGGGTCACGAAGCCTGGGCCAGAGGCCCCCTGATGCTGACAGATTCGGTCCGGAGCGGGGCGGGGGGAGGGGGCGGGTCTGGCTGCCGGGGTCCCGGCTCTGCCCGCACCGGAGCGGTCCCGTTACTGGGCCGCGCCTTTAGACGTTGCCTTGGGAGCTGGACCCAGAGCTGGGGTTTCGCCGCGGGGGAGGACGGCTTTCGGGGCAGGGTGGCTGTGAGTGGGAGCGGAGGGACAGGCGGCTTGCCTTTTGTTGCACACGGGCACGCGTGCAGGGGGTGGGGCCGGGGACGCTCGAGCCTCTCTCCCGGAAGCCCTCCTGCTTCCCTCCCTTCTGGCCGGCCGGGTCCGGAGGTGTGGAGCGGGGCGGCCGGGCCGGGGGCGGCGGGCCGGGCTCTGTCCTGCTCTGTCCGTCGGGCTTCCTATGGCCTTGGTGCAAAAGTGCTCTGACAAGCAATTACTGAGCGCCAAGTGCATGCTAGACCTTCCGGGAGGGTAACCCCAAGGGCCTCTGCTGGGGAGGAGGAGAGGGAGAAGCGGTGGGGGCCGAGGCTCTGCTGGGGAGGAGGAGAGGGAGGAGCGGTGGGGCCGAGGCTCTGCTGGGGAGGAGGAGAGGGAGGAGCGATGGGGGCCGAGGCTCTGCTGGGGAGGAGGAGAGGGAGGAGTGATGGGGCCGAGGCTCTGCTGGGGAGGAGGAGAGGGAGGAGCGGTGGGGCCGAGGCTCTGCTGGGGAGGAGGAGAGGGAGGAGCGGTGGGGCCGAGGCTCTGCTGGGGAGGAGGAGAGGGAGGAGCGATGGGGGCCGAGGCTCTGCTGGGGAGGAGGAGAGGGAGGAGTGATGGGGCCGAGGCTCTGCTGGGGAGGAGGAGAGGGAGGAGCGGTGGGGGCCGAGGCTCTCCTGGGGTCTGTGAGAGGGAGGAGCGATGGGGGCCGAGGCTCTGCTGGGTCTGTGAGAGGGAGGAGTGATGGGGGCTGAGGCTCTGCTGGGGAGGAGGAGAGGGAGGAGTGATGGGGCCGAGGCTCTGCTGGGTCTGTGAGAGGGAGGAGTGATGGGGGCTGAGGCTCTGCTGGGGAGGAGGAGAGGGAGGAGTGATGGGGCCGAGGCTCTGCTGGGGAGGAGGGAGGGAGGAGCGATGGGGGCCGAGGCTCTGCTGGGGAGGAGAGAGGGAGGAGTGATGGGGGCTGAGGCTCTGCTGGGGAGGAGAGAGGGAGGAGCGATGGGGGCCGAGGCTCTGCTGGGGAGGAGGAGAGGAGGAGTGATGGGGGCCGAGGCTCTGCTGGGGAGGAGGAGAGGAGGAGCGGTGGGGGCCGAGGCTCTGCTGGGGAGGAGGAGAGGGAGGAGCGATGGGGGCCGAGGCTCTGCTGGGGAGGAGGAGAGGGAGGAGTGATGGGGGCCGAGGCTCTGCTGGGGAGGAGGAGAGGGAGGAGCGGTGGGGGCCGAGGCTCTGCTGGGGAGGAGGAGAGGGAGGAGCGGTGGGGGCCGAGGCTCTGCTGGGGAGGAGGAGAGGGAGGAGCGATGGGGGCGAGGCTCTGCTGGGGAGGAGGAGAGGAGGAGTGATGGGGCCGAGGCTCTGCTGGGGAGGAGGAGAGGGAGGAGCGGTGGGGGCCGAGGCTCTCCTGGGGTCTGTGAGAGGGAGGAGCGATGGGGCCGAGGCTCTGCTGGGGAGGAGGAGAGGGAGGAGCGGTGGGGGCCGAGGCTCTGCTGGGGAGGAGGAGAGGGAGGAGCGATGGGGGCTGAGGCTCTGCTGGGTCTGTGAGAGGGAGGAGCGATGGGGGCCGAGGACCTCTGCTGGGGAGGAGGAGAGGGAGGAGCGAAGGGGGGGCCCACATTTCCCTAGGAGTTAGGGAGAGAAGATTGCAGTTTCCTGGGCCAGCGGACAGCCAGGCCCTCCCCAGCGCACACAGGGCCCGGGGCACTCAGTGCTGACCCAGCTCCCGCTCCCAGAGGTGCCCCCCAATGCTCAGCTCCCTTTTACCTCCACCAGCAGCCTCCCGGGTCCATGAAAGAAGGTGGGCGGATATTCCGCTGCCCATTTACAGAGAGAAAGCCCCAGGCCCAGAGAAGGATTTGCCCAGATCAGTGCCGAGCTAGTCAATACCAGAGTTAGGTTTAGAATTCAAGACCCTGGTTGTGTCAGCCCAGCTCCCACCCAGTAGCTGGGACAGTGGTCTTTCTTCCAGCCTCCTCTGTGTGACCCCAAGTGTGAACTCTGGCCTCCGATGCCTCTGTGGGCTTCCCCTGGCTCCCCCCGCTCCCCCTCAGCTGCCACTCTCCTCCTGGCACCTGCTGGGCCACACTGCCCGGGTGGGGGCCGGGATGGCTCCCAGCCTGCTGGCGCACTCTGCTCCTGGGCAGCGCTCCGGATTCTCTGGAGTCTTTGCTTGGGGCTGCGGAAGGCAGGGGACCCTAGGGAAGAGGCCGAGGGGTGAGGAGAGCGCTCACTGGCTGCCTCCAGAAATCCCTTTCTAAGAGCTGGCTGCATCGCGGTCCCCTGTGCCTCCTCCACACAAGCTGCCATCCAGCAGGGGTGGACGTCCCACGGCACCAGAAATGGCAGATGAGCCATCCCCCAATGGAGGCTTTCTCCAGGCAGGGCTGGGGGGGGGGCGTTGTTGCCTGGCAACAGCATCCCAGATTCTCTAACCGCCTCCTGGCTCAGCCTGCTCCACCTGGGTCGGGGCTGCTTCCAGGACAGACTCCTTGGGGCTCGAGGCTCCTTAGCCCCAGGATTGGGTCAGGGTCAAGTCTGAGAAACTCACTCTGGCCAGCAGCAAAGCTTGCTGGGAAGCTTGGCCTTCGGTCAGGATTTCTGGAAAAGGGCAGCGAGGTGACACAGTGAATAGGATGCTGGGTTAGAGTGAGGAGAACAGGGTTAAAATCCTGCCTCAGACACCGACTTGTGGCCTGTCTCTGGAAGGTCACTCCAGTGTTTATCTCAGTCTCCTCTTCTGTCAACTAGGGTGGAGAAGGAAGGGGCAAACCGCTCCGGTATCTCTGCCAAGAAAATCCCAAATGGGTCGCGAAGCATTGGACCCAAAAGAACAAGAAACCTGGAGAAGGAAAAAATGAAGATTCCTGGGCTCCCTCCTCGGGGGGGTCCAGACTGTCCCGTATCCGATTCGAGGGGCCCTTCCGGCTGCTGTGCTCGCCCTGTGTCCTCAGCAGGTCCCGGGAGCCTTTTGTAAAAGCTAATGAGTGTCGCTGGCTCAGTGACACTGGGGAAACTGTCAGGGGGGCAGTCAGTGATAGAAGGGAGATATGACCATTAACTGTTATCGGCCATTGATATGGGGAGGAGAGAGGGGAAGGGATAGAGCACAATGGAGCCTCCTGTGGCTGCATGGAGAATGGAGGGGAAGGGAGAAACTGAGGCAGGCAGAGTCCCCCTACAGTGGTCCAGGAGTGAGGCGAGGAGGGTCTGCACCAGCATGGGGACAGGGTCGGAGGACAGGAGGGGACTAATTAGAGAGATGCTCCAAAGGGGGTTCGGGCAGGCTTTGGTTCCCTATTGGAAATGGGGGAAAGTGAGAGCCAGTGACGGGTCCAGGAGGGACTGGGGACAGGCGGGTGCTCTGAATAGTAATGGGCCAGTTCAGAAGAGGGACTGGATGGAGGACAAGAGAATGAACTTGGCTGAAGGCATGTTGAGTGGAACATTTGGTTTGAGCTGGTGGCACAAGGCTGATGATCAGCAGAGAGGCTGGGGCTGGACCACGGCCGTGCGGAGGAGACGGGTGGTCCTGGGGGAGCTGATGAGGTCACGGGCCCAGTTGTACTTCCTTGGTTTTCACTTGTCCAATGGAATGCCTCATTTGCCTGAACACAATGACTGAGCTCCCCCAGGTGTCCAGCTCAGTTTCTTCTCCTGACTTTCCGCCTCTGCTCCAGTGAGCTTGACCCCTTCTTTTCCACCCCCTGCAATTGTGACTTATCTCCAAGTGTGGTCTTCCCGTTAAAATGCAAGCTCTTCAAAGGGTGTGTGTGTGTGTGTGTGTGTGTGTGTGTGTGTGTGTGTGTGTGCTGTATTTGTTACCCTGTGCAGTTCTCCTCCCTTTCCCTGTTTCATTTCTTTGTCGCTCTCCATTTCCTTCCCAACTCTCTCCTTTTCTTCTGCCCCATTTCTCCTTCTTTCCCTTTTTTCTCTCCCCCCTCATTCTTTCTCTTGCTCCTCTCGCACTCTTTCCCTCTTTCTCCATTTGGGGGACTAGCCTAGAAGGACCAGCAATTTGTCATTATTATTATTCAGACGCATTTTGGATGAAGCCCCTGACACTGCTCCCTAAAGCAGCCCGGCCCCCTGGGCTTGGTAAGTGCGTCCCCTGAGGGAACAGCTCAGCAGGGACCTCAACTGAAAGCAACGTGGCAGAGAAGCGGGCCCAGGTGAAGCTCTCCTCGGCTGCGGAAGCTCTCGGGAGATCACTGGGGAGCGGGGGAGGGAGGAAGCAGCAGTACTGAAACAATGTCCAATTGAGGACGCCCCTTGGATGTGGGAATTGTCCTGGCTGCACGTGACAGCCACTTAACAAGCATTTATTAAGCGTTTGCTGTGTACCACACACCGTGCTAAGTGTTAGAGCTACCAGGAAGCAAGTTCCTGCCCTTGGGGAGCTTGTCTAACCAGAGAGAAAGCCTGGGTGCAGGGTCACTTTAGAACAGGAGTTGGGAGCCGGGGGAGGGAACTGAAGAAGCTGAGTCTGGAAAGATGGCAGACAAGGGAGCAGGGGGGACATCGGAGTGATGAGCAACGGCCGGTGTGATCCCACGGAGACAGGAGGGAAAAGGTGGGTTTAAGGAAGAGCTGGTGGGGCTGGAGCAGGGAGCCTGGAAGGGAGGACAGATTGTGCAGAGCCTCCCCAGCCACACAAAGAACTTGGCATTTCACGCTGGACTTCACTGAGTAGAGGATCTTGTAGTCAGTCCGGGTCCTACAATGAGCCATGGCCGGCTGCATGTGCCCAACACGTGTGGCCCCACTCTACGTTCCCTGGCCTGTGTGCTCCTGTGTCTGGCCTCTCTCCCACCACTGGCTGGGGCTCACGGACCGGTGGAAGATGCTGCCCCACAATGTGCCTCAAAGCTGGGGGGCTTGGAAGGTGCAGGAGTTGGGGAAGAACTGGCGGCTCTTTCTGCAGTGATTTCTCCCTCTCACAGCAATAACCATTGCAAAGATCTGAATGCAGTCGTGACTTCTGCTGAGGGTACTCTGGGTAGTCCTGCTGCTCGCCAGCCCCAGCCAGTGGGCTCCCATGGATGATCAGCTTTTAGCAAAGAGCATCCACTAAGCGGCTATGACAATGTGCTCTTACCCGCAGAAAGCAGAGTGGGCGCCAACTTACAGTGAATGGGGGCGGAACACGGACCACCAAGGGCCCTGTGAGGCAGCTGTCCTTGGTCCTGAGAGGCCGCTTCTAGAGCAAGGGTGCTGACCACTACCTAGGGCCCTAAGAGCGAGTGATGGTGAGCTGAAAGCTGGCCACAACAGCCTCCCACCGCAGGGGGTTTTTAGTTTATAATTTTGTACGGACCGCAAATGGTGTTATAAAGATCCATGTGGCCTTGGCAGAGAAAAGGCTCCAGCCCTGCTCTGGAGGGTCCAAAGCCAGAAGGGGACACAAGTCCTGAAGCTCATAAGGACTGGGGGCTTTTAGTGAATAGTATTGGGGCACAGGGCTGCAGCTGCCATCCTTAGCCCTTTTTGGCAGCCACTGTTTCTGGATCTGATGAGACCTCGGCTCTCCCAGATACAGAATCCCTTGGAGTGGAGAGGAGAGGGAAGAGAAGTTCCCAAGCTGTTCCCTCTCAGGGACTTGGTTGGAGCTCCTCCATCACTCTTGGCTTGTCTCTGGCTTGTCTGGGAGAGGGAGAAGGCTGATTCTTTCAGCTGATCCCAAGACCTGTCCCATCCGGTGTCCTTGGGTCTATGAGCTTTATGAGAAAGCACATTATTCATTTAAGTGCATTTAAAACTTTGAGCCTAGTTTCAGTGATCTCGTGATGAAAAGAGCCATCTATACCCAGAGAGGACCGCGGGAACCGAGCGTGGACCACAACAGAGCATTCTCACTGTTGTTCGCTTGCATCTTGTTTTCTTACTCATTTTCTTTCGTTTTTGATCTGATCTTTCTTGTGCAGCAAGAGAACTGTACAATTATGTTTACCGATATTGAATTTAACACCTATTTTAAGATACATAACATCTATTGGATTACTTGCCATCTAGGGGAGAGGATGAGGGGAAGGAGGGGAAAATTTGCAATACAAGGCTATGATCAATGTTCAAAAATCATTTGTGCATATATTTAATTAAAAAATAAAACTTTGGGCCTTATTAGAGTTTTGATAGATTGGTTCAATCTACCTCTCTGATCTTTCTGGGATTATATTATTAGGGATAGGGGGTAGGAAGGGAAGGCAAGAAATGTTTACAGAGCACTTAATAAATATCTTATTTGATCTTCATCCTATGAAATAGGTGCTCTTATTAGCCCCATTTTACAGATGAGAAAAGTGAGGTCACATAGCTAATAAATATCTGAGGCAGGATTCAAACTTAGGATCCAGCTAATGAGATCTTCAAATAAAGTAGAGAAGATAGGAGGATGCCAGACAGAGCCTTGTGGACTCACAACTCAAAAGCATGATCTGGATGAAGGTGAAGGTGGGGCGGTGGACACAGTGCCAGACTCGGCACCGGGGAGATCTGTGTCAAACTTTCCCTCAGACACCTATTAGATACGTGGTCCTGGACAAGTCACTTTCCTCTGTTTTCCTCAGTTTCTAAAACAGTAGGATGGGAATAATAACAGTACCTGCCTCCCAGAGGAATCAAATGAAATACTTATCGTGAAGTGCATAACACAGAGTTAGTGTTATGGAAATGTTATTTATGTTGTCGTCCAGCAAAGGAGACTGAGAACAAGCCATCCAAGAGGTAAAAGAAGAACCAGGAAAGAAGAGAATGTTAGGAAGAAGGTGATCAGAGGCTGCAGAGATACTGAGGAGGGTGGGGTTAGTCCTATCACACTCTCCTCCTAGATACTCTAGGTTTTTGGGGTGCTGCTCTCTCCTCATTCTCCTCCAACCTCTTTCACTACTCCTTTTCAGTCTCCTTTGCCTGATCTTAATCCAGGTCACACCCACTAATCAAGGCTGTCCCCGGAGTCGAAGGTGGAGCTTTAATGGCTAACTCACCTTTCTAACCATTTCAAAACAAGACCTGCCCCTCTGGGCTCCAGGCCTTCTTTTTGCCTCCTCCCTCCCCTGCTCTGACCCCTGGCCTCCCCCTCCACAGCTCCTTCTCATTCTAGCTCTCAATTCCCTCTGTTCATCATTTCCCATCCACCCAGGCTGTGGCCTGTTTTGTCTGTATTTGTTTGCTTGGTGTCTCCCTTTGGACTGTTGGCTCTTTAGGTTCTAGGCTCTCTTCCCTGGAATGGAGGGGCTCCCACTGAAAGCATTCTCCCTGCCACAGCACAGCCAGTGAATGAGTGAGCCCAACTCCGGCTTCGGCTTGGTGGGGCGAAGAGGGTCCCCCTTCAGGACCTTGGATACCGCCTCCTCAGGCTCAGCCTGTCACATGGGATGTGAGCCCTGCACTCAGAGCAGGGCTCAGGGTTAACCCCTGCCCTCACTCTAGTCCATTCTCCATTTAGTTGTCAAAACGATCTTCCTAAAGCCCAGATCTACCACCTCATGACGCCCCACTGGCTCCCTATTACATCCAGGCTCAAATGTGCAAAGCCCCTGATCCCCTTGTCCCTCCCTCCCCTTTCCAGGCTTCTTACACCTTACGCTCCCTCCTCCAAGTGCTCTTTGAGCCCATGGTTCTGGCCCCATTGATTCCCCTCAGACAAAACACTCCATTTACCAGACCTGCAGTCTTCTCCCTCCTCTCCTCTCCTCCATGGCTTTTCTCGAGTCTCACCTGAACCAGCAACAGGAAGTTGGGATGGGTTAGGGCACAGGCAGCCGAGGCCCCAGAGCCTCATTCATTCCCCATCATCTGCTCCCATAGCCTTTTTCTAAGGACCAGGAGTAGCCACGATGGTGAGAACCAAAGTGAAGGGGCCTGGCCCGTTGTGCCAGATGTGGTGCTAGTGGGGGGAGTTCTCAGATTTTATCTTTGGTCTGGCCCAGTCTTTCAACTCTTCAGCTCCCTTTGAATTTCACCGGGAATTGGTTATTTGCCCTCTGAGCTACATGACATCTACACCTTCAATAAGTGTGCTAAGGGAGCTTTTATCTGTTGGGGTTTTTACTCTGGGGCCCCCCGACCAAGGGGTCTGTGGACAGACTTCCCAGGATCAGTGATCAGAGATGGGAAAATGTGATGTCATTATTTTCACTGAGCTTTGCCTGGAATTGAGCATTTCCTTCAATTCCTTAACAGCATCCTTTGAAGAAGGGTGCGCTGATTTCACCGGGCACCTCTGGAGGGCCCGGGACGGTTTCCGATTCTCTCAGTGGCCCGGACCCGGGCCAGCTGTCTGAGGCACTCCGCTAGAGACATCCTGCCAGGCTGACACTTTTGGAGTCTGGCCTATCACCTGCTTCTACTAGCAGCTCATCAACAGCCCTTCATTTTTTTGTCAAGAATTGCGGGCCTCACAACCCATCTCCTGGGTCTGCTTTGAGCTGGGACCATGCCTTCACCACTTCCAGAAAGATGTGGGCTTTGCTCTCTTGCATAACCTCAAGCCTCTCCTCAACCCCAGGGGGAAGGAACTCCATGATAATGGGGCTGTGTCAGAGAGAGCATCAGCGATGCCCACTCGGGAGACTTTCCAGGGAGAGATGTCTGCCCTCCCTGCCTCTGACTGTGTGGCTTGGGGCTCTGACAGGTCTCCTCTGGACTTCTCATGTGATAGAGAAGGGGATTTCTTCTTCCGCTCCCCCTCTGTCACTGTGGCAGCAGCTCAGACGGGGCGGTGAGAGCATGGCTTTGTGCAGGGGAGCCCGAGGCTGCCTCTCGGGCTCCCAAGAGCCTCTCTTGCTTTGTTTTCTCCTTCCTCAGCACAGGTGATCAAACAATGCTCAGGGAGAGGGTGGCTGGTTGTTTTCTAAGCTGCTACTGTCGGTCCCCCGTCCAGCCCAGATTGGCACTGGAATACAGAGAGCCGTTGTGGAGAACAGGGGCTAGCGAGGAGAACGCGGCATGCTTTGCTGCATCCCCAGGGAGAGGCTGGGTGCTGTTTGGGGCAAGAGCAGGCTGCACCTTCATCCCGGAGCCCTTCAGTGGAAACTAAGGCCAGCTGGCAGCTCTGTGAATTGTTCCCCATTTCTGAATCATAAAACCAGGGCCTTCTGAGGAAATGCCCTGTGCCCGGGTGTGGTCCAGGGGGAGGAGCCAACGCGAAGCCTCCAGCTCTGTCCCTCTGACTGGCTGATGGGGGAGGCCAGCAGCATCTGCAGGGACTCAGGAGGCCCCAGGAGGGCTGGGTTGAGCTAGATGCCCTGAAAGCTCAGGGTGGCAGAGGGCCCAGGAGAGCTGGATCAGCAGCGTCAGGTTCCAGATAGAGCTTGAGGAAGGCTGATAGAAGACTGTCCGAATGGAGGATTATAAGCGTGTTGGCCACTGTGGAAGAGGCGCTTTGGGTTGAATGAACTCAGGCAGCAGATCAAAGGCTTCAGAAGCAG
Organism: Antechinus flavipes; assembly: GCF_016432865.1. NCBI lineage: Eukaryota > Metazoa > Chordata > Mammalia > Dasyuromorphia > Dasyuridae > Antechinus > Antechinus flavipes. The sequence goes on from NC_067400.1 coordinate 2,264,882, forward strand.
CTTAAAAATAACCAGCCACCCTCCCCGAGCACTGTTTGGTCACCCGCCGGAGGAGGCTTTGCACAATTTGGAAGCTTGTTGGACATGGCTCCAAATCGCTTTCCAGAGTAGTTCAATCACTTCACAGCTACGCCAAGAGTGCATTCATGTACTTCTTTCCCCCGGTTTTGTTCTCTTTCCTGGCCTTCTGAGGGCGAGTCTCCCTGCCTAGTAGCTAGGTGTGTGGTAGAAAGACTACTGCTTCTAGAATCAGGAGGCTCTGCGTTCAAATTCGACCTCAGGTCCGGCAGACTCGGTGCTCCACATTCCAGGAGGTGCTCCATAAATGCCGATCCCTTCCCCCCGTTTTCTCTCCGTTACATTTCTGGAATTATGGGTGGTTTGGAACATTTTTTCAGGCAACTGTTGATTCTTGCCTTTTTCCCTTCCAAAGACGCCCGCTTCTATCTTTTAGCCCTTTATTAGGGATGGTTCCGGGTCTCATGGATACGAATTCCTGGTGCTTCATACAAAGCCCGAGTCTCGCCAAGCAGCATCGATTAAACGCTTACTCTGCGCTTGGGCGCCACAGTGCTGGGGGCCCCAGGTCCCGGTCCGAGGGATACAAGGTAACTGCGGACGGATACAGTGTAGCGGAGACTGTAAGCACTTCAGGGCCCTCTCGAGGAGCCCGCCCTTCTCATCCCTCGCTTGATCGAGGTGCTCCGACGGCGCCTCCCCATTGGATGGTGCGCTCCTTGAAGTGCACCCTCAAGGGGATTTGGTATTGCCAATGTCCGGCATACAGTACGTGCTTAATTCATGCTTGTGGCTGACTGGTGCCACCTTGCCCCTCGGACTGCCCCCGGAAGTTGATTAGGGATAGACAGGGAAGTTCTGAGGGGGGTCGGGACACATAAATGAAGCCCCCCAAGTAAGGAGCCAGAGTGGAGATTGGAATACAGATTTCTGACTCGACTGAAGGGGTCAGCTCTGGGCCACGTGGGCTGCTCTAGAAAGTCACCTTTCTGCGCCGGCACTTTAAGGAGGAAAAAAAAATTCCGCTCCTGCCAGGGTCCTCTCCACTGCGTAGCCGCCAGAGCGCAGCCGCAGTGGGGGCCGGGAGAGGCGGTGCGAGCGAAGGGAGGAGTCACGTGAATTCCTTACCCAGGCAACTAAGGCCGCCCGCTTAATCCCGACCGGGCCGCAGGCCCGCCCTCTTACAGCGTGGCGTTGCGATTGGTCCGCCTTTTCTCGGCGCCGCGTTTCGATTGGTCTGCTGTCGTCAGGAAGGGGGAGGGATTTCCTAGTGCTTCCTCTCGCCCGTGGGCCCTGGGAGCCGTCGCTCATACGCGTTGCCATAGCTCTCGTGAGCGCCCGGGCACAGGCTCTTCTCATTGGCCGGCCAGCAGGCTCGGCCTGTTCATCAGGGCCGACACCGCCCCGCGCCGCGCGGTAGACCCAGGCCCCGCCCCCGGCCCGCCCCGCGCCGGCGCGTCCTTCCCGCGGCCCCGCCTCCGCCTCCGCCTCCGCCCCGGCCCGGTTCCCTGAGTCTCAGCCTCCGCCCCGGCCCCGTTCCCGTGTCCGTCCCTCCGCACGTCAGGCCCGTGCCCGCGCCCGGCCGAGGCAGCATGAAGGTGACGGTGGACTTCGAAGAGTGTCTCAAGGACTCGCCTCGCTTCCGGTGAGACCCCCGCCCCGGGGGAAGGGGGAGGGGGCCGCTGCCAAAGGGGGAGGGGGCGGGGCCGCCGCTGTCAGGCTCCCCTCCCCCTCCCTGCGCCTGCGCTGTAACGAAGGCGGGGGGGGGGGGTTGGGGAGTGGGGGCAAGTCTGGGAGAGTATGGGGGCACTCTGGGCTGGGGGCGGAAAGGGTCCGCTTCGCAGCATCCCGAATCCGAGCCGGAGCCCCGGCCCTTGGCTTTGCAGCGGAGCAAACTGAGGCAGCCCCGGGAGGACCTCGAGGGGAGGGCGAGGGGCTCCCCGGGTACCCCCCCCCGGAAGCTGCTTTCTCACTGCTGGCTTGGCTCCAACGCCCTCCCTGCAAAGCCTGGGCATGGGGGCAAGAAAGTGAAACCCCCGGGGGTCTGGTAGGGGGGCCTCACCGGAAGCTGTGGAGGACCATGGGGGGCCCGACGTTCATCAGACCCCTGGCTGATCCCCTTAGACGCCCCCCAGGCAGAGGCGATTTAGGGTTGGGGTCACCCTTGGACGCCGCAGAGTCTTCCCTCTGTAGGATTGGGGTCACTCCTTAGGCAAAGCTGAGGCTTCTCTCTAGCATTGAGGTCACACCTTAAATACCTCCTAGGTATCTTCTCTGTAAAAATGGGGTTTGCTAGCACAGCCGGGCTTCTCTCTGTGGGATTGGGGACCCCTTAGACACTGCTGGGCTTCTCTGTAGAATTGGGGACCCCTTAGACACTGCCGGGCTTCTCTCTGTGGGATTGGGGACCCCTTAGACACTGCTGGGCTTCTCTCTGTAGAATTGGGGACCCCTTAGACACTGCCGGGCTTCTATAATATTGGGGACCCCTTAGACACTGCCGGGCTTCTATAATATTGGGGACCCCTTAGACACTGCCGGGCTTCTCTGTAGAATTGGGGACCCCTTAGACACTGCCGGGCTTCTATAATATTGGGGACCCCTTAGACACTGCCGGGCTTCTATAATATTGGGGACCCCTTAGACACTGCCGGGCTTCTCTCTGTGGGATTGGGGACCCCTTAGACACTGCTGGGCTTCTATAATATTGGGGACCCCTTAGACACTGCCTGGGCTTCTCTCTGTGGGATTGGGGACCCCTTAGACACTGCCGGGCTTCTCTGTAGAATTGGGGACCCCTTAGACACTGCCGGGCTTCTATAATATTGGGGACCCCTTAGACACTGCTGGGCTTCTATAATATTGGGGACCCCTTAGACACTGCTGGGCTTCTATAATATTGGGGACCCCTTAGACACTGCTGGGCTTCTATAATATTGGGGACCCCTTAGACACTGCCGGGCTTCTATAATATTGGGGACCCCTTAGACACTGCTGGGCTTCTATAATATTGGGGACCCCTTAGACACTGCCGGCTTCTCTCTGTATTGGGGACCCCTTAGACACTGCCGGGCTTCTATAATATTGGGGACCCCTTAGACACTGCTGGGCTTCTATAATATTGGGGACCCCTTAGACACTGCTGGGCTTCTCTAATATTGGGGACCCCTTAGACACTGCGGGCTTCTATAATATTGGGGACCCCTTAGACACTGCCGGGCTTCTATAATATTGGGGACCCCTTAGACACTGCCGGGCTTCTCTCTGTGGGATTGGGGACCCCTTAGACACTGCTGGGCTTCTATAATATTGGGGACCCCTTAGACACTGCCGGGCTTCTCTGTAGAATTGGGGACCCCTTAGACACTGCCGGGCTTCTCTGTAGAATTGGGGACCCCTTAGACACTGCTGGGCTTCTATAATATTGGGGACCCTTTAGACACTGCCGGGCTTCTATAATATTGGGGACCCCTTAGACACTGCCGGGCTTCTCTGTAGAATTGGGGACCCCTTAGACACTGCTGGGCTTCTATCTTTAAGATTGGGGACCCCTTAGACACTACCAGGCTTCTTTGTAGAACTGGGATCAGTTCTTAGACGCTGCTGTCTTTCTGTAGGATTGGGGCCACCCCTTAAGTACTTCCTAGGTGTCCTCTCCTGAGAGTTGGGGTTACTCTTAGACTTGCTTCGGGATCTCTCTTTGGGGTTGGGGGTCACCAATCTCTCTGAGGCAGCCTCACACTCAGTGGCTTCTGGCAGGCTCGAAGTCCTGGCCCTGACACACAGAGATTGAGCCTGGCACTTACCTAACCCTTGGATGGGCCTGGGCACTTGCCCAAGAAATTTCCTTATGGGGAGGGGGCCCGGCAGCTCTTCTTCCCAGCTGGGGATCTGTGGGGGGGTGGGGCTGGAGCACATCTGCCCCAGGGCGGCAAGCTTGTCTGGCCCCTGTGGCTGCTCTTCCTTTGAGAGAAGAAAAAGCTTTCCCCACTCACGAATTCAGACTTGGGAATCATATTTTAGAGCTGCTGCCTTTTGGGGACCCAGTTGTATGAGGAGTAGGACCCAGGCTGTGGGCTGATGAGAATTTTCTGCCGTTTTTCTCTTGGTCTCTCTCCATGTGACTTGGGCAAGCTCAGCTGGCATCGGGCTTCCTGTCGTGCCCAGATGGGAGCCTCGGTGGCCGGGCTCGTTTAAAATGTACCCTCTCTGCTCGTGGCAGCCGAGTCGGGCTCTGGAAGTTCGAGTTGCTGTGACTCAGCAACTTACTTATGGGAAGAGGGAAGCCAGTTTCCCTTCAGATGTGCTTGTGCTGGGTTTGTCTCACCCTTTAGTTTGGAGAGCATCTTGGATATTAGGAAAAAATTCCAGCCACTAGTGTCAGTCATAGGTCATGTGAGAGCTCGGGACTTTGTGGAAATAGAGGAAACCACTGGAAGGTCTTTGGAGGCTGAGAGCGGGAGAGAAGAAGCTCAGAGATTGGATTGTGTGAGTCACGGAGCAGTCGGGGGGGGGGGGCATCTTTTGTGGCTGGGAGTCCGTGTGGTTTGGTTGCTGCTCCGGGCAGGCTGCTGTCGATAGAAGATGGTCACGGGCATAGGGTGGACTTCCTGAACTCAGCCATTGTCAGCGGGAAACTAAGGAGACAACACTTTAAATCCTTGAAAAGACGGAGTGTTTTTTTCCACTTAGTCTTAAAATGCCCCTTCTTGGCCGGGCTCAGGGAGCACGGAGGAGAAACCGTGGCCTCGGGTTGTCCCAGGGTAGCCAAAGTCTGACGGTGTTGTGTACGTTAGCTGCGGCCCAGCTTCGCAGCCATGGCAGCATTTGAGTCCGTGGTGCTGTCAGGTGCCTAAGCATTATCGTCTCATTTGGCACTTGAGAAAACGGAGGCTGAGAGTGAGTGAGAGCTGGAAGGGACCTCGGAGATCCTGGGGACCCCGGCAGCCAGTGGTCCGGTGGAATGTGAGAGCCCTTCTTCTAACCTTCCGGGCATGGAGAGTGCCCTGCTGTCTCACTACTAGGACATAGCAAGTCTGAGAGCTGTGTTGGCCACTGTTGAAACAGGATCGCAGATTTAGAGCCTTTTAGTCTGGGCTCCTTCTTATTTTACTGTCATGGAAACTGAGGCCCAGGAAAGTTAAGACACCTCCTTGAGGATCAGAAGCAAGTGGCCAGGCCAGGATTCCCCCCCCATGTCTTCCCCCTTCCAGATCCCAGCCCGCTTCCTGTCGTGATGATTTTACACAAGAAGGAGAGGAAGAAATCTTTCATGGGGAAGAGTAAGAGGCTGATAAAAAGTCTCATCCCGTTAACTTGAATCAAGTTAATGGTTAATTTAATTTACTGCCAAACATCACTTAAATTTTAATGGCCACATTTTAATTGTATGCATGTGTGCTTCCAGTTCATTTTGAAGTATGTTTTAAGTTCATAACTAGTGTAAATGTCAGCTTCCAGCTTAAAACATGCCTCCAAAATTAGATTTCCATATCTTTCCCATCATGGGCATGTATATTTTGACCAGGATTTGTTGGAGAATATTCCCCCGATTTACACCTGGATTTTTGTATTTGCCTTGGAGCTTTCAAAGTTGACAAACACTTTATGGAAATGATGTCTCTTTATTTGTTAAACACATCTTCCTTTGGAAACCAAAAGCTGAACTCGCTGGTCGGAAAAACGTTCTGTACCTAATACTCAGTATTGACTTGAAATCCTTTTCCTTATGCTTCTGCCCTGGGTGCTCCCTTTTTTGGGCAGAGGGAGTGACTTGGGAGCTCCTGGTGAAGAAATGCAGGTTAGTCATGCAGGTCAGCACCTGCTCTGAAGCTGAGTCTTGCTGAGAGGGATGGGGAGTGCGTGCAGGGAGGACGGGCCCTGAAGTGATGTAAGAGGGGAGCCTGTCCCAGTTCCCCACCCTGCTGCCTCCCAGGTCCTCCCAGCCATGTGGATAGACTGTTGACAAGCTTCCTGAGAGCTGGACTGGTTTCCTTTCTTATCTTTTGAGTCCTCCTGGCACGTAGTAGGTACTTAATCAGTACTTGTTGATGGAACCCTAAAGAGCCTCCATTTTAGTCAAGAAGGAAGAATGGAAGAACACCCATAGAAATACATGGCTCCTACACGCACACTCTAGAGATGGGTCGGCCTTGCTTTCCCGGGTCTGCTCATTTCATGTTGTATCAGCTCACATTACTCTTTCCATATTTTTCTAGTCCACTCTTGATGAGTTTGGTTCTCCTTAAAGAGTTTGTCTTAGAGGAAATCTAAGTTCTGTTTTGACCACGTGGAAGCCAGGTATTGGAAATATCTTGTAGGCAACGAGAGAGATGAGATTCCCTCAGGAGATGTGAAGGTCATGTGAGGGAGAGCATGGGAATGATGGAGTTTCAATGATTAGACTACAGATAAAACATAAACTAGATTTAGGGACAAAACCATGGGCATCATTGTGTAAGTGAGGGAGGAAGAGCCTCAGAACAAGAAGAGTGGATCTGGGAGAGGGTGGGGCTCTTGAGGCTGGCGGAGAAGAGCTGACCTAAAGTTGAGTGGTAACTGCTGAAAAGAGCCGTTCTTCCTGGTATCCTACAGCCGTGGCCCAGGAGGAGTAGAACTTTCGAGGGAGGGGAAGCATTCTGGCCAAAGGGGGACCGTGGGGTGTCACAGAGTGGCTCATAGAGCCTTAGCCCTGAAAAGCTGAGAACTCATTGTAAGTGGGTTTGGAGACATTGAAGCGTAGAGAGCTTGACTGCTTGCTCATTCCCTAGTATTAATTTAAAAATGTGTGGGACTACTTTTAAAGTTCCTGCTAGAGCCATTTCCCATTCTGCTGAAAACCATTTGGTTGGGCTCTTTTTTCCCTGTGACATTTTTTAGCCTCACAACTGGAAGGGCGGAGGCCACTTATCCTCCCGTGGTCCAGTTCCTCTGCTGAGGTTTGCTCCTTGGGTTTTTATTAGAAGGTCTCCAGAGGATGTGACCCCAGTGCCTCCTTTCCTTGGGGAGTTTTCATGGTCTGGTCTACATCTGCCTGCCTGTAATGGATGCAAGGCCAAGCGAAGTGTGGCTTTCCTGGATTTAAAGATGGCCCCTGCGTCTCGTCTTCCCTAGACTTTCTAGGTCTGGCGCTCCGAGCTCTTGCCTTCTCTTGGTTGCCCTTCCCTGGTATTTTCTGCTGCATGGCAGCTTCTGAAGGGGCGCTCTCCCTGGCCAGGGCACGGGCCTTCGCTGGGCGGGGAAGCTGCCTGAAGCCCGCTGGCTTTCATGCCCATTAGCCTCTTAGCTCATCGAGCTTGCCCTTTCATCCAGGACCATCTGCAGCCGTCCTGGTCTCTATCTGGCCCCCGCACCCAAACGGCTCCGGAGGAGAAAGTGAGCAGCCTCCCTCGCTTCAGCCCAATTCACTCGTCAGTCATGGCGTCATGTCCCGGAGGTCGTGGCTTGAGAACGAAGGACAAACCACCAGCAGCATATTGAGCTTGCCATTCATTCTGCCTTTTGTGAGCCATCTGATCCCCCCTCAGCCCATATATGTCCTGCAGGTTCACATGCACGGTTTTACAGATGGCTCCATGGAGTTTCCTTATAATGGTGTTGGGACCCTTTTCAGACCCTGACTCTGCCTTCTGGGAGTTTCCTTTCTCTCCCAGCTTTAGGGTGCCGCAGACTTGGCGAGAATGCCCTCCCTGGCTTTTTCTAAGCGATTGAGCAAAATGTTAAACTATTCAAGACTAAATCCAGACTCCTAGAGCGGCTGCTGGGGCTTCCTAGCTCTCCGACTCTTGGGGTGCAGCTTTTCACCGGCTTTGGGATTCCCCGGGCTGCGTCAGAACGAGAGTGTTGTAGTTGCAGCGGAGAGTGTTGGTGACTTAGCTGAACCTGAAGCAGCAACAGCTCTGGCATTCCCTTCCTCTCACATCCCAGTCAGCCCATCTCTCCACACCTCTCTCGCCCCATCCCAGCCCCTTAGCACAGGCCTTCTAGGGGCCACCAACTCTGGCCGTTGGGACGACTGCTTGCTTCTATTCCTTTCCTGCCCAGACTCATCTATTTTTTGTAAAACATTTTTCTTTAAAGTTTTGAGTTCCAAATTTTATCTCCCTCCTTTATCCTTTCCCCTTCCCTGAGATGATAAGCAATTAGGTTCCATGTTAGTTAGTACAAGAAGACTTGAATAAAAGAAAAAATGAAAAAGTGAAAAAGAACATGCTTCAGTCTATTCAATCATCATCAGTTCTTCCTCTGGAGGCAGATACTCTTTTGGGCTTGTCTTGGGTCATTGTATTGCTGAGAATAGCTAAGTCATTCATAGTTCTTCATCATAGTATCGCTGCTACTATGTAGAACATTGGCCTGGTTCTGCTCACTTTATTGTGTGTCGGTTCATATAAGTCTTTTCAGATATTTTGGAAATAATTTTTCTTATAGCATAATAGTATTCCATTATAATCATATACTCCAGCTTATGTAATCATTCCTCGATTGATGGGCATCCTTTTGATTTCCAATTCTTAGATATCACAAAAAAATTGTTCTATTTTTGTACAAATAGGCCCTTTCCCCCCCTTTTAAAAAAATGTCTTTTTGGGTTACAGACCTAGTAATATATTGTGGGTCAAAGGGTATGCACAGTTTTATGGCCCTTTGGGCACAGTTCCAAATTTTTCTGTGGAATGGTTGGATCCATTCATAACTTTACCAACAATGCATTAGTGTCTCAATTTTCCCCACATCTTCTCTAGCATTTGTCATTTCTCTTTTCTGTCATTATCTACTCAGAGAGGTGGGAGGTCTTACCTCAGAATTGTTTTAATTTTCATTTCTTTGATTAATAGTGATTTAGAGCATTTCTTTCTGTGACTATAGATAGCTTTAGTTTCTTTGAAAACTGCTAAGCTTGCATAGAGCCTGTTTTTGTCCCGCCTCTGCTCCTGGATCATTGGCTTTCTCCTCAGTGTCCAGCCTGTAGTTCAGGCCCTTCACAGTTGGTTGTCATCCTGTCTTTTGGTCCCTCATATTATTCTCCTCAAACTTTATGTTTTCACCAGCCCATTCTCCTCTGTTCCTTAAATATGCTTTTCTTCTTCAGCAAAAGAATGATTCTTTCTTTCTCTTTACTTGTTCAGTTCTTCCCCAACTTCTAAAGCCCAATTTGAATTGTTAGTTCCTTTGGGAAGTCTGGCTTCATCTGATTGGTGTCATGGAGCCTTTTGTGAAAGTCTCAAATTTCAGACTCTTTCAGGTCTGATTTCCAATTGATTCAGAATAATGTGATATTGAAACCAGTTGATTTGAGCAAACCATGGGAGCTGGAGGCTTGGGGAGTTCTAAGTGGTGAGGATGCTTCCCAAAGGAGGGAAGCAAGGCTTGGTGGTAAAACCTGGAATGCCAGTTCTTGGGTGGTGGCAAGGAGATGTCAGAGACCCAGAGGAAGGAGAACAGGACCAGGCAGGAAGCCACGTTGGACAGGCTGGGGAGGCTTCCCGGGACATCGGGCAGGCTGCAGTCGAGGTGTTAATGTATTGTTGTAGGGAGTCCTGGCTTAGGTGTTAGAGGGCTTGTTTGGCTTCCTGACTGGGAAATGAGGCTTCCGGGGCCTCCTTTCAGATCCAGATTGTATTGTCCATGTTGGCTTCGAACTTAGTGGTGATGAACATAGTGGAATGTAATGGAATAAGGTATCTCATGTTTAGATTACTTTAAAACTCGCCCCATATCTCCCTCATAAAAAAACCAATTTGATAAAGTAGGATAGGGAATTATTCCCATATCACAGAGTGGAAAGTGAGACTCAGGGGCTTATGTAATGAATGCACATGGAATGGAGCTTATTGAGTAGGAGTGTATGTGCCATGGTCAGACTATGCTCTAGGGAATGTCTCAAATCTAGTGCTCTAAGCTCTGTATCATGTTCCCATATTAGATTAAAGTTCTATGAGAGCCAAGGTAGTATCTTCTATAAACTTGTGTGGAATGGGTGAAATAGGACTAGAATCTATCCTTAGGAAATATCAGAGAGTATATAAAAAAGCTGGCTTTTCCTTCTTAGAATAAATTTAATTGATTTGAGAAACAGAATTGGGGTTTAAACTATTCCTTTGCATCATGTGATCCATTTGCTCCTTTTAAAAAGTCCATCTTCAAACAATGTCAAGCAGAGATAGCTGAGAATTAGAAGACGAGTATATTTTATGATAGTGCTAAATAGCTTGAGACTACAGATTTTATTAACACTCATTAGCCAGATGCTTATGAAGTGCTTACTGTGTGCCAGCCCCTGCTAAACACCGGGAATAAAAAGAGACAGGCCTTACCCTCAAGGAGCTTCCCATCTAATAATATACCCAGCAAGCTCTCTAATTAACAGAGGGAAGGTCTGGTATTAAAAGGAGTGTTGGGAAAGGTGTCCTGTAGAAGGTGAGATTTTAGTTAGAATTTGGGAGATCAGTGGTCAGAGCAGACAAGGGGATGGGGGACAATCAGAGAGAATTCTGGGAGCAGGGAGATGGAGGGGCTTGTTCATGGAACAGATAGGATGGAAGGGGATGAAAGAAAGGAGAGGGACTAAGGGGTAAGGAGGTTGGGAGTGGAGTAGACTTGGTTATAAAGGGCTGGGCTTTTAACACCAAACAGAACATTTCATATTTGATCCTGGGGGCAGTGGGGAGCTTAGTGAGTAGGAGTATGTGTGCCATGGTCAGATTATGCTTTAGGGAAGTCAGTTCAGTGGCTGAATGGTGAATGGGCAGGAGGGAGATGGGGAGACAGACTCAAAGAAGGTGACACCTCAAGTAGGTTATTGTAGCGATCCAGGCTTGGGGTAATCAGGGTTTGTACCGGGATGGGCAACATGAGAGGAGAAGGGCAGATAGGATGCAAAGGGGAAATCCATAGGCCTTGGCAGTCTGCCAGTGAGGGGAGGGGGTTATGGAGTCCAGGATGTGTCTTGGTTGTCAGAGAGCCTGAGAGGCTGGTGCTGCCCCGAACTGTGATAGGAAAGGCAAGAAGGAGGGTTGGGGGGGGGGAGGATAACAAATTCCCTTTTGGACATAAGTGAGTTAAGATGTCTACTGGACACCCAGTTCGAGATGGCTAAATGATTTTCTATCCTGACCTGACTGTTCCTATACTGAGATGATTTTCCATATTGACTTGGCTGTTCCTATAAATAATAGAATACAGCAAACACTTTTGACTTTTAAAAAATGCCCGATTTTCCTTGCTACTTATTTTTTTTACATCACCTTCACTTTTGAATGTCATCTTCCTTTCCCTTCCATCCAGTGCACCATTCTGTAAAAGAAACAAGTGAAAAATAATGAAGAAAAAAGAAAGCATTTTAGCAAAATCAAGCAGCACATCCCCAAAGTCTGACAGTATTTCCAGGGTTTACACGCATAGTTTTCCACCTTTGAAAAGAAAGGAGAGAGTTGTCTTTATTATGCAAGTAATGTTACAGAACTCTGTATCGGAGAGAAATTTTAGACATATTATAGCCTCATATTTAAAATCCTTAATCTGTTAAAGCCTGTTTTCTTCCAACATTTTATATGTATTTAGGGGTATTATAATTTTTATCCTTAATGATGTATTTTTTTCAATGATCAAATTTTAAAATTCTCCACATGTATCTTCACTCCCTGCTCCTATTAAAAAGAAAAAGAGAGCCCTTGTTAATGAGAACTAGAGTCAAAGATAACAAATTCCTGCACTGGCCATTTCCAAAAAATTATGTTTCAGTTTCTCCTACGAGTCCCCACTTTGTATGTCTGGACATGGGTAGCATTTTTCCTTAGTTCTCAGGACTAAGGGTTGATCTTTATATTTATCAGAGTTTGTAAATCTTTCAGAATTAAGCATTTTTACAGTGTCAGGATTATGGTATCAGTTGTGCCGTTTACTTTACCCCGCATCGATTCATACACATCTTCCCAGGTTCTCTGAAATTGTCTCTTCATTTATTATTATTTGATAATATTCCATTCTGTTTATAAACCACATTTTGTTCTATTCTTCCCCAATTGATGTCCACCCCCTTATTTTTCAATACTTTGCTGCCACTGCTCTATTCTTGTCCTCTTTCCATAACCTCTCTTGGGTATATGCAGTCAGAAGCTATGCATAGTGAAGTAACTTTATGGACATCATCCCAAACTGCTTTCCAAAACATCAAGACCAACTTTGTGCCTCCACTGATTGTGTATCAGTGTGCCTGTTTTCTCCCCTCCCCTCTAAACGGTAATTTTTCTTGCTGGTCCTTTTTGCCAATCTGATAAGAATGAAGTGAATCCCAGAGTTTCCTTAATTTGCATTTCTCTATTAGTTATCTGTAGCATTTTTTCTTATAACTCAGATATCTTCTCTCGGGGATTACCTGTTCATACCCTTTGGCCATTTATCATTTAAGGCAGGCATTTTATTTTTATAAATTTAAATCAATTCCTTGTCTATCTTGGAAATGACACCTTATTAGAGAAGCTTGCTGCAATGCTTTTTCCTCCCAGTTCATATTATTCAATCTTTTCAGTCATGTCTGATGGTTCAGGAACCCATTTGGAATTTTCTTGGCAGACTTACCGGAGTCGTTTGCCTAGTCAGGCTCATTTTACAGATGAAAAAATTGAGCAAACAGGGTGAAGGGACTTGCCCAGAGTCACCCAGCCTGTGTCGGAAGTTGGATTTGAACTTGGGAAAATGAGTCTTCCTGTCTCTAGGGCTGGTATTTTATCCCCTGCAGTGGCCCCTAAATGTCCAGATAGCTAATGATTCCCTTAAAATCTTAGCTGCATTCAATTTGTTTGCAAAACCTTTTAAAAAATGACCATTTTTTCTTTGGTGATTTCCCCCCTCCCTTGTTTGGTTTTTAGTCGTAGATTTGTGAGTAATTTCTTCCTGTTCTTCTAATGTGTTTGTAATGTGACCATTAATATGTAGATCTTGTAGATGTTTAGAGCTAATCTTGGTGTATAGTGTAAGATGCCGTTTTAAAACTGATTTCTGCTGGACAGTTTTTGTGAGAATAAATCCTTACTCTACTAGTTGGGTCTTTGGGTTTACTACAAGAATATGCTAATAGCTAGAATTTATGGAATGTTTCTGGCTTTGCCAAGGGCTTTACTTTTGACCTCTCATTGGGTCTTCCTCTAAGTTCTACAGGACAAGATTCTGGTCATCCCCATTTTATAGTTCAGGAACTGTACGTTGACAGAAGGGAAATGATTGAAACAGGATCCCTTAACGTGTCTAAGGCTGGATTTGAACTGAGTTCTTCCTGACTCCTAAGTCCAACACTGTCTCTACTGGTCAGCCATCCCATGTTTATGTCTCTCCTGTGTGTCTACTTTGTTCCATTTTTGATCCCCTCTGGTTTTTAAACAGATATATACTGTTTATCACATTAAGGAAAGATCCTTTAACTTCTGTGTTTTCTGTCCCTATTGATGTGATCATATGATTTTGGTTCTTGTTATTAATATATTGGCCAATTTATTGTGATCCCCATGTCACAGTGGATAAAGCTTCGAAGTCAAGAGGACCTGAGTTCAAATCCAGCCGCAGACACTTAACACTTCCAAGCTGTGTGACTGGGCAGATCACTTAACTCCACTTGCCTCAGGAAGAAAAAAAAAAGAAAGAAAAAAACAAAAGACCGATATTAAACAGTATCGCATTGTTCTTTATGATTTCTGCTTTGCAGTATCTTTCGAGATCTGATGCTGCTTCCCTTTACCTTCCTTATTTTTCATTATTTCTCTTTTGTTTCTCCAGATAATTTAATTTTTGTAGTACTATAAAGTAACTTCATTGGTGAGGCACTGAACAGGTAAATTAATTTAGCTAATATTGGCTGTTTTTATTGCATTGGCTTGGCACATCTGTGAGCAATGGAGATTGCCAATTGTTTAGATCTATATTTCTGCAAACAATGTTTTGTAGTTGTATTCATATAATTCCTGTGTACATCTTGCGTGCACAATGAGTATTTTATATATTCTTCAGTTATTGTAAATGGAATTTCTCTTTCTGCCTTTTCCTGTTGGCTTTTATTATAGTATATCAAGATGTTGATGATTTATGTGGCTTTAATATTCTGCAGCTTTGCTGAAGTTATTGTTTCAATTATTTTTTGGGTTGAATCTCTAGGATTTCTTTAAACACATCATCATATTGTCTGCAAAAAGAGGTTATTTGATTTCTTTTTTGCCCATGATTGGGCAATTTTCTTATTTCTGGAACTAGCATTTCTAGCACTGAGTCAAATTGGAGTGGTGCCAGTGGACATCGGTGCTGTATCATGACTCTGATGAGACTCAAGTTTACTCGCCTTGTATAGAATGCTGGCTCTGTGTTTCAGATATATACTATTTATCACATTAAGGAAAGATCCTTTAACTTCTGTGTTTTCTGTCCCTGTTGATGTGATCATGTGATTTTGGTTCTTGTTATTAATATGGCCAATTATATTTATAGTTTTCCTAATGTTAAACTAATTCTGAATTCCAAACTTAGAGTGTTTCACCTTTGTCATATGTTGCTGCAAGGTTTTTGCAGAGTTTTAAAATATGTCAGTCCTGATATTTTTTAGGAATATAGATCTGTAGTTCTCCTCTTTTGCTTTGACTCTCTCTGTAGATTATCAAGACAAGAATTGTGTCAGAAAAGGAATTTGGTAGGATCTGTTCTTTGGTTATTTTTGCAAAGAGTGCATGTAACATTGGAATTAAGTGTTCCCTGAGTTTGATAGAATTTCCTTATGAATCCATCTGGTCCTGGGTTTTTTTTTTTTTTTCCTTTGAGAGTTCATTTAGGGCCTGTTTAGTCCTCCCTCTTTTCCCTTGGAATTTGATTGCTTCATTTTCTATTTCCTGTTTTCTTAATCTGAATAGTTTGTATTTTTGTAACTGTTTATCCCGCCTCCCCCCTTTTTTTTTTTTTTTTTTTTTTTGATGTGTGAGGCTGTTTGGGTTAAGTGACTTATTCAGGTCACATACACCAGCTAGTGAGTAGCAAGTATTTAAAGTTGAATTTGAACTCTCTCTACTGCAGTGCCATTTAGATTCATCTATTACATTTAAGTTTTTTATTAATATATAGGTAGAAAAATATTTCCTAATATCCTTGATTTCTTCATTTGTTGTGAACTATTCTTTTCCTATTTGGTTTTCTTTTTAATACAGTTAATGACATTTTATTTGTTTTACTTGCTCTTAGTTTTATCTATTTATCTATTAAAACTTGTTTTTCTTTTTTCTTTCAGTTTTGTTGATCGCCTTTTTTTCAGTATTTCTATTTTGGTGTCCAGTGGAGTTTTAAACATTAGTTTTTTTGTGTTTTTTTTTTTTTTTTTTGTAAAGGTGTCAAGCAGAGTTGAGAAATAGGTATCCTTTCTATTTCATTCAGCAATTCCCCAAGTATTATATCTAATTTTTCTAAAATTCTATTCAATAGCTTCTCTTCCTTCTTGTTTATTTTTTTTCTAGCTTTAAAAGGTGGCAACTTAAGATCCTCCCTGTAGCCTAACTTTAATGTCACCCTGTAACTAGATTAGCTTTTCCTATTAAGCATTTAGATGCTTTGCCATTTGTTGCATATGTTAAATATTAAAATTAATTCATTGTTTATGGTACTTTTTAGTTTTATGTAGTTTTTCTGTTTATCTTTTTAAAGTAAGTCCATTTCTGTGATTGTTTGAGCTCATGATTGCTACCCCTGAGTTTTTGAGTTCAGTTGGGACAATACAGTGTTTTGCATCAATTTCTTATCTTTATTCTATGTGAGATTTTTTATTTACTTAAATATATACATAATATATAAATAAATATAAACACTTAAAATAATTGCTTGCAAAGAACCTATTAGATACTGCTTTTTAATCCCCTTTGCTATCCTCTTTGTTTTATGGATGAATTCATGAGTAAGGATTGTTAATTGTATATTTCCTTCCATTCTACTGGGTATTTTTCCCCTCTGGTATTGGACCAGAATTGTTCTGTATGCCCTTTGTTCCCAAGGCAGGAAACAGAGTGATATACAGCTATTCAGTATAAAAAATTAGAAAGATATGCCTCAATTCCATATTGTGAGAAAGAATGGGAGGGAATAGGAGAGAGACGGAAAAGAGAAAGGGAGACTGAGAGAACAAGACAGAAGAAGACAAAAAGCACTGGGAAAGAGGCCATGACTCCTCACAGTCTTCTGTCTAATTAATAGATAGACTTTTAGCCTAGTGAGCCCTGAGCCTCCCACCGGTTTCTGAGTCTTTTGCTTATCCTGAGTCCAGATGTCCTGAGCTCCAGAGAGCTCCAGTAACCTATTTCCCATTCATTAGTAAACTGACTTGTCAAGAAATTCCAGCATCTCATTGCCTGTGCTGTTACAGGGTACGAGTTCTGCCCGAGCACCTGAAGAAAGGATCCCCATCATGCTCTGTATAGTCTGGCTCCTCTTTGGAGCTGAGAGTCTATATTTTACTAGGACCTCTTATCAGAAATTGCTATTATATAAAACCAGGCTTCCCCAGAGTCCTAGTTTTAAGCTTTAATAGCTAGATGAAAGTTGAAGTCAGTCTTTGGGGGCACCCTGTGTATGTGTTATATAAGACATAAATACAAAATGCAGATATTCCCATATGTGCATATTAATAATATAAATATGTATTTCATCTATAGGTTAGCAGTGAGGATTCAGGGATGAGCTACAGATGTTTAGTTGTACCTAGCCAGGAAGGTTTTCAAATTAAGCCACTGGTCAGATAGTGCTTAGAGGCCAGTCCTCCATTTCTGATTTAGAAGTGTGTGGTGGATCTGATCTCGGATGCACTTGAGGCTCAGCTCTGCTACTTGTTACTCTTGTAATCTTGGAGATAAAAATCCCTTGTAATAAATAAGCCTCATTACAAAACAGATCCACATGGCTGACATCTCCAGAAATGTACACCTCTGCTCATTGTATCTATCACCTTACCTCTCTGTTCTGAGATGGGTCCCCTGGAGATAGCAGGATCCTTGAGTTTTTCCAAGTTGTTTTTGTTATAATGTTGCTGCTGTTGAGAAAGTTGTCATTTTGGTTCTACTCGCTTCACTCTTGCATCCTGTCCCAGGATTCTCTTGTCATACTTGATGACACAGTGTACCATGACATCCATGGACTGTGGCCTGCTTGTCCAAACAACGAAACGAAACCAGATAATAATTTGTAAAGAGCTTTGTAAAACTTGAAGTGCTGTATAAATGCTGGCTATTTTTGTTAGTGCTTTTGTTTTCATTTCTTTTTCATTCCTCCTTTTAATTGTCCTTTCTGGATCTGGAAGTTTATTTTGCTTGTGCCAGTTTGCTCCTGGGCATTATCTTCCTTCTTGACCTCCTGGTCCCTGCTTGTTTCCTTGTATAACTTACCTATTTCTACCTGTAAGGTCTCTATTAGTGTGAAAAAGAACCTTGATTTGGCCCCATATGTTCAAGTCTGTACTATTTAAAGCTAATTATGTAAAATATCATCATTGGTTTTAGCCCAATAGAAATTTGCACCATGCATTTGAATAGTGCTTCCACTTCAAATGGAGTGCACTAATTGGCACCTTGCTGTCCGTCTGTTGTGTCCTTATATTCTGTGTATTTTAGGTAAAAGTGAGGTTCATCTGTCACCTGTTTCCCCTACCTACTTCTTCATGTTTATATTGTCTCACATACCCAGGTATAGAAAACCAGCCAATTCTACCCCTTCCCTCTCCTTTCTAGAGCAGTGTATTACTCCTTTTACTCTCCCTTCTCTCTTCCTCCTTTTAACTCTGTTAACCTCTCTGTTCCTTTTGTAGAACAGAACCAACCCATCCTCAGGTTCTCAGCTTTGAAATCTGAGATCACAATTGAACTCAGGTCCTCCTGACTCCAGAGCTGGGGCTTTGTCCCCCATGTCATCTCACTGCCCTAATTAGCAATAATTTTTGATATGGGATAGTGTTTTATTCAATTTCTTCTTTCCCCCAGCTTTAGGTTCTGAATTGGGCCAAGCTCTGTCTTCATGCATGTTTGGGTGAAGTATATTCCTATTAGATGTTGCTCTGGGTTCTTTCACCCAATCTGTACTTACTGTTTTTTGCCACTCCCTCCTAGCCTTGTCTTTGAGATTCAGAATGATGTCCTTTCCAGCCTCTATTAGTTTGCTGGAGCTCTTGGGCCCTTGAGAGTTGGGTTTGAGTTGTCCACTTTGACATTCTGTGGGTTGTTACCTGCCGCCTATTTTCTCCAGGACTTTCAGTGCCCTCTTCTCTTTTCTTGCTGCTTTGTTGTTCAAGGGTACCTGACACAGCTTTGAAGGATCTAGTAAATGTCCAAGATCTGTTTTACTGGGGGAGAGGGGGAAGCCCTTACTGCCACAGGCTTCTGGCCTATTTTTTGTGCTTCTAGTTCTCATTGTGGTTTGTCACGATTTGGCCTGGTGTGAACTTCAGGCTTGTGTGTGGGACCTGGGAAACACTCTGCTTTAGAGGGTCATCTTGGGAGACTCAAAATACTCACTTGGCAGGCTTAGAATGTTCTCAATTCCATATATATATGTGTGTGTGTGTAATATCAGGGGTAGTCAGTCTTCAGCCGAGAAATTTAAAACAAAATCGTTTTCCACTTCATGATTTCCCTATTGAATGTCATTGCATTGTTTTTTTTTTTTTTTTTTTGGGGGGGTAGGATGAGTGCAGAAAATTTTCCATTTTAAGTATTGAGAATTATTTATTCTATCTTTTATGATCCTCTATAGCCCTTGTTGTAGTTTTTTTTTTTTTTTTAAAGAATTCTCTTCCCTTTTTTTTCCAGAGTTGTGAAAGTTATTACCCTTCTCTTCTGTTATTTCCATGACCTTTATACCTGTCTTGTATCCATTTGGAGCTTCTTGTGGTTTATGGTATGAAATGCTGGTCTAAGCCTCACTTGTACCAGTTTCCCTTTCAGATTTCCCAGAAGTTTTGGCCAGTGAGCTAGATCTAATATTGGATATCCTGTGGCTAATTGAAAACTGCTGAGACCAGTTGCTTTTGTGTGTTGCTTATCTGATATGTTGTACTGATCAATTTCTCTGAATTTTGCCTAAATAGTTTTAATGGTATAAATTGGTAGATTTATAATGTAGTTTGAGACTGGTACTTTTGGGCTTCTTTTATGTTGGAATCTTTACAAACTGTTAAGTCGTTTGAGTTGAGATGTTTTGGGCCAGAACCTGAAACAAGGTACTAAGTAGAACTAATTGATACAATGCTTGTGTTCACACCTTTACTCATTGGAATTCACAAGTATGGGAGATTCACAAAGTTAACTGTGTAACTTTGTAAATTCACACCTCCCTTGAAGCTCTTGGGGCCAGAGAGCACTCTGGGAAGAAACCCATAATCCCTCTCTCTCGAAGAAGCATAAATAGAGCTTCAATGGGCCAGTCAAGAGAGTTTTTCAGAGTGAAGAAGCTACGAGTCGAGAGTTCAGCTGATTTTAGATCGAGAGGGGAGCGTCAAGTGAGGTCAGCCAGAAGCCCTCTCTGAGTGAAGAGTTTTTCTTCTGAACATTGACTGGGGTCGGAGAGGAGCACTCTGGGAGATTGAGAGCCAGAAGCCCTTTCTCAGAGGCGAGACAGATTCAACTTGGTGCTGGCTCTGGAGACTGAAGAAAGCAGAGGCAGAAGCAAAGGACAAAGCGGCAAGAGCTCTTAGAACCAAGCAGAGAGATAGGTCTCTAAGCTAACTGGGCTATATTGGAGGCAATAAAAGATCTGAACTTTTATCACCTGGCTGCGTTTTGGGTGATTATTTACTCTTAATTGAAACTAAGGCTGCCTCCAGAAAACTTCCCCAAGAAACCTGCTTTCTCCCAGAGAGAACCGTTTTTATGTTATATTTTAAAGAAGGAAAACACCACACTTTTATCCCAGCTTTTCTTTATTTCTGACCCTTGCGGTACTTAACCTTTTATTGCTCTAAATTAATTTTCTTCTTTTGTTTAGTTCTATAAAATAATCCCTTGGTAGTTTAGTGTCCAGCCTGCTTTTCTTTTTCTTTTTCTATTTTTGGAGGGGACAAGGGACTATAAATCATTACACTTTCTCAAAAGTCTCTTCGCCACCTCATGCCTACAATTTAAAAAAAAAAAAAAAAGATCGTCTCACAGATATATTCCAGAGATATTACACAATTTCAGTCCTAAATGACATTTTGTTCACATTTGGAAGCTCTATTGTGATGGGTTTTCATTTTATGCTCCAAAAATCCAACTATGTTAGAATATGTTCTAAGCAACGAAGAGTGAAATCTCTGTATGATGACCACAACCATAGAAATGGAAGGAACCACCTCAAAACAGTAGAAAAAAAATAATAAAGCCCAGATGCTGCAAAATTTAAAAGAATAATCCTGCCCCTTCCTTTGCAAAGTTAGGAAATCTGTGGGTGGGGAATATTGCATATATTTTCAGACTTTTTTGATGGATTGATTGATTTTGCTGATTCCCTCCTCTCTCCCCCCCCCCCCCTTAAAATATTCTGTTATGGGAATACTCCTCTCTTGATGTAAAAACCCTATATATACTTATTATTTATTTATTTATTTGTTTGTTTCTTTTTGCTGAGGCAATTGGGATTAAGTGACTTGCTCACTTAAGGATCAGGCAGCTAGGAAGTGTTGTGCCTAAGGTCAAATTTGAACTCAGATCCTCCTGACTTCAGGACTGGTGCTCTATCCACTACAACAACCAGCTATCCCCACCAAAATATATTTTTAAGATTTATTAAAAAAAAAATAAAGGCTGTAAATTCAAAGTTAGATCCCTTTGTGGAAAATTAAAAGTGCCATAACAACTGTTTATGTTTCTCAGCATCATTCATTATGACAGATGTGGGGTAAGAAAACTGGTTTCCAAAACAAATTCAACTAAAAAATATAATAAACACATTACTGGGACATTATAGATAAATGTTAGAAATTTTCTTTTTTTTTTTTTTTTTTTGTTGTTGAGGCAATTGGGGTTAAGTGACTTATTTGCCCAGGGTCACAAAGCCAGGAAGTGTTAAGTGTCTGAGGCCAAATGTCTTCCTGACTTCAGGGCTGATGCTCAAAACACTGCTTCACCTAGGCTGCCCCTGGACTTTTTTTTTTTTTTTTTGGAAGTAGATTAATACACCCCTTGAAAAAAGGGTTCCCTGAAACGCTGAAGGGAGTATAGAAGCAACAGGAAATTTAAGACAACTTGATAAAATAGTAACTTGCTTTATCTTTGGAATTTACAAGTATGTTGTTGATGGAGAGGATAAACTACTGTCTTGTTTCGGTAAATGTCTAAACTACACATAACATGAAACAAATGGAAATTACAACCTTGAAGTCTGTTTGTAGAATATATTGGCAAAAGTATAACACGAAGGATTGCTTGCATAATATAATGTTATTTGCCAAATAATTAAGTATAAAAAGGCTCATTCAATAAAGCAAATGATGCTCCCGGCATCTGTTGATATAGTCAGTCAATCAAGCATTTATTAAGAGCTGACTATGTGCCAAGTGAGTTCTAAGCTCTGGGGATGCCAAAAAAAGGCAACGTCCTTCTGACCTACCAGCAGCTCCTGTTTTATTGGGGAGAGGCCACATGTAAGTAGCCACGAACACTGAATATACGCAGCATATCTGGACGGTCACCCCAAAGGGAGGACCGTTAGGGGGGGAGGGAGAGAGGACCAAGAATGGCCTCCTGCAGAAGGTGATCTGGGTGCTGATTCGGGGATGATTTCAGGAAGTGGAGGAGATAAGGGCCACTCGTGTCAGGCCCCAAAGTTGGGAGATATGGTATTGTGGGGGAGCAACAGTGAGCAAACTGATGTAGCTGGCTCCGAGAGGACGTGGAGTTTGGGGGGAGGGTGTTAGGAAAGTCCCTTTGACAGGAGCAGAGAGTGCTGTGGCGTAGTCCAGACATCACGTGAGAGAAGGGTCTGCCCCACAATGGGTAGGGAGAGAAGTAGGCAGAAGTCTACAGGGCAGTTGCGAAGGCCCAGGGACCAACACTACACAAGAGACTGGATCTCTGAGAGGAGTTTGCACAATGAGGGCTGAAGGATGATACTGAATTGGAGGCACGTTGATGGGTATTTTGTGATCCTGTCAGCGTGGATTTCAGGCTGTTACCAAAGTCAGAGAACCTGATTGGACACAAATTTCCTCCCTGGGATTCCACCTTGTGTCTTTGTACTGTCCCAGATTTGTTGGACGACAGCCCTCTGACAGGACTAAAGCCACTTTCCTTTGAATGCATTTCTCTGTCTCTTTCTAATTAAAAAAGTTTTTAATTTTGAGTTCCAAATTCTCTCCCTCCCCGAGATAGTAAGCAAACATATTTAGGTTATACATGTGCAATTATGTAAAATGTTTCCATATTATCCAAAAGATAGAAAATTCAGAAAGGGGTCCCAAATAAGTCCTAAATAAGTAAATATGCGCCAAAGGCAGACTGGGACCATTGCTGGGATGAAGCTACTATGCTTTTTAGTGTCCTTGTGATGTATGTAATTAAAAAAATTGCATGAATATTTATTAAGGCAATTTGTCTATAATTTTCTTCTCTGTTTTGACTCTTTTTGGCTTGGGTTATCAATGCCATATTTGTGCTGTGAAAGGAATTCGGTGGGACTCCTTCTTGGCCTGTTTTTCCACATAGTTTATATAGTATTGGAATTAATTGTTCTTTAAATGTTTGGTAGAATTCATTTATGAATCCCTCTAGTCTTGGAGATTGTTTCTTTGGAAATTCATTGATGACTTGTTCAATTTATTTTTCTAAGATTGGATTAAGAGTTTTATTTCTTCTGTTAATGTGAATAATATATGTTTTTGTAGATATTTATCTATTTCATTTATTGTTATATATTGTGATAAAATCAGGCAAAATACCTCTGAACAATTGTTTTTATTTCCTCTTCATTAGTAATGAATTTATTGCTTTCATTTTTCATACTAGTAATTTGATTTTCTTTCCTTTGATTAATCAGATTGGTCATTGGTTTATCTATTTTATTGTTTTTTCCCCATAAAACTAGCTTCTAATTTATTTTAGTTCAATTTTTTTTTCAGTTTTGTTAATCTCTCCTTTGATTTTCAAAATTTCCAAGTTGGTGTTTAATTGGGGATTTTTTGGTTGTTGTTGAGGCAATTGGGGTTAAGTGAGTTGCTCAAGGTCACACAGCTAGGAAGTGCTGAGGCCAGATTTTAACTGAAGTCCTCCTGACTTCAGGGTAGTGTTCTATCCACTGGGCCACCTCACTGCCCCATTAATTGAGGCTTTTTAATTTGTTCTTTTTCTATTTTTTTTAAGTTGCATACCTAATTATTTGATATGCTTTTCCCTTTTAATCTGAATTTCTTGTTTTTTTCCTTGCTTTTTTATGTTTTAATATTTCTCTTGAATCTTGTATTAGTTCACTTTTTTTTTCCAGCTTTGTTCTTTAGAAATGGTTGAAAATCCTCTATTTTGTTAAATGTCCATTTTCCCCCCTGAAAAACAATATTTAGTTTTGCTGGGTAATGATTCTTGGTTTTATTCTAATTCTTTGCCTTCTGGTGTATCATATTTCAAGCTCACTAGTCCTATAATGTGGAAGCTGTCTTATCCTGACTTTAATTCCATGATAGTTAAATTGCAATACTTTCTTCTTGATTTGTGAGCTGTAGAATTTGACTATTGTGTTTCTGGAAATTTTCATATTGGGATCTCTTTCAGGCTGTGAAAGTAAGTCTGTTTTGCTCCCTGGTTCTGCTATATCAGGGCAGTGCTTTTGGGTAGTTCAGTAATTCTCATATTATCTTTCCTGGATATATTTTCTTGGTCAGTTGTTTTTCCAATAAAAGAATTTCACAGTTTCATATTTTTTAAAAAAAACTTTTGATTTGATTGATTATCTTGTGTCCTATAGAGTCATTAGCGTCCACTTGTTCAATTGTAACTTTTAAGGAATTATTTTCTTCAATCAGCTTTTGTATTTTCTTTTCCATATGGCTGATTTTACTTTTTATAGAGTTATTTTATTCAGTAAATTTTTGGATGTCTTTTCTTATGCTATTGATTCTTTTTTAATGCACTACTTTCGTTTTTTTTTCTCAGTTTTTCTTCTGCTTCTCTAATGTATTTTTAAAATCCTTTTAAAACTCTTCCAGGAATTCTTTTTTAGGTTTGAGATCAAATTACATTTTTTTTTTTTTTTTGTTGAGGCTTCACATATTTTGACACTATTGTCCTCTTCTAAGTTTATACTTTGATCTTCCCTATCACCATAATAACTTTCTGCATTCAAGCTTTTTTTGTTTTTTGCTTATTTTTCTGGTGGGTGTGTGTGTGTGTGTGTGTGTGTGTGTGTGTGTGTGTATGTGTGTGTGTGTGTTTATGTGACAGTTGGACTCTAGTATGATCGCATCTCTTGAGTCAACAATAGCTTTTCTCATGATTGGAATCTAGCAGCTGTGGCCCGACCACAGAGGCTTTACTGAAGTAAAATGATGACACTGAGGAAAGCAGATTTTGGTCACATCGATGATGTTACTGTTTTTCTAGCTGGTGTTGCATAATTCAGTCTCATTCTTACAGAAGTTATTTTGTTGTCACTTTAATTTTTCATCATTTCAGATATAAGTATGGTAGGATTTATAATTTTAGAAATTTCACAGTAATTGCTTATTTGATTAAATAAAGCCACTTGAGCAAACGACCATAATTAAATGGGGAAAACTAATGCCTTTAAAATTGGCCCCAAGATGAGCTAATAGCAGTTGAAAATGAATACTAATCAGCAAGCATTTATAGTCTTTTATATGACAGGTACTGTGTTAAGCATTGGGTATAAGAAGTAAACCCTCCTTGTGCCAGGGAGGGAGCTGACATGTAACTGAATACATAGTACATAATACATATGGAATAGAAGGAAAGAAGCATGGGGATCGGGGGGGAGGCTAATAAGGCAAGGAAGGGAGATGGACCTAAGATGGGAGATTATCTGCAGAAGCTGCATTGGGAAGGTTGGAAATCTTGAAAGAAGCAGTGGAGATGGAGAGGCAGAGAGTTCCAGGCATGAGAGAGATGGAGGTGGAGTGGTGGGTTTGAGGAAGAGCATGAAAAAATTGGAAAGGTAGAAAGGGGCCAGATGGAAAAGAATCTGAGAACCCCAAGAGAGGAGCCCACCTCCAGGCTTTTTTGCCCTTTTGACTGTCCATACAGTGCTTTCTTGATGGTCTCCCACAGCTTCCTTGTTAGCCTCTTGCTTGCTGGCTGAAAACCAACTAACCACCAACCCTTTGGTTTCCCCTTGCCTGACAGTTGTTTGTTGAGCTCAGTATTCAAAGTTCTTCCTGGTGTGGGATCCTCCTATCCTTCCTGGCCAACCTGCTTTCCTACTTTTCTCACTGGAAAATCTCGGTTCTAGCTAGGTGAGTTTCCTTACCTTTTCCTCAAGGTACTTGGTTGTGACGTTAAGCATTTGCTCCTGGCCAGAACCTTTCCTTTTATCTAAGCCCTGTTCTTTTGGGGTGTATTCTGTTTCTCTATAAGCACACTCTTAAACTGCTGGTGTTCCTAGGGACTATCTTTATAAAATATTTCCTAGTCTTTCTACGAAAAAATTCTTTGAATGGGGCTTTTTGTCTCCTACTCTTCCTTGACATTCTCATCCGGTTGGGTGCTTTCAAACTCCATCATATGCAATGATTTTTAGAACAACACATGCAGTGGATGTGGCAGAGAAAGGTGATGTTGTAGAGTTCAGAAAATGGACTTCTTGAAAAGTTACAGGTCACGGATCCAGGAACTCAGAAATCATTTGGGCTAGGATGTCTTTGACAGCAAATTATTAGTCATCCAATACTTGAAACTCAGGTGATCCTTTTTGCACTTTAGAATTGGTGCCTTTTTTTTTTTTTTTTTAACATCTGTCATTTCCTGATCTATGTCCCTCACCCAAAGTGAAACATAATGGGCAGAAGAAAAAAGTGACTATATTTGACCATGTGGGCTATATTCCACGGTCCATAATCCTCTTTAATAGAAATGGTGTACGATATACCTCCTGTTGTGTGAAATCAATATTGTTCATTGCAAGTAATCAGTGGAATGGGGTAAGGATGCTGGTGGAACCCTCCTCTCATTGAGCTTCTCATGAAAATAAAGGCCTCGCTTTTCAGTACTAATATCTGACTGACTTTCCTATATGGGAGTAAAAGTGAAAGTCCCTTGCAGCTCATGCACTACCTAGCAGTGGGCCACACTCTAAGGGACTGGAGAAGTGCACGTTGGCAGGGATGAGGGGCTGCAACATGCCATCAATGAAGAAGGCTAGAAAATCAAACTCCTGTTCACTTTAAAGTATATTTCTAAAACATTCCAATATTAGCCAAATTGCAAAAAAAAAAAAAATCATGAAAAGTAAAAAATAATATGCTTCAGTCTTCACTCAGTCCATCTCTCCCTGCAGGTGGCTAGCAATTTTGATCGTGGGTCCTTTGAAGCTGTCTTGGATCATTGCCTTGATCAGAGTAGCTAAGTCCTTTGCAACTGATGGTTACAGTATTGCTGTCAGGGTGTATACTGTTCTCCTGGTTCTGTTCACTTTGCTTGCATCAGTCACTTTTCCACTACTTTTTCCTGGTGCACTTGTTACCTCTTCCAGCAGGACGTCAGCTCTTCAGGGGTTGGGATTATTTCTTTGTTCTTGTACTCACAGGACATCACACAGGGTTTGCCATAGACTGTGTGAGTGATTGGCTAGGAATGAATGATGTCATCTGGCATTTGGAGGTCAGGGGGGTCCCATGGGAAGAGTGAGCGATGAGAGGTGGGCCCTGGGCTGCTTGCTGAGACCTTGGGAGGAAGCAAAAGTCTCCTGGTGAGACTGGGGTGCGACTGTGAGGTGGGGAGGCCGTGGCCCTGAGTCACAGAGGATGGGCAGGGCCTGGACGGCTGGTGATGGGCTTCCTGCCACAGTTCTTTATGAGTAAAGGCCTCGAGCCAGGGAGGCCAGTCTGACTATGAGGCTGCTCTGATCCATCGTGACAGGCGAGTTCCGTGGGCTCCCCCTTGAGTGAAGTGCTGGGAGCTAGAATCTGTCAGGGTCCCCATTTTACAGCTGAGGAAATGGAGGCCATGGAGGGAGGGACTTACCCAGGTTCTCACAACTGGCTGAGGGGTGGGGAAGGGGCGTTCCTGACTCAGACCCAGCACTTTGTGCACGGCGGTACCCCCGGCTGCCTTGACAGGACCACCTTGTGTCCAGTGCCATCAGAAGAAGCAGCTTTTGTACTTGGCACCCATGGCTCACCGAGCCCGTTTTCTGTGTATCCTAGGACGGGTGACATTGATGGGGACCCAGCCATGTCCCCATAGGCTCCTCCATTCGATCCTCGCTGCCCTTCTAGAAAGGGCGTCTTCTTCCAGGAGCGTCTCTGGGACTGAGGGGACGCTCCATGCTTCCAGGCCATCCTGCTCAGAGATGTCCGCCCAGCACCGCTCCCAGGCTTGCCTTGGGACCGTGAGTGACCGTGCCCATGTGGGGCCCTCCACGCTGGCGCTGGGGGCGAGAAGTGGAAAGGGCAGGTCCTCCTCAGCCCCTCGGGCATCCTCTTTTCCCAGGAGCTTCAAGAGGAGGCCTCACTTTGTGCTGACTCACACTTTTCAGAGCTAGAGCCAGTGAGGGGCCCAGTTGTTGTGCCCGAGGGGGCTCCTCCCCGGGCTCCGTCTCCCCCGAGTTTTTGCCGCGGCTGCTTGTTAGGAAACTTGGCCTCGGAAAACAGGAAATTGGGCTGCCACAGGAAGTAGAGATGACAAATGGTCGGCACGCGGGCTTGGCCGGGCCAGGGGTGAGGGCCCGACTACACAGCGCTCACCCTGGGCTGCAGTCCCGGTTCTTGTTTCTCAGTGTGTCTGGGCACATGGCGGATACAGCATCACCTTAAAAATGTGATAGATTGCGTCTTTCCGGGTCCCCTTCCTTTGTTGTCCTTCGGGGGGGTTGGAGCTATGATTTGCCTCCACCCAGTCCTCCCCCGCATCGCCCTGAGCGGCTGCCAGGGAGAGGAGGGCACTTGCCCAGGGTCACACAGTCACCATGGACCTGACTCCACCCTGTCCCGGCCGCTTCACACAGGAAGTGCCTTGTGGGCCTTCCTGAGCTTTCTGGTCTCTCCCAGAGGGAGCGGCCTGCCAGCCCTCCTCTCCCCTCCTGGCGTGCTTGGCTGAAAGGCCCTTTCCGAGGAAGTCCTCCTGGTCCCCCTCCACTGCGCCCCTTTTCTCTTGGGGGTCACCTCTCTCAGCTCTGGGGTTTTGCCTTGCTTTGTATACCAGCACTGAGCACAGGCCCGGCAGTAGAAGAAGGCGCTTAATAAATGTCTGTGGGCTCAGGACAAGCTTGCCCCCTGCCTCCCGGCTTCCTCCTGGTTAGAGCTGCCGAAGGCCGCTCTCCCTTTGTGTTTCCAGGCTCATGTGGCTGGGAGCATTTGCCCAGCGTGCACCTGCCTGAGAAAGCGCCAGAAGGTTAGTCACTGTGCCGTTCTAAACCAAGAGCTGTTGACCATGGCCTTGCAACAGACGACCTTTTCTTATCCCTGGGACCCTTGGGACCCCACGTGGTGCGGGGTATGTGGGGTCTCAGTTGGGGGGTGGACTTGGTGTTGGACCAAGTGACTGCTGGGGCTTGGAATCCTTGATGGTCAGTGCATTTGGGGGGGGGGAAGAGGCGGGGATGGCGCCAGGTGACCCCTTAGGCCTCTTCTTGGACCCTTGGTTTGTGACAGTCAGTACAGGGGGGCCCCTGAGGAAGGAGCAGGTGGTCGTCATCCCTGAATGGCTGCGGCCTCAGTCAGACTGGGGCTTGTTAAGACCTGAGCTTAAAAAGGCCGAGGGCTCCCATTGCTTCCATCCGTGTGAGAGTTGACGAGTTTCTTTTTCTTCTGGCGGTAGTGGGGCTCTTCAGGATCCCATGGGATCTCACCAGAACCTCGGTTGGTTTTCAGTGAAGATTGCCTCTCGGTCCTGCCTGGTGAACGCCAGGCTCTCCATCCCCATCAGCTACCATTTGCTCCCAGGAAATCCAATTGACTTTTGTCCCTTCCATCCCAAAGCAGTGTTCACCAAGCCAACGGAGAAGGGAATCTTGGGTGAAAGGTCATCCTATTTTCCCAGTAACTTGCAGAATTAACCTGGCTGTGTGACCACCTTCTTGCCACATCGGAGCAGTCTTGACAGGGTTGAAAAGGCTGAGAAGAGAGAAAGCCGTATTGCAGGTGCTTGAGCTGACTCTTGGGAATTTTGTCTGTTCACCAAAGTGTTCCAGGGCCTGCAATTTACTCTCTTTTCTTAAGTTGTCTGTTTTCTTCTGCAGATTATTACCTTTGTGACTCTGGACAACTCACTTCAGCTTTTGGTACCCAGTGTCCTACTCTGTAAAATAGGGTGAGGTAGTTGGCCTGGGGGCCGTGGGCTCTTTCCATCTCTGGCTCTGAGCCTCTGGGGGGGGCTCTGGAGGGAAGATGGAGGCTGAGCTTCCTGACTCCCATGCCAGCCTTTTCATCACCGCGCCAGGCCGCTTCTTGCCCATGGAGAAAGTCCAGGCAGCCGTGAAGCCAGTGGGATTTCGTGGGTTGGTGCCTGGCACAACTTAGGAGACGGCTACAATGTGCAGTATTGTTTAATATTATCCAAGGCTGGGCGGTAGTTGATTGAATAAAATTTCACATACTCATGCGCTTCTACAAACTCACGCTCTCGAGGACATGGAGCTCTTCGATGCTCAAGTCCCATTTGTGCTCCTTCCATCCTGTTTCCAAGCCTCGGGACGTCACCAGGTTAGGGAAGCACGTGGCCTGGCTTCTGGAAACACGGCTGCGCGTCCCAGGTTCGCTCAGCCCCGACATTTGTTGGAAAGCGTTGCTGTCTCGTTTTCCTTCCAGCTCTGACATCGTAGGACTTCTTTTGTTTTCTTTTGGTTCGTCTGCCCTTCCCACCATCATTTTATTTCAGTGTCATTAAAGTTCCCGACTTCTTTGCCTTTGCACTTTGACAATAAACATTTATGGCTCCTTGTATTTGTTAATTATTACAACTGTGGAGAAAGGCAGTGGTGGAGTTGAGAAGTCCTGCTTTTAAATCTTTCTAGGCCGCTTGACTGAGTGAGTTACTTAACTCTCTCAGCCTCAGTATCTTGCTCTTTAAAATGGGATTAACAAGACTTCTAAAATTGTGCTCTAGGATTTTTCTTTTTCTTTTCTTTTCTTTTTTTTTGCTGAGGCATTGGGCGTTAAGTGACTTGCCCAGGGTCACACAGCTAGGAATTGTTAAGTGCCTGAGACCAGATTTGAACTCAGGTCCTCCTGACTTCAGGGCTGGTGCTCTATCCACTGAGCCATCTAGCTACCCCATGTGCTCTAGGATTTTGAGGGTCAGGCAGGTGCTAGACTGGAGAGGCAGTGCTTCTCAGCTCTTAAGTTTCTCAGTTTAGAGTCTTGAATTCTGCTGGTGATGCTAATTAGGTCTGGGACCAGGGGCAAATGAGGAAGAGGAGGAAGCCTTTATCCCCTTCCTTGCGAGATTCCTGGGGAGCTTGACTTCAAGAATGGCTTTCGGATGTACAATATAATACTTTAGAGCACTATGAACCTAACCCTTTGGACCAGTTCTGCTTTTATTGGTATGGAAGGAAGTTCTTTTCCCAATGAAATTGGGCACCTGCTCTGCTACTCGTGGATTAAGGAATTGTCAGTGAGTAGCCGGCAGAAGAGACCAGGGACCCAGGGCTTTCTCAGCCAGTGAGGCTGGTTTTCTGCTCCCTTTGCCCTCTTTTCTTAAATTTTAAGACTGTTCAGATGAAATGTAACCTGTGGCAGCTACTCAGCCCTTGTTATTGCATCCTTTCATTGGCTTTCTGGATAGTAATACTTTTAATAGTCTTTAAAAAAAAATCCCTCAGGAAAGTGGAATTGAGGAAGTGATGAGTGAGAAAACAAGCTTTTAGAATATACTCCTCTAATAAAGGCTATGTGGGTACTCCTCCCAACAGGGCAGATGGCCTTTAACCTGTCAGTGCCCACATGTCCTGTGTGATTGTTGCCATCAGCTACTGGGGACTCATCCCTTGTGGCTGGAGGCCTACTTCCTTCTCTTGACCTTGCTCGTGTACTTGTGGGTCATAGAAACTGTCCGTCACTCAGTGCTGATTTTCGATACTTTGCCTCCCTTTTCCTGGATAGATTTTAGATTTTAGATATTGGGGCCTGGTTTCAGGAAGATGACAAGTTTCTCAGGAGTGCTTCAGCCTCTTATGGTTGCTCTATGCCCTCCTTGCTTTTTTCGAGTCCCAGCTCAAATCCTACCTTCTAGAAGAAGCCTTTCCTGGTCCCCGTCATGCCAGTGCCATCCTGTGTTAATTATCTCCACTTTATTTGGCTGTAGCTTTTCTGTGCTTTTTGTTTTGCTTGTGGTCTCCCTCACTAGACTGGGAGCCCTTTGAGGTCTGGGCCTGTCTTTTACTTTCCTTTGTACCCACAGGGCTTCATCATAAATGATTGCCAACTTGACTTCTCCTTTTCCTGTGCATATTTATTATTGATTTTGTGTGCATGTGTGTATGTTATGCATAGACAGAGCGAGGAGAAGGGGGATGTCAGCACAGCTTTTGTGGGAGAGCCGAAGTCTCTCTTTCTCATAAACTGTATTTCCTTAGCAGGCATCCCCATTAGTAAATGAAAATGGCTCCTTCCTAAAAATGTGCTAGACTCATAAGTCCAGTCAGTGGGAAAGAGGGGGGAGGCCCGCTGCACGGAGAGGACGAGCCTGGGTGCTCTGTGGCCTGCTGGATCTGCAACTCTGATGTTGACCCAAAGAGCGGGAAACTTTGTTTGGTGGTCCGCAAATAATGTTTCTGCTCTCTGTTTTAATAACCCACTTCAGGGTTAGAATTGTCAGAACTGAGATTTGGGGGATTATTAAATGGATTTTTGGCTGTTTCTGATGGTTTTGTAATCAAGGCAGCCTAGGGGAAGTTTGGGGATGGGGCAGTGGGCAGAGTCCTGGCAGACCTGAATTCAAGCCCAGCTTCAGAGTAGCAGTGCTAAGCTTGGCAAGTCATGGAACTTCTCTCTTAGCCTCAATTTCTCCATATGTAAAATGAGGAGACAGATTTTTCCGAATCTCACCAGATTGTTTAAGGGTCAAATGAAATAACATTTGTAAAGTGCGTTGCTGACCTTGAGGTGCCAAATAGTGCAGTTATTATCATTATTGTTATTATTGCGGTTTTTGATAGAATAGGTGTTAAGTGCTTCCTGTGGGCCAAGAACTCTGATAGTTGCTGGAAAAAAATACAAGTGAGCAGGAAAGCCTCATCCCTAAGGAGTTTGCATTGTAATGAGGAAGCTGGGAGCCGGGAGGAGTAGGGGTCCTCTACAGGAGTCAGAGGTTGTCTGTGGTTAATGGAAAAGTCATGTGAACCACTAACTTGTGCTGCTCCCAGAGGCACACGTATTTTAAAGGGCTGACTAGGGAGAAGATGATTATGGAAACTCCATCCCCCAACAGCCCGGGGCCAGCAGGTCCCTCCTTGAAAGGCCCGAGTGAAGCTTTCTCCAGACAATGACATTAATTGGAAAACTCTTTGTTTCCCTTCTTCATTATTTTTAGCTGTGAGGTGTCTCAATTGGCGGCTGAGCAAGCTCTGGCAGAGGGAAAGGGTTTTAGTGACAGACTCAGGAGCTGGGAGAATCCTGCTTTAAGAAAATCACATCCCCATGCTGTTTGCTGCACCTTGGCACATAATGGTGATTCTAGAGGCTTAGAATTCCAGGATTTGAGGGCTGAAGGAGACTTGGAAAGTTCTTGTGGCTCACAGCTTCCTCCCTTCTCCAGCCTGCTGCCTCAGGCTACACAGCTACCTAGCATTAGTTATTCTGGGTGTCTCTGACCTTATTATTATTATTATTTTTTAAAGGAGATAGACACTTTGTTCCTTAAAGACTTCTGAGAATGGAGGGGCAATCTTAAAGAGAGCCCTTCGGTCATTTTGACTAAAATCTGTTGGTTTTACAACTGGGACTCTGAAGGGCATGAAGGTTTTCTCTTATGTCTCTTGGGCTGATTTTAAGGATGGTCTATATGAAGTTGGGGTTACTTCTACAAGACTAGGTATGAGTGAGTTTCCTACTTATGTCCTATGCCATTGGCCACAGAAGTACCCCTTGGGAAGGCCCAAAGGTGGCGACTATACAGAGAGGCCATTGGGTGAGTCTACATGGAGTAGTTTTAGAACAGAAAATGCTGTTTCCCCTTTGCAGGAAGAAAGTGGACTCCTGTTGTCTGTGCAGATTTGTGATGGATGGTGGTATTTCTCCCAGCCTTTGATCTCTGATGCATGTCTTTTTAAATTCAGAGAGTTAAGAATGTAGTTTTTGAGTGAGGAAGAACTAGGATTTGGGTCTAGACTTCCTGGCTCTGAGGCCAGCTTTTTGTGCCCTTGGACATAGATTAACTTTTGTGGTGGCTTGTTTGGTTCCCAAATTTACTGAATAAATGAGTGGCTGATCACCTTATAAAAAGGATTTTGTTAAAAGGCAGACTTACGTAGAACATGATTTGGCTTGAGGAAGACCATATTATACACAGATTTTCAGGATTAAGTCTGAGCTCTAAAGCACAGAATATCTGTATTTGAAAACACTAGTAGTGTTAGCAGTTTTAGGACAAAAGCTGATGCATTTCTCCACTGTATTCCTTCTACTCTGATATTCTTTCCAAAGTGTCTTCTTAAGGGGCCTTGGATCTGATGGGGGCCTTGCTCTGGAGCGGCAGGGCAGCAGATCCTTGCTTGCAGCACACCTGGATCCCTGGTGAGCCTGTTCATGAGTGTTGCTGCCCCCATCAAAAGCACTGATGCTGCTCAGGGGGCACTCTATGACCCTCCCTGTCTGTCCTGAGATGGAGCAAAGTGCTGGTCTTCCAAATAGATCTTTGTCCTCAGCTGGGGCAAGAAGGCCCTGGCCAAAGGACTGGGGTTGTCCTGACTTCCCAGTTCTCACAGGGCCCTGCCCGGCTCCCTCACCTCACCTCCGTAGCATCCTTTATATCCACGCCTTTCTCTTCAGGTAAGCAGCAGAAGCATCTCCCTCTTGCCAGACTCTCAATGACTCTCCAGTTACCTCCGTAACTCCAGCCCCCCATCTGCCCTCCAGTTAAATGGACTCATAAACTTCAGCTGCTGCTTGTATGCTGGGGACTCCAGGCCTTCCCTGGTTGCTCTCCTCAGGATGCTGTCCAATGTCCAAAGCCTCTGAGTCATGCTCCCGTGCTGACCAATCTCCAGAGGAGCTCGGCAGGATTGCCACCCCCATCTTGAAAGTTGTGCATTTGCCTTCACTAAGCTTTCTCCAATTGGGAGGCCAAGTGTAAGACTTTGGCTTAATCTCATTTTCTGTTCCTCGTCTCTGTGCTTTTATATTGACAGTATAATCTGTAGCCTGGATAGTTAACTTTGGGCTAAATTATCATCATTTATGCAGAGTAGAATTTACCGTTTTTCTTACTCTGTCTTTAGAAGGCTTCCAAACTTTTTTTATTTCAATAGAATTCCCTCCCCCAAATACATGCAAAGATAGTTTTCATCATTCACCTTTGCAAAATCTTGTGTTCCAAATTTTTCCTCCTTCCTCTAGACAGCAAGCAATCTGATATAGGTTAAACACGTGCAGTTCTTCTAAACAGATTTCCATATTCAACCTTCTGGGCAAGAAAGATCAGATCAAAAGAGGAAAAATGATGAGAAAAAAAAAAAAAAACCCAAGCAAACAAACAAAAAAAAAAAAGCTGAAGATATCATGCTCTGATCCACACTCGGGCTCCATGGCTCTCTCTCTGTGGATGCAGATGGCATTTTCCATCCCAAGTCTGTTGGAATTAGAAGACTTTCACATTTAAGGTACTTCTTGGATGCTTACATCCAGGAGGTTCTAGTATGCTCTGACAACTAAATGCTTTTCTTCCCCCCTCTTTTGATTATCGTCCATTGGGCTTTTCCTGCTCTGATTCCTGGATTTCCTTACAGAATTGTCCCTGCAGACTAATGTCCCCTCCACCCTCTTTTCTTTGGAATAAGCTACAGCATCTGGAGCCATGTCCCCGGCCTCAGTTTTATCCTGCTAGCTCTTAAAGATGAGATGGAAAGTATTTCGTCCTGCATTGATCTCCAGTTCCTTTGGGTTGTTGCAGAGTAAAGGATCTAATGAGCCTGTTGTCAGATTGTCATGAATAAGTAAGGAGCCTAAATCTGCAACTGTGCCTCCCTGACTGTTAGGTGATGATTCACATCAAAGGAAATTTGGAGTCGAAGCTTCTTGTAAAATGTCAAATAACTTTTCATACATATGAGAAAAAGTATTTTTCTATTATGTCAAAATAAGTGGATAGTAAGAATTTTTTTCCAAGCTTCAGATTTATTATTTTAAAACATGTTCTATCTTTGAAACACTAAAATTGATTGTTCCAAAGTTTAACTCATTAAAAACACAATTTACAAACATTTAACCTGCCACAAAAAATTTCCAAGTTAAGAATAAAAATATGTATACACTATATACAGTCAAAATACCTCATTAAAGCTTCAAATTCCTTCAGCTCCATGATTGTTTTTGGTTCTTCAAGGTCTTCTGTTAAACCTCTGAAGCTGTTTTCCATGACAACAGAAGGAATAGAAATTCTCATCACTTTCTGGATCCCATACATGCTCACTCTGTCACCCGGGGTTACTTGCTGTAGCAAGAAGTTTTCTATGCATCTTTCCAAGCAGAGATTTTAGTTTTCTAGTAGAAAATTTGTCTTGACCATCCTGAGTTCCAGTGTCCAATAGTGGTCTTTATATTAGGTGATCAATTACTCTCCAGGTCTGTCAGTTTTGTTCAGAGGTTCTGTGTCTTGTTTCTGCTCTTAGGATTTCTCTTCCCCTCCTCTCCCTCCCTCCCCCCCTCCCCCAAGATCACCTTCCTCTGCTACTTCCACTTCTCCTTGTTTCCTTTTTCTCTGTCCCTCCACTAACAGGCGGTCAGGAGAGTGGATGACTTGGCCTCTTGATGCCATGGAAGGGCTTCGAAAGAATGCTTACCTTGCTCTGTTAAAAAAGCAGCAAAAAGGAGGGTTTCCTTTTTTTTTTTTTTTTTCTGTGATGCTTTTGTTGTCCAGGATTTAATAGTTGTTTAAGAGATTAAATTCCTCACATTTCTATTTTATGACTATTAAATTGAGCCTCATTGGTGCATGGAGTTTCCTCCCTGGGAGCTTATGGGATTATAGATCTGGTCCAACCAGAAAAGGAACAGAAAGAGAATGTGCTAAGAATGTCCCAGGTCAGGGTCAGCATCTGACCATGTCCCTTTTTTAGAAGGGATTTGGTGACACAGACCTCACCGTCTCATTTGTCAGAGCATCCACTTGACCTTCCTGCATGGCACAGACGTGAGCCTTTCAGTGTTCCAGGGAATTCTGTGGCCAAAAGTTTGCTCTTTAAGTTGGGAAGAAGGTGATGGAAGTCCTGGGAATGGGACTGATGTAGGTTGGGAAGTGAAGCCATGTTAACTAAGTGCTTTATGGTAATTTTTGCAGGGCTGCTTTGGAAGAGGTGGAAGGAGATGTGGCCGAATTGGAACTCAAACTCGATAAGGTGAGTCCAGTCAGACTTCCCCTCTCAATCTACAGACTCTCAAAATCTTTAAGCAAAGATTGAAGTCACCTTTGTCTTCCATTGTTTCATAGACCCATGCAAGAAGGTTGGGGGATAGTGATATTGATCCACAAGATGGCAGCTATCATTGTTACTTTATAATCTGATAGTGAAATCGTTATGTTAGTAATCTGAGGGTACAGATTCGGCTCCACCCAGTTTCACACCACTTTATAGTAAGAAAAAGTTTGTTTCCTGTCTGTGGCTTTTCATTTTTAGATATTATTCCAGAAATGGTCACGGTCATGAAGAAACCTCAGGAAATCAGTTTGCTGATTACTGATCTCTGTGTTGCTGCTGTTTTCTCTGATCTTGCTTTTGAAAATTTCCTCTTTAATTATTGTATAGAGAATTAGAATATTCCTGAGGTTCATAGCACCCAGTGATATGGTTCATGTCAAAAAATGCTTATTAAGTACCAGCTGGAACAAGAGTGCTATGCTGGCTTCTGGATCCAAATAAAAAGATTAGCTAAGACACAACTTTTATCTTCTGTTTGTAGTCCAGGAACACCAAGAGTACTAGAACTTACTGCAAGATGCAGGAGCAACACAGGGAACCAGAGACCTGGCTTCCTTTGTCTTGGTTCTACCAGCCACCTGACTGCCTCAGGTGGGCACCTCAGGAAGCCCTTTCTTTATTGTGCCTTCCCATTTCCCAGTTCCCACCTG
The DNA here is from genome assembly GCF_016432865.1 of Antechinus flavipes. Lineage (NCBI taxonomy): Eukaryota > Metazoa > Chordata > Mammalia > Dasyuromorphia > Dasyuridae > Antechinus > Antechinus flavipes. The sequence goes on from NC_067400.1 coordinate 2,302,324, forward strand.
GCTCTAGACACACCCACTCTTGTCTGGATACTCTCTTTCCTGAGCTGAAGTCCAAATCTTGGGTCTAAGATATTCTTCCCAGCAGTCAATTTTTTGGGGGCCATCTGTCCTCTAATTGCTTCCTAAGCTCTGGTGGGTCTTGCTGCTTCACTTTTTGGACCCTAAATATCATCTGGCATTTTCATTGACTATAAAGTCAAAAATCAAATCTTCCTTAGTGGGTCCCTCTCAGAGTGCTTGCTGAAAGTTGTCATTGTTGATGTCATCCTTCCATATTCTCTGGGCTTTAAAAACCAAGGTGATTAATTAGTTTCCAATGTATCAGCATTGGTCTCTTTAGGAAAAAATTTTTTTCCTCATCTGAATTATTTCTCTTTGTTCAGAATTTACTTTTGAGCCTTTTATATCCTTTCTCTAGTCCTTTGAAATCTGCTCTTCTTGACTCTAAAGAGCACATCACATTATATCCGGCTTTTCCTCCGTTCTCTACCACAGATTGTGAGCTAGAAGCATCTTTTTCCCTGTATTCTTAGCACTCATTCCTCTGTTAGTAGCTCTTCCTTAGTGGTGAGATCCATTCCCTATGCTTCTTGTGCCCTTTGGACATTGTTATTAGCTCTTCTGTTTTGGATTGAGTAAGAAAGAGCTCTGCCACCAAGTCTAAATACATGAAGTCCCTTTTCCCAGATTATGCTTCTCTGTCAGGCTTCTGGTGTTCCCGTGACTCCCAGTCTCCTACTTCCTTCTTCGTTCTTGCCTGTGTTGCCCTTTACACACACCATCTGTCTTCCACCATGTCTCCTTCTGGTTCCTGGATTTCCTTGGGAGTGTATCTTCTCTGTACCCAAGGCTGCTCTGCTCCTTCTTCTCCCACTCTCACTTTGCTCCCTATCCTACCTTTGTTCCTTTCCTGTAGACTTTGATATACTTTTCCAGAGTTCTGTGCCCTTCAGGGGTTCGATTCAGTGATCCCTGTGAAACCCGTTCCTTTCATCATGATCTCAGATTCACATGGCTTGTTGCCCACACTCGGTGCATTTTGAAGACTTCAGAGGCTTGGGAGTGAAGTGGTTTGCTCCTTTCTTAGACTTTTTGTCACATGAATTTCTGGATGACTTTGCTACTTTTCACACTGTGTTGTAACTTTTTAAATTTGTTTCCATCTTAGTGGGTATTTACTAAATAGGCAGTTCTCTCCCCTTCTCTTACTTTTTAGGTTTCCTTTTGATTGGAAATTATCAGATATCAGTCAAGCATCCTTTTTTTCTTTCAAAAACTGCCTATTTTCTTGTAAAAAACTTCACAAAATAATAAAATCAGACATTATAGTAACTTAAGTTGTTCAGTCATTCCGCTTGATGGGCACTCGTTCCCAGTTCTTTGCTACAACAGAAGCAATTTAGGGTTATGTGCATCTTTTCCCTCTTTGCTTAACTCTTTGGGTTGAATGCTGAAAATGGTATCAGCTCAAGAACAAGGGAATACCGATGATGATGATGATGGTGATCAGTATTTCTGTGGCACCTACTATGTGCCAGGGATACTATCTCCTCCGATCCTCACACCAGCCCTGGGAAGGAGGGGCCAGTCTGATCCTCCTTGTCCAGATGAGGAACCTGAAGCAAGTAACAGTGAAGTGACCAGGGTCACACAGCTCACAGGGGTGAGGTTCTCCTGCCTCCAGGCCTTACACTGTATTTGATGGATGTCAGTAGAACTTCAGTTATTTTTATTAATATTCATTGCATTATTAATCATTTGGAGAGGTGATTTTCCCCTCATGTAGCCATCGATTGTTTGGCTTTCTTCCCTTGAGAATTGACTGTTTACAGACTTTGACTGTTTATCTATTTGGCAATGGTTCTTGCTCTTTTTTACTTGTAGAATTCCCAACATCTAATTGGCTGTTAGAGTTTTATTTTCTCCAAAGATTTCCTCCCCCCAATTAACTGTTTCCCTGCTGTTTTTGCTTTCATTGGCTTTGTGCTAAAGCTTTTGATTTTATATAGTTAAAATTGTTCATTTTTTTCTCTTCCCTTTGGTGAGTCAAGCATTTTCCCCCCCCAAATGTAAGAAAGGCATCTTCTCTAACTTGTCTCAGTTTTATTTCCATTTGGAGCTCACTGGAGTGTATGTGAAATGCTGATTTAACTCTAATTTCTGGGAGATTGCTTTCCAGTTTTCTATTCTGAAACCCTGGCCTCCAGCAGTGCTTCCTCATATCTGTGAGGATTACAAGAAGGTGGGTGGTAGGGAGCAGATTTTCTGGCCGGCCTGCTTGGGATCAAGCTCTGGGATTCAGCTGAGCTGCTCCTCTGAGGCCTTGGGGGTTTTGTTCTTAACCGATAAGAGTTTGAAGTGAGTTTGAAAGGGCTCTAACTGGGCCCCAGGGGCTTAGGGAAAGTTTGGTAAACTGGAGCTGTTTCTGTGACTGGTCATTTTGTTTACTTAATGATGAAATCAAGTGATCTTTCATCTGCCTTGCAAATAAGGTGTTAAAACTCTGTTATGTAAAGGATTTGTAAAATTGAGATTTGTAAAACTCTGGGTTGTGTTTTTTTTTTCCCCCAGCTTGTAAAGCTTTGTATCGCAATGATTGATACCGGAAAAGCCTTTTGTGTCGCAAATAAGCAGTTTGTGAACGGAATTAGAGACTTGGCTCAATATTCTAGTAGAGATGCTGTGGTGGAGGTGAGTGTGAAAATAAAGACAATTAGAAAACCCAGATTTTAGATAAGGGCAGCCATCCTCCTTGTGCCCAGAGTGGTCCTGCTGGCCCCAGAGAGCTTCTTCCTCTGCCCTTCTTCCCCTCCGCCGAGGCCCAGAGAGAGATGGGACTTAGCATCCATGTCTCCATCTCCTTGGCAAGTCTGTGGGTCATTGCGGTGGCTTTCTCACCAGTGGGGGATGCTGATGCCATCATAGATGACCGTCCATCCCAGTCAGATGTGCCCACACTGGGACTTCATTCTAATTTCACAGTATTGGGAGGTCAAGGGCTTTCTTCTTCAGGACTTGGAACTCAGACTTTGCAATGTTTCACTTTAAATCCCGGGAATAGTCAGACATCATTCATAGGCACGAACAGGCTGAGAGCAAAGCCAGGCAGCCTGTTCCTTGTTTCAGGGGATTCAGAAGGCTACAGGCACCTTGATTCCAGTATATTCCTGCCTTCACAACCTTATTGGCTTAGACTGCGCAGTCCGTGTCTGGCGAGTCATTGGGAGATTGTCCTTTTGGTGATGGGGAGAAGTATTTGTTCCCGCAGATCTTTGCCCAGCTGAACCACAAATATCTGTGGCCTCTATTTTAGTTTTTTATACTAAAAGGAGAATAATATTTATTCAAATAAAAGTGCTTAGCCCAGTGCCTGACACATAGGAGGTGCTTTATAAATGCCTTTTCCCTTTGCTTAGATCTGCTCTTGATTTCTTTCTTTTGCAGACAAGCTTGACCAAATTTTCTGAAAGTCTTCAGGAAATGATCAACTTTCACACAGTAAGTGCTGCCACTAACAAGAATGTGAAGAACTATGAGCAATATTTTCCTAAAAATTCCTTAGTGATGTCCAAGTTCTGCAGTTGGGAAGGGAGGGGGCAGTTGTTTGGGACAAAGTTGGAATTCTCTGAGTATCATTTCCTGATTGGCTGCAGACTGTGTGGCTGGTCTGATCATAGATCTCCTTTGCTCTTCTTACTTTTGGAATTTTGGATTTAATGGGGTTACTTTGAAATGGAGTGGATTGGGGCATTGAGGGTGGGGTCAGACTCTTGAAATAACTCCATTTAACTCATTAGCTTTGAGGAGTTTCTTTTTTAAAAAAAGAACATTTTATGATTTTTGCTACAAAATCTCTATAGCTTCAATTTGTTTTAGGATGGAAGGACTGCATTGACTCAGAAGTAATGTCTCCTATTATCTGAATTTTAAAGAAAATAACAAGTAAAAAAAAGTTAAACACTCAAGTTTTTTAGAATGCACCTTATACATTGGTCATTTAAAAAAATCTTTATTTAAATATTAAATTACTATGTCTCATTTAAATTTAATTTTTGTTTCTATATTTATTCCTAATAAGCTCAGTGAGTATAAACAGCTTATATTTTGACAAATGATAAATAGTAATTTTGATTTTTTTTTCCTTCTAAAATTTCTGATTGTTAATTTCTTTTTTCATTTCTTTCTTAGCTCTTTTTAGTCAGTCTCAGGAAATAAATTGCTTATTAAGATTGACTTTTGGAGGAGCCATTTCTATCCAATTCATGCCTCCTGCTTTTTTTCTCTGGGGAAACATCCCTCCAGTCCCCATCCTGGTCCTTCTTCATTCTCTGTCCTAGTTCTTGGTGACCTCGTTGACTCACTGTACACAACTGATGAGGCCCAGCGGTAAGTGCTAGACTTCCATCTCAGCCAGTCACGAGCTCTGTGGCCCTGGGCAGATGGCCGGAGCCTCAGTTTTCTTGTATACGCAAAGATCTTAAATGGGACTTCAGTGAGATTCTGTGAGGTTTTTCCCATCCTTTTCTTTCTTTCTTTTTTTATGAGGCAATTGGGATTAAGTGACTTGCCCAAGGTCACACAGCTAATAAGTGGTGGCCAGATTTGACCTTAGGACCGGTGCTCTAGTCACTGTGCCATCCAGCTGCCCCCTTTCCTGTGCTTTTTATATGAAAATGCATGTTAGTGTTTTTCAAGGGTATAATAACTTTTTTAAATTATAGCTTTTTATTTACAAGATATATGCATGGGTAATTTTTCAGCACTGACAATTGCAAAACCTTTTGTTCCAATTTTTCTCCTCCTTCCACCTCCTCCCCCAGATGGCAGGTTGACCAATACATGTTAAATATGTTAAAGTACATGTTAAATACAATATATGTATACATGTTCATACAGTTATTTTGCTGCACAAAAAGAATCGGACTTTGAAATAGCGTACAATTAGCCTGTGAAGGAAATAAAAAATGCAGGCGGACAAAAATAGAGGCATTGGGAATTCCATGTAGTGGTTCTTAGTCATCTCCCAGAGTTCTTTCTCTGGGTGTAGCTGGTTCAGTTCATTACTGCTCATTTAGTTTATCTCATTGCTGGAGATGGCCACGTCCATCAGAATTGATCAACATATAGTATTGTTGTTGAAGTATATAATGATCTCCTGGCCCTGCTCATTTCACTCAGCATCAGTTCCTGTAAGTCTCTCCAGGCCTTTCTGAAATCATCCTGTTGGTCATTTCTTACGGAACAATAATATTCCATAATATTCATAAGAGTATAATAACTTTTAAAAACTTCAAAAAGCATTCGTCAGTTAGTAAGGAGATGGGCTGTCCTCCAAGAGCAGCTAGGAAGGCCGGGCTTGCCGGGTGTAAAGTACATGAACCACAAAGTTGGGAGGGAAGAACCAGGACGGGTCACACTTTGGTGAGCTCTGTTTGACCCTGGAGGTCCTAGGGAGTGGTGGGGGTGACAGTGGCCCTATCTGCACTTGAGGAAAATCCTCTCGGTGCCAGAGCAGGGAGAGGTGCCAGGCAGACCCATGGCTGCGGGGACCTAGAGGACAAAACTTGGAGACAGATTGTCTACGTGGGATGAGCTATGGACACTGCCCTTAGCAGGTGCAGGGAATGGGGAAGAGGAGCTTTGGTGAGCGAGATGAGGACTTCTGCTTTTGAAAGGGGAGTTTGCTTATGGGACATCTGGCTTGAGATGTCAGAGATGTGAGACTGGGGCTCGGGCTGGCTCTGTGGGCCCTAGAGAGCTCCTGAGAGCTGATGAGCTGTGCTGTGGACATCACAGAGAAGGGGAGGCTCAAGAGGGAGCCTTGAGCATCTCCCCTGTGAGGGAGCTGGATCAAGATCCAGCAAAAGAGATTGAGAAGGGAGGAGGAGAGCTGGGGGAGAGCCATACTGTGGAAATCAAGAGGGAAGGGGGCTCAATCATGTCATACCACAGAGCAATCAAGAAGGATCAAGGCCAGGAAAAGAGATTTGGGGATTGTGGGAGGAGAGTTTTGAGTCTGGGGGAGAGTCAAAGCTTGATTTCTGAGAAGTTAGAATAAAGCAAGAGGATAGGAAACAGGTGCTGATTGCAGAAAGCACTCAGCCCAAGAGGAGAGGAGGTGGCTAAGACATTAGCTAGTGGGGCTGGCTTCTGAGTGTTTGTGGGGAGCAAGGAAAAGCTAGCACCTAGGGAGGAACTGGAAGCTTAGAGGGAGAATGAGGGTGAGGGAGGGGACACACAGATGGAGACGATGGGATCCCAGTTGCACATGGATCTGGCTAAAGACCTCTTCAGGAGAGATGTGGATGCTGGGGGAGCTGCTGGAGGAAGGTGTCTGAAAGATGTGAGATGAGCAAAGGGAGAGAAAGAGGAGCTTTCTTCCATGGTTCTTCTGTGTGAAATCCTGAGAGCTAGCTGCCCCTTGGCTGAGGGAGTGGGGAGATAGGGAGCCAAGGAAGGCTTTGGGAAGCTGCTGGGGCAGTTGATTAGGAGCAGAAGTATTGATTGCTGCAGTGAGAGCCCTGAGGAGATTAGGGAACAAAGTCATAGAGACTTCGTGACTCTCTTCACTATAGCACACAAAATCATAATAGAGACAGGACGCGTAGGTGCAGGATGTGTATTCTCTCTGACCTGTGTGGTGGCTGTGCCTCTGCGCCCAGAGACACAGACACATGGAGTCGTGTATTGGAGGTAATGAAGCCAGCTCTCCCAGTGCTTTCCTTGCCTGGGCCCTCGGGGCTAAGCTAGCCCCGTTTTCCCGAGGGGTGGCAACAGTGGAGACATGAGAAACTGAATTTTACAGAAAAAGAAAACGGGTCTAGGAGTGGTCACTGCGGGGCAGCTTCCAGATCTCCTGCCGGGCATTCGCGGCTTTTTGACTGTACCACAGGGCTGTCGGTGAGGGAAAGTCAGCTGAAGAAACATTGTCCATTAAAAGAAGCTGACAGAACAGGCCCCTCCGCAGGAGGTCGTTCACCCTGCATGGTGTCCTAGCCCATGTGATTGCCTTGTTTCGAGCAGTCTGCTCTTGGTTCATTGAACTGTTTCAGACAGGATCAGATTCCGGAAAAATGGCAAGTTTGCCAGGTTACTTGTGAAACAAGTCGGGCCCTTGGCTTTTGTTTAAAACAGAAGCAGAATCACAGAAATTAGATGCGAGGCTCTCCCTGCTCCATTCCAGCCTTCCCTCACCAGCAGAAGGGATTTTCCTAACACTGGGGTTTAATTGCCACCTCTTCCCCCTCAGTAAACTCCAGTGACTCCGCAATAATTCTTGCATTGACTATGAAGTACTCCCGCCTTTAAAGAACTTCAGAGTTGGTCCACTCTTACCTTCCCCGTATTCTTGCCCTCTGTGATCCAACCGTACCGGCCCACGTGCTGTTCCTCGTGTACACCTGTTTGCTGTCTTTATGCTTTGGTATTCGCTGGTCCCATAGAAGGTGCCCATTCCTCTTCTCTCTTTACCTTTACTTCCTGGAGCCTCTGGCTTCGTCAAGGCTCAGCTCAGATGGCCCTTTCTGCAGGAGGACTTTCCCCATTTTCCCAGCTGCTGTTACCAAGATTTTCTTGCATTAACTCTATAAATCTTATATGTACCAATTATTTGCACCCTGCTTCCCCACTAGAAAGTAAGTTCTTTGTGGGCAGGGACTATTGATCCTTTATAGCACTTCCTTATCAAGAAGTGCTTACTGCTTAACATGAGCAGGCCCACCTGGGCTGGGATGCTTCCCCTGACTCATCGTCTCCACACACAGCCCATCCCAGTTAGAGAGAACTTCCCCAGCATAAAGCCTGAAGTCGCCCCTTGGCAGCTGCCACCTATTGTTCCTGCTTCTAGAAAATGAGAAACGCCATTTCCAAACTGAGTTAGCTTTGACAAGCTTTAGAAGCAGATACAGCCATGGGGCAGCTGGATGGCGCAGTGGATAGAGCACCAGTCCTGAAATCAGGAGGACCTGAGTTCAAATCTGGTCTCAGACATTTAACACTTCCTAGTTGTGTGACCCTGAGCAAGTCACTTAACCCCATTTGCCTCAGCAAAAAAGAAAAAAAAAAGGCAGCAGCAACAGCCATCAGGGGATCTTGTCCCTACTTGGAGCTGTGTTGGGGGAATGTGAATTTTGGCTACTAGAACAGTACGCTAGAACCGAAGACATAAGTTCCAAAGGAGGTTGTGTCCAGTGACCTCAAATAGACTTGGAGTACATTTGGAACAGGCATCTTGTGGAACTTAGAGGTTTCTGTGACGTCGTGAGTGACTTTGGGTTCTGAGCAGCCTTAAGTTCTAAGCTCCTTTGTATTATGGTTCAGTTATATCTTTGTCAGTTGGATGAGGTTTCATAATGGATTCTTGGATAAGGCACATGGAAAATGCCTGACATAATTTGGTAAGTTCTGGAAGCAGTCGGCCTTAGCCTGCTCTAGTCAACCACAAATTTGTAATGCATTTCTTTCATTGGAAAAGAGACCCAGCAGATCTGTCACAGGCCTGGTTCATTTGGACTGTGTGAGTTGGGTTATTTAGTCTTTTTTTTTCTAACTGCAACAACATATTACTAGACCCAGATATATATTAAGCATATTAGGTTGAGGTAAATGTGTTAATGTAAAAAACATTGTGACAATTGTTAGGGTTTAAGAGTATTGGAAATCTCTTTGTTTTCATAAGATGCTGTAATTTGCCATTGAATTTTGGCCTTTAAGTGACTATAGTCAAGTTGGAAGAACTCAAGCAGCAGCCTTTTTTTTCCTTTCTATTTTAGGAAGTTGGGTTGTATGTCACTAAGCTGCCTCCTTCTCCTGTTCCTCAAAAAAAAGACATTAAAATCATTTTTTTTTTAAGATCTCTTTTAAAGATCTGAAAATGAGTCAGTCATTTAAAATCATCAAAATTGTTTGGTACTGGTTGAAAAATACAAAAGTCGACCAGTGGAGAAAAATTAGGTATATGAGCTCCAGAAGCAACTGAAAAGAGTAGTATGGTATTAGATAAACCCAAGGATTGCTAGTGCTAGAGTATGGATTCACTGTTCAACCGAAAATCTTGGCAGAGTTGGAAAGTTGTCTGTCAGTAGAGGTAGACCAGTGTCTCACACCATATGCTATAATATGATCCAAATGGATTGAAGACCTAAATATGAAAGATCACATCATAAATAAATCAAGGAGCAAGAAAGGTGATATTTTTCTTAATTATGGGATGTGGTTAACAGTTTTGGTTTTTTTAATTTAAAATTTCGAGATCCAAATTCTATTCCTTCCTCTTTTCCCTCTCTGAGACAGAAAGCAGTCTGATATAGATTATACATGTGCAGTTATGTACAACATTTCCACTAATTAGTCATTTTGTACAGGAATTCCTGAGTAAAAGAAAGAAAGTGAATAATAATAATGTGCTTCCATCTCTGTTCAAACAATCAGTTCTTTTTCTGAAGGCAGATAGTATGCTTCATTGTTAGTCCTTTGGGATTGTCTTAGATCATTGCTGAGAATAACTAAGTCATTCCTAGTTCTTCATCAAACATTGTTGCTGTTACTGTATATGACATTCTCCTGGTTCTGTTCACTTCACTATGCATCAATTCATAAAAGTCTTTTTAGGTTTTTCTGAAATTATTCTGCTTGTCCTTTCTTATAGCACAATAATATTCCATTACAATCATATACCCCAACTTGTTTAGCCCCATTAGTCCAATTGATAGGCCTCCCTTGGATTTCCAATTCTTAGGCACCACAAAAAGACCTGCTATAAATATTTTGTGCAAATAGGTCCTTTTCCTTTTTTTGAAAGTCTTTGAGAAACTGACCTAGTAGTGGTATTGCTGGATCAAACAAAGGATATACACAGTTTGGTAGCCCTTTGGGCATAGTTCCAAATTACTCTCCAGAATGGTTGCACTGCCAGTAGTGCGTTAATGTCCCAGTTTTCTCACATCACTTCCAAAAGCTAGCATTTTCCTTTTTTGTCATAGGAATCACTCTGATAGGTGTGAGGTAGCATCTCAGAGTTGCTTTGTTGTATTTCTCTGAGTGATTTAGAGCATTTTTTCATATGACTATAGATAGCTTTGATTTCTTTGTCTGAAAACTGTCTACTTATATCCTTTGATCATTTATCAATTGGGAAATGCCTTGGATTTTAATAAATTCAATTCAGTCCTCTATATATTTGAGAAATGAGATCTTTATCAAAGATACTTGTAAACATTTTTTACTGTTTTCAGTTTTTCTTATAATTTTGGTTGCATTGGTTTTGTTTGTTCAGAACCTTTTTAATTTTATATAACCACAATTATCTGTTTTTGATTTTGTAATGTTCTATCTTCTTTGGTTCTAAAGTCTTTCCTTATCCAAATCTGACAGATAAATTATTCCATACTCTTTTGATTTACTAATGATATTATCCTATATGTCTAAATCATGTACCCGTTTTGATCTTAGCTTGGTGTACAGAGTGAAATGTTCTATAGATTGTCCTATAATTAGTTTTTCCCATACTGTTTTTTTAGTTTTCCCTGAAGTTTTTGTCAAATGATGAATTTTTGTTCAAAAATAATGAGTTTGGGTTTATTATATGTGTAAGATACTGTATCATTTTTTATAATGTAATTTGTATCTAATCTCTTCCACTGATCCATCACTTTTTTTCTTTTCTTTTTTTTTTTTTTTTTTTTTTTTGCTGAGGCAATTGGGGTTAAGTGACTTGTCCAGGGATTACACAGCTAGGAAGTGTTAAGTGTTTGAGACCAGATTTGAACTGAGTACCAGATTAGCACTTTATAATACAGTCTGATATCTGGTACATTATTTTTCCATTGATTCCCTTGCTATCCTTTGAGCTTTTGTTCTTCTAGATGATTTTTGTTATTCTTTTTCTAACTCCATAAAACAATTTTTGATAGTTTATTTGATGTGGCACTTAATAAATAGATTGATTTAGGTAGAATTGTCATTTTTGTTACATTGAGTTGCTTACCCATCAGCAATGAACATTTTTCTAATTGTTTAAATATGACTTTATTTGTGTAAAAAGTATTTTATAGTTGTATTCTTATAGTATAGTTCCTGAGTTTGTCTTGGCAGGTAGACTATCAAATATTTTATTTTTTCTACAGTTATTTTAACTGGAATTTCTCTTTTTGTTTCTTGCTGCTGGACTTTGTTGGTATTATGTAGAAATGCTGATGATTTATATATTTTGTGTCCTGTAACTTTCCTAAAGTTGTGAATAATTTCAAATAGTTTTTAAGTTGAGTCTTTAGGACTTTCTAAGTATACCATTCCTGTGGTCTGAAAAGAGTGATAGTTTCCTCATTGCCTATTCTAATTTCCTTAACTTCTTTTTCTTATCTTCTATATATAGCATTTCTATTACAATATTATATAAAGAGGTAGAAATAGACATCCTTGCTTTACCTTGATTGTAATGGAAATGCTTCTAGCTTATGCCTTTTATGCTTGCTGATGGCTTTAGGTAAATAGTACAAAACGTTTTAAGGTAAGCTCCATTTATTCCTGTGCTTTCTGTATTTTGTCAAAAGTGGTTTTTCTGCATCTATTGAGATAACTATATGATTTCTCTTGGTTTTGTTATTAATATTGTCCTAACATTAACTCAGCCCTGCATTCCTGGCATAAATCACTTGATTAAAGAAAGGATAGAGATTATGAAAAATAAATTTTCATTGCATAAAATTAAAAGTTTTAGTACAAACAAAATCAGAGCAGTTAGAATTTTTTTTTTATTTTTTTTTATTTTTTTTTTAATTTTTTATTTAATAATTACATTATATTGACACTCATTTCTGTTCCGATTTTTTTTCCCCTCCCTCCCTCCACCCCCTCCCCTAGATGGCAAGCAGTCCTTTATATGTTGGATATGTTGCAGTATATCCTAGATACAATATATGTTTGCAGAACCGAACAGTTCTCTTGTTGCGTAGGGAGAATTGGATTCAGAAGGTATAAATAATCCGGGAAGAAAAACAAAAATGCAGATAGTTCACATTCGTTTCCCAGTGTTCTTTCTTTGGGTGTAGCTGCTTTTGTCCATCATTTATCAATTGAAACTCAGGTCTCTTTGTCAAAGAAATCCACTTCCATCAAAATATGTCCTCATACAATATCGTTGTCGAAGTGTATAATGATCTCCTGGTTCTGCTAGAGCAGTTAGAATTAAAAGAGAATGTAATTAGGAGAAATAATTGCAGCAAATTTATCTGATAAAAGTCTTGTATCTATGAAATATATATGTGTGTGTGTGTGTATGTGTGTATGTACGTGTGTGTGTAATTGAAATAAATAATTACGAATACTAGCCATTGTCTAATAAGGGTATAAACAGGCAGATCTCAAAAGAAAAAAAGACAAACTATAAACATTCCTGTGGGGAAAAATGCACCTCATGAGAAATAAAGCAAATGTAAATTAAAACAACTCTGTGATTCCATCTTAGACTCATCATATTGCCAAAGATTACAAAAATTGAAAATGACAGAGGCGCCACTCCAGAAAGATGAAACCACTGTTACCTTCTTATATTGAATTTGTGAATTGATCCACTCATTCTGAAAAACATTTTGGTGACTATAAATAAAAGATTGTTACCGTGACCCATAGTTGATATCCCTTCTGGGTATATATCACAGATTAATCAGAGACAGAAAATGGCCCTTGAGTACAAAAATATTTGTATACTTCCCCCTAGGAACTGCTTTGGCTAAATCCCATAAATTTTGGTATGTTGTCTCACTATTGTCAATCTCTTGCATGAAATTAGCACTTGTGTTTATGATTCCTTGTTTCATCAACTCATTCTTTAGGATTAGATTATTTAGTTTCCAATTAATTTTTGGTCTATTTTTTCCTGGCCCTTTATTGCATTTAAATTTTACTGTATCATGAGCTGAAAAAGATGCATTTACTATTTCTGCCTTTTTATATTTGATTTTGAGGGTTTTGTGCTATAATACGTGGTCAATTTTTGTGTAAGTTCTATGTACCATGTAGAAAAAAATATATTCCTTTCTTTCCCCCTTCAATTTCCTACAAAGATCTGTCATACCTAACTTTTCTGAAATCCTGTTTACCTCGTTAACTTCTTTATTTTTGTGATTCGATTTATCTTGCCTCTAGAAGGCAAGGTTGAAATTCCCCACTAGTATAGTTTTGCTCTCTGTTTCTTCTTGCAGCTCTCTTAACTTCTCCTCAGGAATCTGGATGCTATATCTCTTGGTGCATACATGTTTAGTATTGATAGTATTTCATTATCTATTATATTCTAGCAAGATGTAGTTTTCTTCCTCATCTCTTTTAATTAGATCTATGGCCCATGCACATATCTTGTAAGTAAAAAGCTATAATAATAATAATAAAAAGAGATTAAGGTTCACACAATGCTCATGCTCCTTCCTTCTTCCCTCAATTGTAATAGGTGTTTTTTGCATTGTCATATGATGTAATTTACCCAGTTTTACCTCCCCTTTACTCTTCTTCCAGAACAATCCCTTTTCCATCTCTAGTTTCTTTTCTATATTATCACAATAAAGTCAAATTATACCTATACCCTCTAAGTATATATTTTTTTCTGAGGCATTTGGGGTTAAATGATTCATCCAAGGTCACACAGCTAGGAAGTATTAAGTGTATGAGGCTAAATTTGAACTCAGGTCCTCCTGATTTCAGGGCTGGCATTCTATCCACTGCACCATCTAGCTGTCCCTTTAAGTATACTGCTAACAAAGATACAGTTCTCAAGAGTTAAACATATCTTCTTCTCGTATAGGAATGTAAACATTTTAACCTTTTAAAAATATTTTCCCCTGTTTCCTTTTTATATGTTTATGCTTCTCTTGAGTTCTATAATTTAAGATCATATTTTCTGTTCAGCTCTGGTCTTTTCATCAAAAATAAATGAAAATCCCCTATCGAATGTCGTGTCTTTTTCCCAGAAAGATAGTGCTTAATTTTACTGGATAATTGATTCTTGGTTGCAGTCCAAGCTCCTTTGCCCTCCAAAATGTCATATTCCAGGCCCTTCGATCCTTTTAAAGTGGAAGCTGTTAGGTCCTGGGCAATCCTGATTGGAGCTCCTCCATATTTGAATTGTTTCTTTCTGGCTGCTTGTGGTATTTTCTCCTTGAGCTGATAATTCTTGAATTTAGCTATGATATTCCTTGAAGTTTTCATTTTGGGATCTCTTTCAGGAGATGATTGGTGAGTTCTTGAAATGGATATTTTACCCTCTAGTTCTAGGATATCAGGGCTAATTTTGTCTAGGCACTTTTTCATTGTGGTTCTCAGGTAGTCTAGTAATTCTTAGATTATCTCTTCTGAATTTCTTTCCAAATTGATTGTTTTTCCGATGAGATATTTCACATTTTCTTCTATTTTTTCATTTTTTTTTTGTTTTGTTTGATTGATTTTTGATGACACATTGAGTCATTCACTTCCATTTGTTTAATTCTAATTTTTAGTGCATTATTTTCTTCACTTAGCTTTATACCTCCTTTTGTATTTGGCCAATTGAACTTTAAAATGAGTTGTTTTGCTCGTTGGATTTTTTTTTTTCATTTCACTGATTCTATTTTTTAGGGAGTTGTTCTGTTTCCATTTCATTCAATTCTGTTTTTCAAGCAGTTGGATTTTTTTTTTCATTTTGCCAAATCTATTTTTTAAGTAGTGATTTTTTTTTTAATTAAAGCTTTTTATTTACAAAACATATGCATGGGTAATTTTTCAACATGAAACTTTGTAAAACTTTCTGTTCCAATTTTCCCCTTCTTCCTCTCACCCCCTCCCCTAGGTGGCAGGTAGTCTAATACATGTTAAATGTTACAATATATGTTAAATTCAATATATGTATACATAGTTATATAGTTATCTTGCTGAGCAAGAAAAATCAGGTAAGAAGGGAAAAAACTGAGAAAGAAAATAAAATGCAAACAAAACAGCAAGAGTGAGAATGCTATGTTGTGGTCCACACTCAGTTCCCACAGTTCTCTCTCTGGGTGTAGATGGCTCTCTTCATCACTGAACAATTAGAACTGGCCCGAATCATCTCATTGTTGAAGAGAGCCACGTCCATCAGAGTTGATCATTGTATGGTCTTGTTGTTGCCATATACAATGATCTCCTGGTTCTGCTCATTTTACTCAGCATCAGTTCCTGTAAGTCTTTCCAGGCTTCTCTGAAATCCTCCTGCTGGTCGTTTCTCAGAGAACAATAATATTTCACAACATTCATACACCATGACTAAAGGTATGCAAGAGAAAATCAACAGCTTGGAAAAGGAAGAACAAAAACATTTTTAAAAGTAGAATTAGCCAAATGCAAAAGGAAGTAAAAAAGCTAACTGAGGAAAATGATACAGTAAAAACTGGAATTGGGCAATGAGAAGCTGATGATTTGATGAGACATCAAGATTCTGTCAAGCAAACTAAAAAGAATGAAAAAATAGAAAAAAAAAAAAAACCTCACAGGAAAAACAAACAACCTCGAAAATAGATACTGGAGAGGCAATTTAAGAATTATTGGACCATTGAAAGATGTGATCAAAAAAAAAAAAAAAAAAAAAAAAAAAAACCCTGGACAGTATCTTTTAAGAAATCATCAAAGAAAACTGCCCTAGAACCAGAGGGTAAAATAATGATTGATCACTTCCAGAAAGAGATCCCACAAAGGAAATTCCTCTAATTTATTTATAATCTCGTTCTTTATGCCTAAATCATGGACCCATTTTGATCTTATCTTGGTATATTGTGTTAAGTGTGGTTCATGCCTAATTTCTGCTGTACTAATTTCCAATTATCCCATCAGTTTGCACAAGGGAAATTCCAAGAAATATTGTCACTAAAGTCCGGAATTATAAAGTTAAGGAGAAAATAATCTCATCAGATTTGGCTTAAAGAAAGAATAACATACACACTTAATTGGTTATAGAAATTTATCTTACCCTATAGGAAAGTAGCAGAAGACAGGGCAAAAAAAGGGAGGGGCTAAATAGAAGGGAGGGCAAAAATAGTAGGAAGAGGGTTGATATAAGTGAGGGCAGATTGAGGGAGGGACCTGATCTTCAGAGAGATAGTGAGGAGGGATAGGGTGGAAAAAAAGAAAAACGTATAAATAGGAGAATATAGATGTAGGGAAATACACACGTATATATAATGGAATGGGATGAACTCTCCCACAAAATGGAAGCAAATAGCAGAATGGATTAAACAACAATCCTATAATATGTTATTTTTAAGAAACACATTTGAAACAGAAATACAGAGTAAAGGTAAAAGGCTAGAACAGAATATATTATGCTTCAGCTTAAATTAAAAAAAAACAAACCAAAAAACAGGGTAGCAATCCTGATGTCAGACAAAGCAAAAGTAAAAATAGATCTAACTAAAAGAGATAAGAAAGGAAATTACATCTCGCTAAAGGATACCATAGATAGTGAAGTAATATCAACACTAAACATATATGTACCAAGTGATATAGCATCTAAATTCTTAGAGAAGTTGTCAGCTATAGGGAGAAATAGCAAGAATATACTAGTAGATGACTTCAATTCCCCCTTCTTAGGGTTAGATAAGTTTAACTATAAAGTAACCAAGAAAGAAGTTAAGGAGGTGAATAGCATTTAGAAAATTTATATAAGATAGATCTCTGAAGACAATTGAATAGAGAAAGCAAGAAATATGCCATTTTCTCAGGAGTGCATGGAACCTACATAAAATTTGACTATATCAGGGCATAAAAAACTCATAATCAAATGTAGAAAGGCAGAAATATTAAGTCATCCTTTTCAAATCATGATGCAATAAAAAATACATGCAGCAAAGGGCCATGGAAAGATAGACTAAAAACTAATTGGAAATTAATAATCTCATCTTAAAGAATGAGTCGACCAAACAACAAGTCATAAAAACAATTATTTTATCTAAGAGAATGATTCAGCAACATATCAAAATTTATAGGATGCAGCCAAAGCAGTTCTTAAGGGAAATTTTATATCTCTAAATGTTTACATAAATAAAATAGAGGAGATCAGTGAATTAGGCATGCAACTAAAAAAGCTAGAAAAAGAACAGATGAAAAATTCCCAATTAAATATCGAATTAAAAATTCCGAAAATCAAACTAACAAAAATCATATGATTATATCACTAGATGCAGAAAAAGCATTTGACAAAATACAATATCCATTCCTATTAAAACCACTAGAAAATACAGGAATCAATGGAGTTTTCCTTGAAATGATAAGTAGCATCTATCTAAAACCATCAGCAAACATCATATGTAATGGGGATAAACTAGAAGAATTCCCAGTAAGATCAGGGGTGAAACAAGGTAGCCCACTATCACCATTACTATTCACTATTGTATTAGAAATGTTAGCTTTAACAAAAAGAGAAGAAAAAGAAATGGAAGGACTTAGAATAGGTAAAGAGAAAACAAAATTATCAATCTTTGCAAATGTGTGATAGTATATTTAGAGAACCCTAGAGAATCAACTTAAAAAATGACTGGAAGCAATTAACAACTTTAGCAAAGTTGCAGGATGTAAAATAAGCCCACATAAAACTTCAGCATTTCTCTTTGTATCCTGGAAAATATTATTCCAAGTCCTCTAGTCTTTTAATCTTGTGTTTTCATGCCACATCTTATATTATTATGGCAGTTGTTCCATATTTGAATTGCTTCTTTCTGGCTGCTTGCAGTATATTCTCCTTGACCTGAGACCTCTGGAGTTTGGTTATAATATTTCTGGAAATTTTCATTTTGGAATCTCTTTAAGGAGGTGATCAATGTATTCTTTCAGTTTGTTTTACTCAATATCTTGGCAATTTTCCTTGATAATTTCTTGAAATATGATGTCTAGGCTCTTTTTTATCATCATGACTTTTAAGTGGTCCATGAATAATTAAATATCTCTCTTCACTCTGTTTTCTAGGTCTATTATTTTTCCAATGAGAGATTATATATTTTCTTTAATTTTTAAAAATGTATTTTATCATTTCTTGATGTCTTATAGAGTCATTACTTCCCCTTTATCCATTTCTGATTTTTAAAGACTTTTTTTCTCTAGTGAGCTTTTATTTCTCTCTTTCAGTTTGGCCAGTTTTGTTTTTTAAGGAATTCTTTTCTTCAGTGAATTTGTACTTTAATTGTACAGAACAAGCAAATGGGATTTACAGAATTGTGGCGTTCAAAGAACCAGTAGTCCAAACTATTTGAGATTTCACGACAGTAAAACAAACATTAAGATTGATGCGTCAGGTTAAGTCTCCATCTTACAATTAATCCCTAATAGGAGGTTCTGAGGCAGTGAGGTGAGGAATATTGGGCATAGAGTCCAGGAGTCGGGCACTCTTATCTCCAGTTAGCTCAATGAGCCTTGTGGCAAAGCATTGAAAGGCTCTCAGCCTCAGTTTACTCATCTTCAAGCAGGGTGACACTACCCGCCTCCGCAAGTGATTGACATATGTAATGCTGGGTGTGGTGGCGCACTCGGCGCTGGTGTCTCGGGGAGAGACTGGATTGGGGCTTCCCCATCCATCTGGCACCAGCTGTGGCCTCAGGAGCAGGTCACTGGCATGCTTAGGACCGTGAGAGGCTGCCGCAGTGCCGCCAACTCTCAAGCAGTGTCCTCCGAGGCAGGAACTGCTGGACAGAGCAGTGGGTTGGCGGGCGCAGCTAGAACAGAGAGCTCTGAGGAGGCTGGGGCCTCCATTTGGTCATTTTCATTTCTACACAGGGAAGAGTGATGCAGAAATCCCATTTTCTTCATGTATTTCCAACCCCTTAAAGAGGCAGTTGTCCTCTGTGCCAGCTTGGTTCACAGTCGGGGAGGGTCTGAGAGGCAGCTGACGGGGTGGCTGAGACCCACATGGTGCCTCGGAAGGAGAGGGTGCTGCGCTGTCCGCTGGCACAGCGTGCTGTATTCGGGCAGAACAGGAAGCAGAGGGTTTGCGTTTGGAAGTCCCCAAAGAAGGAATTCTGGGAGGGCGGGGAGAGCATCCTCCTCAGCCTTTACCAGTGCTCACGTCCTCCTCTGGGGGTCACCTGGCCCAGAGACTTTTCTCTCAGAGTCCATCGGCCTAAACATTTCCTCCTCTTGTTCTCTAGATCCTGTTTGACCAGACGCAGAGATCCATTAAGGCACAACTTCAGACGTTCGTTAAAGAGTAAGTCAGCCCTTGGTTCTGTTGCCGAGGCCGGGGAGCTCCATAAAGAACAGAATGCCATCAGATAGTGGGGGAGTTAGGAGTCTCTGCAAGAAGTCATGGAGCTTGAGTCCCAGGGCCTGGGGCCAGGCCGGTGGCCGCGCTTCCAGCGGGTAAAGAGAACATTCCCACGCATGGGCGAGAGCAGAAGAGAAGGCCCGCCCCGGACGACCCTGCCGGGTCTCTTCTGTCCCTGGCATGTCTCTTTAAGGCAGCCTGAAGCCTGGGCAGCCTGATGCACTTCTCTTGGCTTTGCTCGGGCCTCGCTCTGTGCTGCTTTTCAAAGGTGCTTCGGGGGCCCTTTTGCTGCTGCGCTCAGGGTCTCTGCCCCCTTCCCATTGGGAAAAAAGAGCTTTGCATTGTCACACAACCACATCCCCCTTGGTTGGGTCTGGGTATGTGTCTGGCTTCCAGTCATTCCTCTTCATCAAACTCCCTCCTCTTCTGTGACCAGGCCCGAGAGCTACAACTCCTCCCCTGGCAGCCTCAGGCTCCCCCCTGTGCTGGGCGGTCTCCCGGAGGATGGCCATGGGATGGATTGGCACGGACAGGGTCCCATATTACTGTTCTGGGCTTCTTGGGCTTCCTGATGGGGGCACGCCAGCTATTCCTGTGGGTGCGCCAGAATCAGAGCCAGTGACCTGGAGACTGTTGCTGGTCCTCTTGGACTGACCTGTCTGCCCAAGGCATTTGGCTCATGGTTGGCAGTGGTGGTGAGGGTTGGTACCTTTGGACAGTGGCTCTAGGGGGTAGAGGGGAAGGATGGTCAGTGGTCAGGACTGGCACTTCTGGTCTGGGCCTCCAGGATAGTGGGGAGATAGACCCAAATGTAATATTCCGCAGCCTCCACTAGGGCCTGTGGCAGGGGCTGCACCTAGAGGAAAAGGTCTGGACCTGCTGGTCATCGACTGCCTAGAGTGGTAGACAAGAAACTGTTGAGATTGTCAGCTCAGAGACTTAGTCAGGGATAAATGGATGTTTAGAAGTGTTTCATCCTTTCTTCAAAAATTAACTTTTATTGCGTGCTCTTGATTTTTATATTGCCTGCATTTCCCCATTTGTCCCTCCCTGCCTGTCCCTTCCCAGTGAGATCATCAGAACACAGGAGATGTCTGGCTCGGTTGTTACCCTCCTGGGTCTCTGGCTCAGCAGGTCAGGGAGCCCTGCTCCTTCTCTCAGCTCTGGGAGGGCCTGCCTGTCGCTCTGACCATTCTCAGTAGTTGTCTTATTGGCCGCCATTTTGAAGTCCAGCCACATTCCTTTGCATTCATGGCTGCCATTGCTTTAGCTGGGGCTGGCCCATGAGCATCTTACGGGGTCTCTGTACAAGAGCTGCTGTGAGGCAGTGGGTGTCTGTGGGGGCCTTTGTCCATAATCTCCTTGGGGGATGTGCCCAACATGGAATCACTGGGTCAGAGGGTCTGGGCATTCTCAGCCCAGAAGATCTGGTGTTTCTGAATTGGGAGAGACAGACATGGGGTACAAACAGAGGCATAGCTGAGGGGCAGTGGACAGAATGATTTTAAAGTAGATTCTGCCAGACTTGAATCAGTGACCTTCTTCTTTTCTAGGGATCTCAGAAAGTTCAAAGATGCCAAGAAACAGTTTGAAAAGGTCAGTGAAGAAAAGGAAAATGCCCTAGTGAAAAACGCCCAGGTTCAGAGAAATAAACAACATGAAGTAGAAGAAGCCACCAACATTCTGACGGCCACCAGGAAATGCTTCCGGCACATCGCCCTGGACTACGTCCTGCAGGTAGGCTGGGGAGCTGAGCCTCGCGGGCTCCGGGCCACAGAGGCCCCCGTGGGTGGAGCCTGGAGGCAGAGAGCGGGGTGTAGCCTCAGAGCAGAGGGGGACCCTCTCCTCCTCCCTCTCAATTTTCTGTCCAGGAGAGGGCAGGTCACCACAGAATTTCAGAGTGGTCGAAATTCATTAAATGTCCCTTATGTGCCAGGCACTGGGTTAAGTGCTTTTCAAATATGACCTCACTCGAGCCTGACAACAGCCCTTTTGTTATCCTCATTTTGCAGTTGAGGAAACTGAGGCGGGCAGAGTTGCAGTGAGTTGCCTAGAACCACACAGCTAGTGAACTCAGGTCTTCCTGACTTTAGACCCCATACTCCGCCCTGGGTGTCCCCCTCACTGCCTTCTGCACACAAATTTCTCTCTCCATCATGTACTTGTTTAGTGGATTTTTTTTTTCCTGGCCCAGGGTCAGTATTCTGGCCTGCTTGGGCTTTCCTGCACCTTCCACTCCCGGCCATGCCATTTGTAAATGTGGTAGGAGGTCCTACGGACCCATTGATAAAACTGAAGGCCAGCTGACACATGTGGCAAGGGCCCTCCCACCACCTGCCTGGCTCTAGGGCCTCCTCTGGCTTGCCGCCATCTTGGTCACAGAAGACGCATAGAAACGCTCTCGAATGCAGTTCGAGCTTGTTAAACGCTGCCTTCCTTGGCTTTCTCTTGGGCTTAGGAAGGACACAAGGTGTTTGTTAGCCTTGAGTCGCTTGTTGACCCTGCTCTGTATGTGCCTCTTGGGATCGTCCCCTGGCTCAGGGGCCGCTGAGTCAGGAGACTCACCAAGTGAGGAGAGCTGGAGAACAGAGCACGACTCTTTGTCTCTTGGTCACTGGGAGGATTAGGATCAAGGCCCTTGGTTCCTGCCTCTTGTGTCCCTCTGAGAGCTTGACTCCCCTCCTTAGCAACTCTAGGCTCATGAAGAAGTTAACTTAAAATAGATTCCTTGTAAAAAATTCTCTGGGGAAGGTGGGATTTTTTTCTTTTTTGTTCAGATGCTTCCAGTTTCCCCCCTTCCCTGCCCCACTGCAGCTTCTGCAAGGTGTCCTGGTGGAACCCTCTGCACCGGTGTATAGCATCGGCTTCCCTGGAAAGCTCAGGCTAACCGGGGGCTGGGGGAGTTGGGTGGCTTTGCGGTGGATTTGTGGCCGGCTCAGACTCAGAATAACTTAGTCACTCACAGTTGTTCTCTGACCAGTCTGACTGCTCCTGGAGACAGTATTCTCTGGTTCTGCTCTTTTCCCTCTTCATCATTTCATACAAGACTTTCCTTGTTTTTCTCAAAACAGTCTGCTTGCTCTGTCTTAGAGCATGAGGGCATCACACCATGGCGTGTTTAGCCATTCCCCAGCTGGTGAACATCCCCTCACTTTCTAGTTCCTTGCCACCACAAAGGGAGCCGCTATCAGTAATTTAGAGCATTTTGCTCTGAGCATCTTGGGACGGAAACCTAAGAGTGCTCTGCCTAGAGCAGCTTTACAAGCCTGGGCCGTCCTTCCCCGTCGCCCCATCTTCCCAGGTCTCCTCTCACATTTGTCATTTTCCCCTTCTGCCTTTCCGGCCAATCTGATGGGTGTGAGGGGAGAGCTGAGATTTCATTTGCAGTTTTTTCACCAATGAGGAGGTAGAGCCTTTTTTCTGACTATATACATTTGATTTCTTCATTGACCTGCCCGTTCATATGATTTATTTGATGGAGAATGGCTCTTATGCTTATAAGTTTGATGGAATTCTCTATCTGGTGGAGATAGGAGGTCTTTGTTGAAGAAACTGCCTCTCAAGCCCTTCTCCCAGTGTTCCATCTTCCTTCTGAGCCCTTCTTCCAGCTTGGTCTTTCTTGGGCTCACACCGGTCTCTTCTGATTTGGTTTTTCAGCTGTTCCCAAGGGGTTTGCACTGTCACAGTAGTCATCGAACTGTGCAGGTGTGAAGGAGACCACCCTTGGCAGGTCCTTCACAAAATCCCATTGACTGGTATTTTGGGAGAAAAAACCCCCGTCTGCTTGTGTTAGCTGCAGTTTCATGAATTCAGCTTTCTGATTTAAGTCTTGACTTTTTTATTTGAGGTCTAGAAGAGGATGAGAGGTGGGAATTTTCTTTGTTAATTTGCCACTTTCCCTGTGAGTACAAAATATCCAACAAAAGCCCTTGGAACCTGAGGCTGCCCTGGGCGAGCCCTCCTGGAGACCTTCCTTTGAGGCCTGGGTGAATGAGCTGGTTTCCCTGGCATGTGTCTTTGGTCATTTTCCTGAAAGGAAGCACTTAACCGCTTCCTCTTTTTCTCTCCCCAGATCAATGTGCTTCAATCAAAAAGAAGATCGGAAATCTTGAAATCAGTAAGACATTTTATGAATCCTCTCAATACTTCTGTATTCCAATATATAAAAGGAGACCCAATTGAATCCCCCTGGGCTTTTGGAAGTGGACACCATGGCCTGTAAGCCTTGAAACTATTGCTTTATTTAGGGATGTTTGTGAGTGCTTCAGATGTATCCATTAAACAGGGATAAAGACTCCTACTTTACACTAGTCTTCCTTTGTAGCAGTTGGCCTTTTTTGTCATCCAAAGCTTTCTGGGTCTCCAGGACAATCCCAAATGTTAAAAATAGTGTGGGCTCTGGAGAGACTGGCTTCCTATTACAGACTTTGGGGAGCTGACTCCCCTGGAATCAAGGCCTAAAAGGAAAAAATCCTCAACGCAGATTTGCTTCTTGCCCAATTGAGTAAATCTCAGGAAAAGCTCCTGGCTGAGAAAATTTTGGATTATTTCATTCAGGATCAAGAACCTTTCCATTTGTAGGGTATGTGTGTGTATGTACAAGTGTGTATGTGTGTGTGTGTATTTGTGAGTGTGTGTATGTCTGCTGGAGAGCCAGGCTCAATCTAATAAAGGGATGTGCATTTATCTAAGTCAATGTGCATCAAATCGATCTGGTAAAAAGCAGTCAGGAATCCACAAGCTTCGACAGGAGTTTGCAGTGGCCTGTAACAAAGGTCGATTTGTGTTCTTTTCAGTGGGGGCAGAAAGTGCCACTTTTGTTTAATTTGATTTGAAAAATGTGCACTCTTCCCTGGAGACACTTGGGATTGATTCACAAATGTTACCATGAGGTGGTAATGCAGGCGATCTTTAGCTGGAGAAAATAATTCCCATCATGCTCCAGATTATTTCTCTTAACACCATGTAGTAATGTTCTTAATGAATCAAGTCTGGATTTAATGATCTTGATTGCAATTATTGTGAACTGTTTTTCTCCCTCCAGATGTTATCTTTCATGTATGCCCACCTGGCCTTCTTTCATCAGGGATACGATCTTTTTAGTGAGCTCGGGCCCTACATGAAGGATCTTGGCGCACAGGTAATGCCCGTTCCCTCGGAGGGACCCTCCTTGGTCTCCCGTGGGGTGTCGAGGGTTGCTAACCCACGGTGCAGCCTGAGGACCATCTCTTTCCCAAGCTGCCCATGATCTGGGTTTTCTCCCAGCGCAGTTTTTTGTGTGTTTACGGGAGCTCCTTGAAGGCAGAGACCATTAGGTTTGTTGTCAGGACCTAGGACACTGCTTAACACATAGGAAACCCTTAGTTGGTATCGGCCTTGGATCAGATGGGTTAAGATGTGAAAACATGGACTTTATTAAACAAAGATTTCAGATGTAGCCATTAAACAGGGATAAAGACTCCTACTTTACACTAGTCTTCCTTTGTAGCAATTGGCCTTTTTTGTCATCCAAAGCTCTACCCCGAGCCTGAGAAACAGGACTTTGGAATCGTGTTGCCACTTGACAATGTTCATAGAAAGGATGTTTTCTTTCCTTATTTCTGACGTTCTATAGCTCGTGAAGCTAGTGTTGTTGCTGCCGCTCTGTTGGCTACGTCAGCACTGACATCACAGGCTTCTGAGCATCATCAAACAGAATTTAAAACCCTCATGACTCCCAGGAAGACATGAATCCATTTCTGATGTTTTAATTCCTCTGATGATTTTGTGATGTGCTCCCTTGCTTTCCTCTTCCCCCACAGCTGGATCGACTGGTAGTGGATGCAGCCAAAGAGAAGAGAGACATGGAGCAGAAACATTCCACCATTCAGCAGAAGGTACTGTCCAGCTATGAGGTGCTGGGAAAGATGGTGGGCAACAAGTCAGGCTCCCATGGAGAGTGGGGGAGAGAACCTTCTTTTGGGATGAGTTAGCTTGTCTTGTCTTGGGGATGAGGTCTTCCCTCTGACCCTTTGAAGACATGAGCCTGCTGGTTATGATGACGTGTTTTAATGAGAAGGCGAGCCAAGGGGGCAGTTGGTCTTGGACCTGAGGGCCCCTGTTACCCAAGTAACTGGAAAGGAGTTACTGACTCGAAAGGAAGACCTTTTGGTGGGACAGAGCCCCTGGATCCAGGCCCTATTACCTTTGCTTAAGGGAAGGGAGGCAGTGGTGGGAAGTGTATTCCTTTAAATGAGACTCTGGGTCCTCATCCTCTTGGTGCTTCTGCATTCACTCACATTCACCCGAGGATAATGAAAGGACTTGGCAGATAGTCCTAAAGGCACAGTACTAAAAGCTGCTTTTTCCCTGAGGAAATCTGAAGTTGCCACAATCCACCATGACAGGAAACTCTGTATGCCCAGCAGGTGCAATAGAGAACACATTCTTGCAGAGGTTTAAAGGTCTCAGTTTGTTCTGATTTATCAAGAGTAGAAAGGAGAAACTGAGCCAGAGGATACAAAGAAAGAGGAGGTGATTATTGAGGAAGAGAATGTTGCCATGGATGGGACCAGAGCTCTGCCCAAGAGCATCGAGAAGTTCAATCCCCTCCTCAGGAACATTCTGTAGACCCAAGATCCCCCAAAGTCAGAAGGATTCCATTTCCATTTTAAAATATCAAAAATCAAATTTGTATATGAAATACTTAGATGATCAGTAACTTTTGAAATATGAAAATAGGCTTTATTTTTGCTTCAAAATGTCCTTGACCAATCCCTTTTAACTGGAGAGAACCGTCCCCAAATTCTCCTGAAGATAGAGGTTTATTCAGAGTATTTCAAACCAGTATTATGTGAGGTACCCCAGGATGTGGTCAACATCTGTGATGGTTGCTCCCTCTCATTATTCAATTGCATGAGCAAAGTCTTTGCTTGTGGAGCTAAATGTAATTTATTTTTAGAGTAAAACCCTGAATGGAAGAGAAGAAAACTAAAGACAAAAAGGATTGTTAAGTAGTATTAGGTAGAAAAAGAGGATTGCCAAAGAGATGGGCCAGTGCTCAGGGGGCCTGGAAAGAAGGTGATACTCAACTAAAACAAGGAAAGGCAAGCCTACCTCTGGCTACCGTGGCTCACCTCTTGTAGGCCAGGTGGTGGAAGGAAATTGTGGTCAGCAAGACTTGGCCATGGAGGTTCTTGGTTGTTGGACTGAGAACCATCAGAGTGCCAGACTGAGTCGTAGACCACTGGATGTAATTCTGATTATGACTTTTCAATTTCAACTCTACTTTTTAAATTGGTTTCCTTTCAAAGGTATATTTATATTAATCATGATGTATATTTTATTCTTTTCTTTTAAATGCTAACACAAGGCCGCATTACAGGTAAAAAACATCAATTAATCAAGAAATTATTCTTAAAAGCTGTTTTATAAAGGAAAAAGTTTCTAATAGTTCTTATTTATGCCTTATAGACATTGTTAGTTTTAATATTATACTTTTCAATGATTTCTACATATTCTTTATGTCATTCATTTGAATTTAAGTGTAATTATAGAAACATTCACTTCTTTGCATTGTGTATTAGATTTTATTCACTTAGGAAAACCATATCTGATAAACTTTTTGATATTAGTACGAGATCAAAGCCACTATGAAAAATCAGTGCCCTGGGTATAATTCACAGCCTTTTGTTCTTATTCTGCATTCATTTCCTCCCAGCAGCAGTTATGTTGGAGACTCTCTGTATAAGGCTCTTGAGAATGGATAACATGGAATGATTTGTGTTGTTTTTCCCTTTCTTTGTATCCCCAGCGCACAGGAAGCACTTAAGAAATGCTTGTTGGCCAACTGTTGCAAGCTGAAAAATGTCCTGCCTGAAATGGTCATTTAATTTCTTTGTGGTCATTTCTTTCAAAATATGGGTTTAATTAAGCTTTATGCCTTGGTTCCTTCCTGGTTTGTTGAACTCCCTTGTTGTCACTTGTAAAATGATGAAGTCTTCGTCATTTGTACTTAGAGATTCATTGGTTTTCAAAAGCTCATTAGAGATATCTTGCAAAGATTTTTTAAAACGAACTCCTCATTCAGGAGAACGTCTTGTCTTTAAAAGACTTTGTGTTTAAGATGTTGTCATAAGTGAAGGCTGTGGGGGAGAGGGTGGCAATTTTAAAAAACAGCCAGGAGACACCTCCAAGACTGTCTGAGGTGCCACAGAGTCCCTAGAGATGGAGCTATTGGCAATGGTTTCTGCTGTTTTGTTTGCCCCACACTTGTGCTGGCTGTGCCCGTGAGCGTGCATTGGTGTGTTTGCAGCAGGAATATTGTGTTCCGGCTGTGGAGGTACCTCCTGAGACCTTAGATTGCCTGCCTGCCAGAAGGGCCACAGAGGCTCTGTGAAATCTGGACCATCTGCCAGCGCCAGGTCAGGAAACAGACGCTTCCGTTTGGATTGTCTTAGGAAGATTCTGAAGATCGCCAGGCAGAGTCAGGGGCCAGACACTGAGGTCCTCGCTCCAGCTGAACTGCCAAGTGTCCACATGCTACTGTTCATGGCCCCATCCCATTGGGCTGGCCATGTGGTTTGCCTAAAAGACAGTTTTACAGAGAATTGCCACTTGGTGCTCACTTGGAGATCAGCAGAATAAATACAAGGACACTCTCAAGGTCTCTCCAAAGAACTTTGGGATCGATTGTGCGATATGGGAGACCGTGGGCCGGGATCGCCCAGCACAGGGCGCCTGCTCAAAGAAGGCCCAAAAGTAGAGCTGTCCCCACTCCAGATGTTGACGTGGACTGTGTGTGCCTGAGGATATGGAGCCTTCTGAGCTGCTTTTGGTCCTCTTTGAGCATGAAGGGCAGCAACCAACCCACCTCCTGTTCCAAATCAATTCCAACGATGAACATCTGTTAAAGGGACAAAAACTTGTCCCTTTCAGGGGGGGGGGGGGGGGGGGGGATATAGCATAAAGGAAGATTCCATGGTCTGTGTTACCTGTTTTGAAATACTCTTAAGGATGTGTCCTGATACCTGATTTCTATTGAAAAGATTTTTTTGTTGATCCCAAACAATATGGTGAAATAAGAAATCACTCATAATTAATTCAAAAATTTCAAGGAAGAAATGCTGTGTGTGCATTTTGAGATGCTTCCTTTGGCAGGGATCCAGGGTGTCATGCCTTCCCACCCCCAGTCCAGTGCACTTAGCAATCTTTCCTCAAATTCTCATTCTCTGTCCCTCTTGTCCGTGTCTTCCACATGTTTGCTGTGGGAAATTGTGTGAATTTGTTGGAGTTCTAAAGAGTTCTCGAGCAGCCTCTGGGATGCCCATCTGTCCTTCCATAACTGTGTCCTTGCTTCTTGGATGGTGTCTTTTTTTTCTTTTTTTCCATGGCACTCTACAATTGGTTGATGATCCTGTGCTCCTTCTTCTCTCCTCCCCTTACCCCCCTGAACAGATGTCCCTCCGTTGTGAGCGTGCTGATGGAGGCCCCAGTTTCTGACCATGCTACAGAGAAGAGCCGGAGAATCTGACATGTATGCATGTAGCATCCAGGGCTTCATTCTGGCCTGTTGGAGCCTGCTCAGTTGGTCTTGTTTAAAAAAGCAGTTTTCAAACAAGGAAATCATAATTTCACGATTTTAAAGTGGAGGAAGGAGAAAAGGAAGTAGAAAGGGTGTGGATCAGTTCCCTTTTCTGTGTTACTTGAGTGAGTGACTTCAGGAGAGAGTTACCACCTGCAAAATCAGACTCCGCAGGCTAGGGCCTTTGCTCATTTCTGTTACAGAAACATTAAGTGTCATTGAAGTGCGTTGGTTGTTGGGGTCCTGTCTGCTCAGGTGGCTCAGAGAGGTGGATGAGGAGCATTAGGGCGGCCCTCGCGCCATTGACTGAGCCTCCCTGTGCTTTCCCTGCTTTATAATTCCTAGGAGAAGGTGGCAGCCCTTGAGTTTGTTTTGTTTTCTGAGGTTGTGATGCTGACTTGTGGGGCATCTTGGTTTTCATCGAGACCAGTGGGGTGGATGTGTCCAGGACATGGTCCTGCTGTGAGGAGGACCTGAGTTCAAATGCAGCCCCAGACAGTTTCTGGCTGGATGACTCTGGGCAAAAAGCCTAAAGCAGTGTAGGCCTTGGAAGCGTTCTCTGTGGTGCATTTGTTGTGTTTGCTGGAGAAACACAGCAACATGCCAATCTTGGGGGCCTTTATTGTGTATGGAGAGGGGTGAGTGTGGAAAGGGGCAGCTAGGTGGGGCAGTGGATGCTCTCTGGGCCTGGACTCAGGGAGTTCATTCTGGATGTTTGGACCCAGAAGAAAGAAGACAAGTTCAGGAAGTGCGAGCTCTTCCTTTGCCAGACCCTCTTCTCGCACCGCCCCCTGCTTTCATGTCTGTGGCTGTGTCTACCACCCCTGTGTCCCCTCCGCAGGCACCCACCTGAGCAGGCTGAAAAGGTCCCATTTCCTGCAGGGGCTACCCCTCCAGGTGGTCCTGGCTCAGCCACAGATGGAATCACCTGCCCCTTGTCCCTCATTGCTCCCAGCTGGCATTTCTTGTCTTGGTCCCATTGTGCATAAATATATGGGAGGCACATAGCTCCGTCATCTTCGATATCTTTGAGAAGCAGAATCGGAGCTGAAGTACTTGCCTTTGCTTTCCCCCGCTCGCTCATGTTCCTTTGCAGGGGTATCTGAGGCTTCCGAGCAGATCCAAAGCAAGCCTCCGCTCAGCCTCCTCCACAAGGCCTCTCCCGGAGCTGCAAGTGCTGCGCTCTAAGGCAGCCGCCATCATGGACCTCGTGTGTTCTGGCTCCAGTTACAGAGAGACCGAGGAGAAATAGAGGCGCAGTTTGCAAACCAGTCCATGGTGTCGGTGTTGCAGCAAAGGGTGCTCCTCGATGTCTGGGAGGATCCTCCACCCCTGTTGTAGTGACGGGCAGCATGGTGGCTCCAGACTCCCTCGGCTGCCGTCACTCATTCCGAGAAGGCGCAGGAGTGTGTCCTCGTCCCTGGGCTCCCCTCTCCCAGATTGACGCCTTGGTGTCCATTGCTCAGCGCTCCTGGCTGCGCTGCTGCTAGCCCCCGCCTTGTGCTGGATCCCACCTTGCTTCTTCAGACCTGCTCTCTTGGGTCTCCCGTCTCTTCCAGAGCACTCTAAGGGTGTGAGATCCGCATCCTTGGCAGAGCAGACTGCATCTTCTCTTTGGGATCTGCCTTCCAGTTTCATCCCTAAATGCTCCTCTGTCCTGTGAAACAGTCCCATTCGAGGTCATCCACCATCTTGGTTTGTCAGCTGGCTGATGGGTTTAGTCCTGATCCCTGCCTTTGGCAGCCATTTCTCCATTTGGAAACTGAGTCACATAGTTATTGAGTAAAGGACTTTCTGAACTTTGGGGGCTTATTGGGACATTTAATTTGCATTAATTAAACTTCTAGCTACAGTTTCTATTGTCTGTTTCCCCAGATTTCACTTTTTTTGAATAGTTTGAGGTTAAGTTATTTCTCTTGTACACCATTGGTTTTTCTCGTTTTTCTCTTTGCTCTTCACTTAGGTCGATGGTCTGACTGTCCACAGCCAGTTAACTCTCTGTAAGCCTGGGACAGTCACCCTATTAATCACCAGCCTGCCCCTGGCCTTGTTTGACTTTGGTGGCAGTGGGGAGCCTCTGGGGCATGTGCCACACCCATCCCTTGGGAGATCCGCCCTCAGTCCGCTTCTGCCCCCCTCACAGGCCTGACCACTGAAGAATCAGTTTATCTTTGAACAGGTCCAATACCAGAGAAGCTCCTGCCCTCTGGGGGACCCTGAGAGGTGGTGGTCCAGCTTCTGCTTAAAGGCCCCCGGTGGTTCCCACCACTTGCCCTTGAAGCGCTAATGGTCTGTTGGCTCTCTTTAGACTAAAGATGCTTCTCCTCTCGAGGAGCCAAAGTCTGGCTTCTTGCCATTTCTGTTCTGGTTCAGCCCGGGCCTAGAGCCAGGCACCATAAGTCCAGCCTCTCCTGTCGGGGCCCTCCCTGCACCCCCACGCCTTTCCCTCCAAGCCTGCATCACGCTCAGACGAGGGAGAAGCCGATCGGGGGCCAGCCCCCGAGGGCGGCCATCAGATACCGTGCACGCAGGTTTTAAAATTTGCCTGATGCTTTTTGACCAGCTGAGAGTTTTCGGTGTCTCTAAACAATGGTGAGGGTAATTCTCCCATGAGGATTGTCCAGCCACGGCACCAGTCTCCTTGTCTTCCCGAGCCTTTGCCTCCTGTGCCGCAGGCGTAATAATCAGTCTAGAGCCCAGACCCGCCGTCTCCAAAAAGTGCCCCGCCTTGAACTGAAACGCCATTTAAAGATTCTCTCTGTCGTTTGACCTAGGATTTCTCCACGGACGATACCAAGCTAGAATATAACGTGGATGCGGCCAATGGCATTGTCATGGAAGGCTATCTGTTCAAACGAGCCAGTAACGCCTTCAAGACTTGGAACAGGTAACGTGTTTTAAATACCCACTTCTCCACACTCCTGTGCAACCTCCATTTTCTGTCTTTCCCCTGCTCTCAGGCTTTTACACTTGATCACACAAGTTGTATTTTAGGGAAAAAGGTGGGGGAGTCATTATACCAGGAATCTTCAGTTCTAAAAATTAAAAGAGCCCATTTGTTTATGTCAATGACACCAAAAAGTCTGCTGGTCCTTACAAATGACCAGGCTTGTGCTCTTTTTTTCTGCACAGTATAGCCAACACATGGGACCTGCAATACTCAGTTGTAGGAATCTTTACAAATTAAGTCATTAGAGTTAATAGAGACAATGATTATCTAATTTAGCCTGGTTCAGTATCACTGATCTGATCTTACAAGATGTTTTCGGCCAGAACCTGAAACAAGGTACTGAGTAGAACTAATTGATACAATGCTTGTGTTCATATCTTTTCTCATTGGAATTCACAAGTATGGGAGAGTCACAAAGTTAACTGTGTAACTTTGTAAATTCACACCTCCCTTGAAGCTCTTAGGGCCAGAGAGCACTCTGGGAGATATCCCACACTCATGGGGTGCGGGTCTCACTTAGCATCCATCAGCCCCGTGTAGGGAAGCCGCCAACAAGCGAGGTTTGATTTGTCTGGGACTGCCACAGTGGACGGGTTTCCTAGGGACTTTTCTGAGTTGGGAGCAATCCTGTAAAAGTGATCGAGCCTCTCTATGCTTTGGTATCATTTAGGGAACAAGCAGCAGGGACATCATCGAAGAATTAGGGAGAATAGGATGAGACCTGAAGGCCGAGGCCCTTGGAGCCACTTCTGAGGGGAGTTAGTGTTTTGTCCCAGCTCACTAACTGCAGCTTCTCGTGTCCCAATTCATTTTTCTCTGAAAAGAGAAGGGCCAAAACAAGATGGCTAATTGAGCATCCGTGAGAGTTGGAGTCTCTTTTGTGTGTGGGGGGTTTTTTTTTTTACAAAATCTGCTTTTCGAGGAAATTTAGTGGTGGGTTTTTACCGTATCTGCAGGTTTTAGTGTTACATTTAGTTAAATGTTAGACAGTAGAGAAACACAGTTTTGTTTATTTGTTTATTTATTTATTTGTTTATTTGTTTATTTAAGATGTAGACTAAACCCTGGGTGTAGCTGTCATTTTTGTTACTGATTTTTTCCAGGTCTGTAAGCTTTTCTTAAGCTCCTCCTATGTATTCCAGGTCCTGTGCTAGGTGCCAGTGTTCACAATACATGGCAAATCCTTGCCCTCTAAAGAACCTGATTTTGGCTTCCTGGGGGGTTCACATGTTGTGGGAGATCCATGCCCCTCTTGGGAGTTTTTTCCTGATGGCAGTGACTTCTGGGAGAAAGACCTCAGACTGGAGATGGGTCTATGCCAGCCACTGACTTGGTTCTTCTTGGGTCACATGACTATAGCTGGCTAAGACTTGGCTCAGAACAGCTCGACTGTGCTCTTGGGAAGAGGGCAGCTCTGTTGCCCGACACAGGGCTGAGAACGAAGGCCTCGAGTTGTCAGGGACTGTCCGGAGAGAGCCAGGAAGGAGAGACAGCGTTGCACCCACTCAGCCATCCTGCTGCAGGGCCAAGATAGCGGACCTGCCAAGTGGAGACTTGGAGCTAACAGGGGAATCAGAGGCTAAAGGAGCCAGTCTCCTCTTGGGGAAGAAAAAGTAATTTTCCTTAAGGTTGTTATTTTGTTATTTCCATGAACTGATATAAAGAATCAATAAGACTAAACTGTTCAGAAAAGAGACTTCTTGCTCATCACTTGGTCAGAGGGAGCCAGCTTTAGAATCAGAAAGATCTTGGTTCCAGCAGAACCTCTGCCCCATCCTGAGCGGCCAGAGGGCCTGAGGGTCTGCCAGGTTTCACCCTGATGAAGTCATGGGTCTGCCTAACTCGGAGGTTCCGGTGTGATCCTGCCCGCTTCTCTAAAATGAGCACCGGTGGGTGCAGCTAGAATGCTTTCACCTTGGGATTGGAAATGGCAGCTCTCAGTTTCGGAGAAAAATCTCTTCGTCTTCATCTCCGTTTGTGTGATATTCACGGGGTCATCCCGTGGTCCAGAATGACCGGCCATTTCCATCAAAATGCTAAAACAGACAGGATTCACGAAGAAGGACGTAACGGTCTTCTCTGGATGACAGAAGAACTAGTGGGCAGCTGCTACGATACCCAGAGAGAAGTCTCTGCCGGGCTGTGGAGCCCGCTCCCAGCAGGAGGCCTGGGCCTCTCAGGGCTGCAGCAGCAGGCGTCCCTTCCTCTCTCGGCACTGCCTTTAGCTGCCGCTCCGCATTCCCGGCCCTGAATCCACTGCGGCCTTTGTGCTTTTTGGCTCCGAACCTTGAGTGTGTAACTTGTCCCAGATCTTGCCTTTTCCTTCGGCTGGTTCGGCTCTTTCCCATGCCCCTGGCTTTTGTCTTCTGAACCGGAGAGGGTGTGTTGGAGGGGGGCCCAGCTTCACACGCTCCCGTCAGCTGCCAGGCGCCGAGGCTTCTTTGTCTCTCAGTCCATGGGGCTCACTGGGTCCCGGAAGAGTTTTCAGTCACCACGAGGCTGGACATCAAATATGACACACTAGGAGAACAGGGCAGATATGCTCTAACTGCCTGGGAGGCCATTTGGATTCAAGACCCGGGGACTCTACTTTACTTAGGGGGAAACTTGTTGCCCCACAGATTACATCAGTTGAAAGAAAAGCACCCATATAAACAAGAAAACTACTGTATGTATAAACATTGGTCTAGGTTCCTCTGTAGACTACTCTCTAATAAGAGGTCTCATTAAAAGTGATTGAAAAACTAGACCTGATATGCTCCAGTCATCATTTTTAGTGGTGCTTTCACTACTTTTCAGCCTTCACTGGGATCCTATTGGCCCAGCTTTGGTTAGAAAGGATTTCAGGCTTTGGGGAGCTCACAGGTGTGTGCGTGTGTGTGAGCACCCCTGGAGAAATCATTAGAAAAGAAAGCATTCATAGGCGGTGCAAAGTGAGTTGGGATGGGCCAGAATCCTTATTGACTTTTCAGGGCATGAGGGCCCTGAATCAGGGAGGAAGGTGCTTTTTGGGATTTAAGCAAATTAGAAAGTCTGGTGAGGTCTAGGACATTTCAGGTTTAGGAAACTGAGTGTACATGTGAGGATTTGTAGAGGTAGTAAGTAGGCTACTTTGAGGGGGAAAGGAAGAATAAGCATATATGTAATTCAGATAGATAGCAAAAAAGACTAATCACTCACCCCTAAAGTATTGATTCTGCACCCTGTGCCCCACCAATTTCTGTTATGAGAAGATTATACTTAAGAGAAGAACATTACAAATCTCCACTTTCCAAGAGGCTTGTACAAGCCAATCCCTCAACTTAGTTACATACAACCACTCCCACCACTTTCCCCCTCTTCCCCTGCTCCTAGTGCCACAGAAAATCAAAAAGCAGAAACTTGTTCTTGCTGGTACTGAAGCATGGCAGTGTGTGAGAGTGAGCAACAGAAAGAACTTCTTGGTGTGGGACACCAGAGTGCCTATGGATCTACCAGACCTGCTCAAAGTAAAGAGTGTAGCAGCAGCACCAGCTGGAGCCCTTCTGTCTTCTCTTCTTCCTATCCTCCCATGCAGAAATCATTTGAGGCAGAGACTAAGACTGGTATCATGACCAGCTTGGGAAGGGAATGAATCAAGCTTCAGGTCTAGTCCCCAGGGGAAAGTTCAGTCTAAGGGGACTGTGACAATAGGGGAATATAAAGAAAAAGAGGGAAATCACCCAAGAATTCAGTTAAAAATCTTGAGTATAAGCAGATAAACCAATAAGGAAGATATTAATAACAGAAGGGAATATGACCTCCATCAGTAAAATAATTCTAGATATCTGTAAATAAATATTATAAGTCACAGGAAAATGAATTAGTCCTCTGGTACCCTGTGGATTCCTGAGAGAGTGGAACATAGCAGGTGTGCCTGAATGATTTAAAAGAGAAGTAAGAATTATGCAAGGCTATGGCTAATGGAGCGGATGTAATTGGAAGAATAGAAAAAACTCGAATCCACATTGGCAAGTCTTCAGCAAAAAAGAGAATAACTGATTGGGAATGCAAATACACAGAAATGAAGGACAATCTGAAAGAAGAGAAGTGAAATGTTTTTAAAAATATGATTTCAAAGACAACTTAAGGATTATAGGTCACACAGAAGAATTACAATACAAAAATCTGAATGCCAAATAAAGAAAACTGCCCAGAACTTGAACACAGAAAACTAAAGTACCAATTGAAAGATTTCATAGATTGTTTTCAGAAAGGGGAAAAAACCCATCTCTGATGCAAACTCCAGGATATATGGTTGTTAAAATATATAATTTCAATGTCAAACAACAAATTCTATATATTCCCAAGAAGAGGATCAAACATAAAGGAAAAGCGATTCTAATAATGCATAATTGTTGTGACTCTGCCAGAAACCCTAGAACAGAATGGTATAGTGTATTTTAAAAAGAAAAGGAGTTCTAGGTAGAATCCAAGGTGACCCACCCTGCAAACCTGTTCCTAATCATGAATGAGAAAAGGAGGCTATCTAATACAAAAGGGACACTCAGAGCTTTCTTAGAAAGAAACCAAACCTGAACTAAATATTTGGGACAACTCAATACCAGAGGCAAACAAACTGAGCAGCCTAAAGCAACCAGGAAGAATGAAGCAAATAGAATTGACAATAGAGAAACAGACCTGAAACAGGAAAGACTAAACTTCTTAATATCCTGTCTCAAGATAGATCACTGTTTTTATGGGACTAAATTTCAGGATGAGAGGGCTCATTTAAAAAAAAAAAATGAGAGGAAGAAGATAGAAGGAAATATACTTGGGTTAAGTCAAAAGAATAACAGAGAAAGTATAACTCCCATAGTCTCGAGAAGAAGAGAGCTTACAGAAGATTGGGTAAAGAGGCAAAAGAAGGAAGAAAATCAATCAATAAACATTTATTAAGAGCTTAGTATATGTCAAGTGGCTTGATTAGATGGGGCAGTGGATAGAATGTAGAGTCTGGAGTCAGGCAGGAATGAGTTCAAATCCAGCCTCAGACACTAGCTGCGTGATCCTGGACAAGTTTTTTAGCTTACTTGCCTCAATTTTCTCATCTGCAGAATGAGCTGGAGAAGAAAATGACCAACCACTCAAATATATAAATATGTGTACCACAGAAACCTCCCAATGGGGTCACAAGAACTTGGATACAACTGAAAGACTACATGTACCAATTATTATGCTAAGTGCTGAGGATGCAAAAACAAAGTCCCTGTCCTCTAAAAGCTTACAGTTTAATGGGGGAAGCAACAGTTTATACAAAACAAGCTATATACGGGATAAGTAGGAAATAATTAACAAAAAGTAGGATTTTACTTAGGACTTAAAAAAAAAAACTAGGGTATTCAGTAGTTGGAGTGGAGAAGTGAGAACATTCCAGGCCTTGGGAATGCTTAGAGAATGCCTCAGAATCAAAAGGTGGAGATCTTGTTCATGGAACAAACACAAGGCCAGAGTTATAGGGTCAAAGAGTATGTACGTGGTAGCAAGTAAGATTTAAGAAAACTGGTAGATGTAGGAGGGGCTAAGTTATGAAGGGGTTTGAATTGCCCTTTTTTTTTGGTATGTGCTGGAGGCAAGAAGGAGCTACTGGAATTGGTTAAGTAGAAAGATGAGAGGATCAGATCTGCACTTTAGAAAAATGACTGGTGGTTGAACGGAGGGTGGACTAGAGTAGGAAGAGACTTGAGGCAGGCACAGTCACTGAAAAGGCTATTGCAGTAATCCAGGTGTGAGGTGAAGAGAGGTGAGGGCTGTGTCAGAAGAAAGAAGGCAAGTATCGAAGAAATGCTGCAGAGGGGACATTGGCCAGAGATGCTGCAGAAGAGAAATCAACCAGGGATGCTACAGAGGGGAAATCGACCAGAGATGCTGCAAAGGGGAAATTGACCAGAGATGCTGCAGAAGAGAAATCAACAAGGGATGCTGCAGTGGGGGAATTGACCAGAGATGCTGCTGGGAGGGAAATTGACCAGAGATGCTGCTGAGAAGAAATAAGAGGTCTTGGCCACAGCTTGAATAGGAGAAGTGAGAAAGAGTAAGAGATCCAGGATGATTGTTAGGTTGTAAGTCTGAGGGACAGGAAGTAGGGCAATTGCCTTCCACAGTAATTAGGAAAGTAGGAAGGAGGGGGAAGGTTTAAAGGGAAGGAGAATGAGTTCTGGTGTGGATATTTGAACATCTGCTGAACATCTAGTTTGAATTGTCTAAGAGGCAAGTTAAGTGATGTGAGATTGGAGGTTAGCAGAGAAGCTGGGGCAGGATAAGTAGGTTTGTGAATCATTTACATAGAGATGGTCATTCGATCTTTTGGAGATGATGAGCTCACCAAATGAAGACATCTAGAGGGAGAAGAGTAGAGTTTATTTACTGAAAAATAAATGATGAAATTAGATGACAATGGTTACCAGGGATGGAAAGATCCTAGAAAGGGTTTTATCAGTCCAAGGGAGATGTGAAGTCCAGGTTAGCACCCTGGATGCCTTAGAATCAGCCAGAGTCAGGATAAGCAAAAGTCCTTGGTCTTTATTCTTGGTCTTTAGGGGTAGAAGTCAAGGGAATGGAAGCAAGATCTCCATGACCTTCCTTCTCCTTGACTACCGCCAAAGTGACCCTGACTTGTCTTATTCCACCCCCTAATCCCTCCTACAATTCTCTCTATACACCAAAAGATCGAGCCAGCCCAGAATAGTGGGAAGGGCCATTTTCCAAGCATAAGCTAATAGAGTATTGTACAATGGGTAATTAGTCTTAAGTGCTCAGTTAACTGAATCCAGTGCGCTTACTCAAAGTTTCAGCCCTTTACATTGAGACTAGAACATTTTGTGGGAATTAGGAAGTAGCCAGTAGAGAGGGAGAGATAGAAGACAAATGAAAGTAGGGGGCAGTTTGCTGGGGGATATAGAATGAAAGGGAATCAGTTGTGCATGGAGAGGATTGATTTTGGTCAGGAATGAGGTTATTTCATCATATGAGATGGGAAAAGGAGGAAAGAGGGACAGAAGGTATCTGAATGATGGGAATTGGGGAAAGGGGAAAAGAAAAGAACTAATCCAGTTTTTTCCTATAAATTATGAGGCAAAGATCTCAGCGAAGAGGATTGAGGGAGAGGAAGCCATGGAAGGTATGAAGACTAAAACAGGTAGAGAGAAAGGGGGAATCTTATTTCAGTTGTAGAAGGAAGTATCATGAAAGAACACTTCTACAGGGGAGGAGAGTGTATAAAAGGAAATGTGCTGACTTATTGTTTAGAACAGAAGCCCTCCTAAAATCAGAGGACCATAAAATATATGACATCAGAAAAGATAGAAATTGATCCTCCTAGCAGGACGGAGCCCCTAGAGTTTTTGAGTAGAGAAGCAATAGGTTAGTTTTGTGCTTATCACTTTGGGAACTCTTTGGAGGATAGCTAGAGATGGAAGGGGCTTAAGTCAGAGGAATGGTAGCTGTGATAGAGCATCATGACATATCAGAGAAGTGCTGCTCAGCATCCCTGAGATGCATCCTGATAAAATTCCCAAACCCTCTGACCCCCAATGTCTTCTTAGAAACCCCATCATTTAGATCTTAACAAAGACAAGTTCTAGGTGTAGAAGTGAGAACAGAGTGGGAAGTGTTGGCTGCCTGGTTCTGATGGCAGTGGGACAAAACTCCGGAGTCAGATCGAAGACTGCATGAACATTTGTGTCGTGGATCCAAGATTGTCTCTTACATTACTGCAAAGGAGCCTGGAATAAGGTCCTCTCAAAATCTGTAGTATATTTTTTTGGATTAAAAAAAATTACTTGACCCAAATTACTGAATTCTCTGAGTAGAATTTGTGCCAAATCTGGGACTCATAAACTTTAGGAAAAATATCTTTTGATCATTGTATCTCACTAGAATGGTTTCCCTTGTATGCCTCTGTATTTTATTTTGCTCTTTGACAAACATGACTCTAAGGAGGGAGATTTCCCAAGGCTGCTTGTCCCCTGGGGCTAGAGTCTGATGTTAGGCTACGTGAGGGTTGGGTCCGTGTGAGTGCAGGCATTTGGCTGTGACCTGCAGGGCTGGGCTGACCGTGCCTTTTTTTTTCAGGCGGTCACTTCATTCTTGCTTGGTTTTCACATCATGCTCGGCCTTTTGCTTATTTTGCTCATTTGCATTTCATTCTTTTTTTCTCCCTTTCCCTTATGTTTTAATCCTGCCCCATTTTTTCACATGACAGGAGAAAGCCAGATCACATCAGGTACCAATTAGCTTCTTTTCTTTTTCCGCCCTTTCCAGTGTTCTCTTTTGGCATGAGAAAGCTCACAATTAACCTCTGTTGACTTTTCATGTGGATTACTTGCAATGGATAGAAAGTCTCTTTTTATACCAAATCTGAACCATCAAGATGGAAGAGCTCTTGGGAAAATCTATTATTACAGTGTCCCATTTTTAACCTGTCGAGGAGTATTTGTCGTATCCCATATCCCGTGCCCAAGAGAAATAGACCAATCTCTGTACCACTTCATGATGGCCGTGAGGGAAGATTGTGGCGGCTGCTTTCAGTAGGAACCCCTAGTTCTGTGACCAAAAAATATTGAGTCTTTTCTACATAGCTTCCAGATCCTTTTGTTTACATAGTCTTGCTTTAAAAAGACAGAAGGGAAGCAAATAAGTAGAATTTGACATTATCAGCATTATATAGGTTGCCCACTTTCAGGCGTATTCTCTTTTCGGCTGCAGTGTCTCCCATGAGAACATGAATGAATTAGTCCTTTAGGCCACCTCTTGATGTTGGGGATGAAGCTGAGCTTAGTGTGGAAATAGGAAGCTGACCTTTGTTCTTGACTTCAAGCATAGCTATGAGACTAGTGTGCACCGAGAGCTGAAGCTGGTGGGGCAGAGAGCAGTGGACCATTTGGTCGCACTGCCCTCCAAAAATTTGATTTTAAAGTCCTCATAATCTATTCTTTTAAAAAAAAATCAACAGGAATATTTCATTTTTCCTGATTTGATTTTCTGGCCTTCAGTCCTGGCTGTCTTTCTTACATATGAAGTGCATGATATTAAGCTGAGACTATTTCTACAGTTGTCTTAGGTAGACTCTGTTTCCTTTCCTGAAGTTCATGTATTATATGCCTTTGGCTTTCATTGTAGTCACTGAAAATAGAAAATTCTGGTGTTCACATGATAGCAGTGTAGCTGGCATCCCAAAATTTGGGGTCACAGTTGGATGTGGCCATTTGAAGTTGGATTCTTCACTTGCTGAGAGTACTTCCAGGATCAGGAATTGTATAGTGTCAAAAATAGATTTCCTTGTTAGTTGGCGGACCTTCGTATCCCCCCCTTCCCAGCCACTGCTCACACGTTCACACTGATCTGCCGTATGTCTATTCCCTAATGGAATTTAGGGGGAAAAAAAGAATCTAGAGTCACTTGAGAGCCAGGGGGAGTAGGGAAGGACCACTTCATGAGGAGTCGAGAGGAGCGATGATTCCACCCACCCTTTTGTTGTTGCTTTGGCTCTGAGATCTGTTATTTCATTTTTGTTTTCCTCAGTAGCTTCCCTAGTTTTGTTTGCTAAGTTAATCTGCTTTCTTCAAGTGTACAGAACTGAGCAGAATCTCAGCAGACTGGGCCAGAGTGATGTCAGGGTAGAATTGCAGAGTGAATGCGCACAGTCCGCAGACAGAATTCCCCATTGCCTGTAGCAGTGCCAGGCAGATGAGCTCAGTGGCCATCTTTCCCATGATCCTTTTGAGAAAAACATTCTAAAATAGCCACAAGTTTGGCAGCTTGTCACATATTTCCCATGAGGCCTTGCAAAAGCAGAAACTCTCGGCCACTCTCTCTGTCCGCGACAACACAGCAGATGGAGGCGGAATTGAGAGTCGCTCTGCGTCCCTGAGCGAGTGCAGGCATTTGCTCATTACCAGAGATCTGTTCCATTGCATGTTCTCCAGTGTGGCTGGGCTGGGCTCACTCTCTTGCGTGTGTAGACATCACTTTAACCCATCTAACCAACTGTGGCCAGGAGCAAAGAGTAACTCCCGAATGTCTTCCTTCCCTAGCCTGCACTTTGGGGATTTTCCTATAGAAGTGACATGTACCGGGCGGGCACCTGGGTGCTTGGCTCTGCCAGCTGTCTTGTTAGATGGCAAAGGCAATACAAGAGGAAGAGAACTTAATAGCAAAAGGAGGAGCTGGCTGAACCCACTGCCTTGGGAATGGAGGTTTTCCCTGCCTGTAAGACGTGGCTTTCATCTTGGTAACTGGAGGGCTCTTAGGAGCCGCAGTTGTTCTGTGGAACACTTCTGTGTGTCGTAGTTAGAATGAAAAGGCAGAATTTCCACCTGCTAATAGATTAAGTACTAACATTTGAAATTGAAACCATCTTCCGTGAGGCTAATGGAAAGTGGCTGGAATGGCGTAGCTTGAAGCTCAAGGGATTTTGCTTCCTTTAATGGGTGGCCTGATGGAAGCGGCGAAGTTACAAGAATGGGGGTCCTTTAGCTTTGGCTTCTTGGAGCTCAGAAGGAGTCCGTGTTAGCACATCGGATCTTTTTTTCCGAAGGAGATCCCAGGCACTCTGGTGAGCAGGAGCAGCGCCCGTTGCTACACAATGCACAGGGAATCAGCCTGGATGACAAGGCGTACGGGCCGCCTAATTTGGGGCTTACGGTTTGGAAGCATTCAGAGCGGAAGTTGGGGGTTGTATGGTCTGGATGGACGCACATCCCCGGCCCCCACACAGGCCTGGATTTCGGTTTTCTCCAATTAAGTGTGATGAGTTGTCTGCCCCTCTTCAGTAGGAAAGCTTAGCAGTTACAAAAGAGCATTGATTTGACATTTCCTGTAATGGATGGGTGACATGGAATAGAAAAGTACCTTCTCATCCATTCTTTCTCCCTTTTCTACTCCTGCAATGTTCATCTCCATCCAGACACAAAAAATAACAACCCCATTATTTGAAGTTCTTTACAAAGAATTACTTTAAAAAGATGGGGTGATTTTTTTTTTGCAATGCTAATTTTTCTATCTAATATGGGAATACTAAAGAATAATATTTGTTAGCCACTCATGTGCCATAGAGGAACTAATTCCAATAACTGTATTTCCTTTAATCAAAATTAAACTCTGCAGTTTAAAAATGCTGGCTTTCCCCCTTTTTCATCCTTCTGTTTTGTCATATGCATCTCCTACTGACAAAAATGGTCATGACTTAGTTCTAAAAATTTCATTTTGTGGCTGATTTGAATTAGTTTTCCAAAAGTAAAAATGTTATTTTGATCAGCAAAT
Source organism: Antechinus flavipes (assembly GCF_016432865.1). Lineage (NCBI taxonomy): Eukaryota > Metazoa > Chordata > Mammalia > Dasyuromorphia > Dasyuridae > Antechinus > Antechinus flavipes. Next base: position 2,345,359 of record NC_067400.1, read on the forward strand.
GAAATAAAAAATGTTCGCAAATAACTCGGTTACTTTCTGTTTGTTTAGACGCTGGTTCTCAATACAGAATAATCAGCTGGTATACCAGAAAAAATTCAAGGTAGGTGCCACTCTGGCTGGGGAGTCCTGGCCATTTCCAAAGGCTCGAGCCGTGAGTCTTCCTGAGCAGCTGCAGGCTTCGGGAAGTGCCCGCTTTGTGCTCAGCCTTACATACAGATGCAAAAAAAAGTGCAAATGTGACCCTTTCCCTCCTGGAGCCCGAGGGGGCCGACTTCAGATCTGGCCTCCTGCCCTTCCTGGCTGTGGAGGCCTTACGCGCCACGTAACCCCTCTCTGCTGAAAATAGGGCGAATCACAGCACCCGCTGCCACACGGCGTGGTCACTGTGACGTGCTCAGCGTGTAGGGAGCGCCATGTTAACGTTAGCTGTTAACGAAATGGGGCGTGACACACGCAGCCACCAATCTCGGGGAAGGCGCTGGCGTGAGTGGGGACCAGGAAGGGCTCACTGCAGGACGTGGAGTCTGAGCTGCACCTGGCACAGAGGAGGGAGAACTTTCCAGGCCTCCAGCCTGTCCTTGGGCAAACAAAGGGGCCAGTGTTGTGAGTGGAAAGGGCGAGGAGGAGAAATAGGGATTGATCTTTTATCCTGGAGGTGACCGGAAGCCAGTGGGGTTTATTGAAGGGAGGGAGGGGTAAATGGTGTGATCTAGCTTCCCTTTCGGAAGATCACTTCGGGAAGGGCTGGAAGGGAGAGACTGGAGACGCACGGACCCCACCCCACAGCAACCCTTACAGTAGTCCAAGCATGTGGGCTGAGGGGCCTGGGCTGATCTGAGAGGAGGGACGTATGGGGGAGATGTCCCAAAGATCTGATTGGAGATGATCCAAGAGGACGGCAGCAGGGAAGAAGGGAGGCTGAGCGGGAAGTCTGTGGGGCTCGGTCTGGAGGCGTGTTGAGTCCATGATGTTGATGAGACGTCAGGTGGGGATGTTCACGAGGTGGTCGGAGATGTCAGGTTGGAGGGCAGGAGGGGTGAGGGCTGCAGGGTAGATCTTTCTCGGGATGAGAATTGAACCTGTGGGAGCTGGGGTGATGGCCCAGGGCGAGAAGTGATGGGAGGAGGGGCTTAGGAGCGAGTTTGGAAGGGGAGGGTTGGGGAGAGAGGAGCAGGGTTGGGAAAACGGAGAAGAGGCCGATCCCTCGCCCAGGCTGTCAGCAGGAATGACAACTAGGATCATTGTGAACTCTGGAGAGGCTGGTGGATGATGGAGCTGGACCGCGGGGTTTTAAGGGGATTGAGGGGGAGCAGCAGAGGCCCCTCCTGTTGGTGACTCCTCAAGGAGGTTACTGTGAAAGGGAGGGCGATGAGCTGGCACAGGGCCTCCATACCATGGCTGTGGGCAGTCGAGAGGGAGAATGAAGATGAATGGGGAGTGGTCCTGCCAGACGGCACAACACCAGCCTGGGTCTTGGTCTTTGCAAATGGGCCCGTGGCTAAGCCCTGCGGCCTTCCGGTACGCCCGCCTGTGGCGTACCTCTTTGTTCGGGAGAAGGGGAAGCTCCTGGCGGCTCTGCCTGGTTGACGTGCCCAGGCTCCTTCCCTGGGCCTGGGGCAGGTTGGGGGCTTTTTGTCCCTTGCCCCCTCCACCATGAGGCTCATTGCCCCTCGAGGCTGGCCTCGGTCGCCCACCAGCTTGTGCTGTGCTTCCCTCCTAGGACAATCCCACGGTGGTGGTGGAAGATCTGAGGCTTTGCACTGTGAAGCACTGTGAAGATGTCGAGAGACGGTTCTGCTTCGAGGTGGTCTCACCCACAAAGTGAGTCTGGAGCATTCCCGGTGACCCCCAAGGCCGGGCCCTGAGCCCCTTCCCCTGGGAGGATTAGGGGGGCTGGATGGGGCAGAGGGCACGTGCCCTGCAGAGGGGATGTGCAGACCTGCCCCCCGGGCCTGGCACGGCCCCCATCACTGGTCAGCGCGGTGCCATTAATTTTTTCCCTCATTCCTCAAGGGCAGAATCTGTCCTTTGCCTTTCTTTGCATCCTGGCACTGAGCCCCAGACCTGGCATGTGCTTATTGGCTGACCAGCTGGGTTGGACTTTTCCTGCCATTTGGGCACATTTCCAGAATTGCTGCCCCGGTTGTGACCACCCCCTCAGGCCTTCTCACAGCCCAGAAACTGAACTAGGCTCAGGCTGGCGAGGTTGGCGTCCCTTTCCTGCTCTGGGGTGCCCATGAGCCCACAGGGTCAGTGACAGCTGGCATCAGTGGCAGGCTTTCGAGTCTGCAGGACAGTGGGTAGTGCTCGTTTTCCCCTTGCTGCAGTCACTGGTGGGCACTCTGCTGGGGGAGCCAAGGGACTTGTGTGGGGTCCCACAGCTGGGAAGCATCCTGGCCGACCGCAGGCCCAGCCCTCCGGTCATTGTGGCACCCCTGGATGCCTCTGAGGTTTTCCAGGCCTGAGAAAGGACCCAGAGCTTCATTGATGCCCAAGTCACTGGTTGGTAATCTTGTGGAGGGAGGAGCTCAGAATCCCTTACCCAACTAGTGGGGGCGATCTGGCTGTCGTTTCCTTGAGCAGGGCTGCCCCCAGCCTTGCCACCTGTGACAGGGCAGCCCCTCTGCCCGCCCAGAAGCCTGACTCTGCACCCTGGTCTCTTTGCAGAAGCTGCATGCTTCAGGCCGACTCCGAGAAGCTGCGCCAGGCGTGGATTAAGGCCGTCCAAACCAGTATCGCCACTGCGTATAGAGAAAAGGGGGATGAGGCGGAGGTGAGTATTGCGTGCTGTCTGCTGGGGGCGTTGGGGGCCCCTGGCACGGGAGCCCCCCAGGACCCCACTATCTGAGTGGCGGGGGAGCTCTGAGCGATGTGGTGGCAGGGCGCAGCTTGAGGCTGGAACTTAAGAAAGACTAGACCATTGTGGGGTGGAGGCCAGTGGGAGCCCTTCGGCCCATACTGGGCACACACCCAGGCCCCATCAGAGTGGAGCCGCTTGGCCCTGGGGGCTTGCAGGTGTTCTGGAAGATGTGCTGCCTCCACGTAGGCTCCCCTAGGAAATGGTCTCCCCAGCCAAGCCGGACGTGGGGCTTCCCCTGTGCCCGGCCCTCTCCAGGTAGCCCTCCTCCCTCGGGGCTGCGGGAAGTCACCACCCACCGGGCACCATGCCCGCTCAGGGATCTCAGAGGGCAGATTGTGCCTCCCCCACTTCCTGGCGGTGTGAGCCTGGCCAAGTCATCAGGGATAATCCCTTCCCCGGGGTTGTGAGGATCAGGGTTAAGCATAGTGGGCGCCTCGGAGCCACAGCCCTGCTACTCCTGCTGCAATTTCCATCCAACGTGGCCCCTTAGATGGGAGTCTCCCCAGTGCCCGGTGCCCCCTTAGCCTCTTCTTCTCTCGTCGTGTTTCCCTGTTGGGTTAAACTCTGCAGCCGGCCTTGTGGACGCCTCCCCCTCCGACCAGCCGATCACGGTGCCAGAGAGCTGGAGAGGGCTGGAGAGAATTGGACAGATAGGGAAATTGAGTCCGCGGAGAGCGGCTTTGGTGAGAGTTAGGAGCCGCAGGGTTGGCTGACCCAGCTTTCCCCGGGCACTCCGCCCGCTCGTTGCCGGCCCAGCCGGGGGTTCAGCACGAGGCACCAGGAGCGGCCGGTCCGTGCTTTTCTGCGCGGCGTCTCTTCCGTAGAACTCCACCGTGGCTTGTCTGTAGGGTATTTCTGTAAAGTAAAAATATGCGGAAGCTCCAGCAGAGGCGCGCGCCTGAGAGCCTGCTTCTTCCTTTCCTTCCCCCAGAAGCTGGATAAGAAGTCATCTCCCTCAACGGGAAGCCTGGAATCTGGGAATGAGTCAAAAGAGAAATTATTAAAAGGAGAGAGCGCTCTCCAGCGGGTGCAGTGCATTCCCGGCAACGCCAGCTGCTGCGACTGTGGCCTGCCTGACCCCCGGTGGGCCAGCATCAACTTGGGAATCACCCTGTGCATTGAGTGCTCAGGTATACACCGGTAGGTGCTCTCCTCCCCCCGCCCCTCCACCTGCCGAACCCTGGGAGCGGGGGCCCCTCGGGTGTCCTGTCCGCGTGCTGGGGAGAGCCGCTTCTGGGGGCCAGAGGCTCGCCCCAGTGCTTGTGAGGAGTGTGGGCAACTCGCGGGGGCTCGGGGCCTGGTCACGTGGCTCTGAGGGGTGAGGGGGGCCGGGGAACGTCGCCGAAGCGGGAAAGAGTTTTGTTTATTGATGCCGTTCCCTTCTGTTCAGGAGTCTTGGGGTCCACTTTTCCAAAGTGCGCTCTTTAACTTTGGACAGCTGGGAGCCGGAGCTTCTCAAGGTACTCGTAGCTGCTTTCATTTGCCAGCATTTGGGGTTCTTCATCACTTTCATTTCCATCTCTCTCCCTTTCCGACCAACCGAGTCACCCTTGACAAAAAGCATAAAAAAAGGGGGAAACTACCTGTGAGCCCCCAGAATACATTGAGGTTTCGGAACTCTCCAGGTCCAGCCCACCAAATGCCGGGGAGCAGGGGCTTTGGACCCCCAAAATAGAGTGGTGTCTGGGGCCGGCGAAGCAAAGTGTCTCAAAAGAATTTGTAGCTTTTGACTGTCTCCAAATGAAGAGGCAGAGACCTCTTCAGCTCTTGAGCTCTCAGCGGGCTGATTTCCATGTGGGACTTTTAGCCATTAGCAGAGGGCTAAGTTCCCTAGTGGAACTTGTTAACAAGATGGCTCCTAATGAGCCCTGGAGAGAAGTGGGGTACCAGGAAGTTCTTTTATAGGAGAAAAATAATCTGGGAGGTTAACATCATAATCTGGCCTTTTGATTGGCTGCAGCAACTGGGGGTCATGACGATTTTGTCAATGCAAGGGATTCCCAAGGAATTGCAAGCTCATCCTGTCAAGTACTCCTCCCTGCTTGCTGTGGGAATTCCAGCGGGCAGCGCCATTACCACTTAAATCCCACCAAGTTCCTCCCTATGGCCCACTAGGTACTGCATAGTAGTGGGGATGTGGCCCTTTTCTGGGGTCTTACCCCATCTTCTCCACAAAACTAAACAGAGACCTCCACCATCACTGATGTATCCGTCTGTGCCATGACCAGAGTTGTAGCTCTGCTGTCTGTATCTTCATGTTTTCATGGCCCTTTCTCCCTGGGCTGCTCCCATTTCTCTGGACTTGTTGGTTCACAAAGCACAGCACGGTAGTGATCCATTATATCAATGTGCTGTAATTTGTTTAACCAGGTGATTGGGCGAGTGAGAGGTGCCATAATCTGTACAGAGGGCACGGTGGGTATTAAGATGAGAACGCCTTCTTCTCAGGCTTGGCTTTCTGGTTTGAAATCCGCCTGTTGCAGAGTCAGAAACCATGTAACACTTGCTGCATGTGTTTTGAGCATTAATACTGTGCTTTAAAGACTATATTACCTCTCTGTTGTTTTCTTGCCATTCAGCTTATGTGTGAGTTGGGAAATGATGTTATGAATCGAGTTTATGAAGCCAAAATTGAGAAAATGGGAATAAAGAAACCACAGCCTGGACAAAGGTACTAATTTAGTTTATTCTATAATACCTCTTCTAAATGCAGGAATTAAATGTGATTTTTTTATTTTGATTTTTTGAAAGAGTTTTCTTGGAATCAGTTATTCAGTGAGCATTTAATTAAGTGATTGTTCTGTGCCCTGAAGTAAAATACAAAAGTGAAATAGTTCTCAGAGAACTTTCATTCTAATTTAGGAAATAAGGGGCATAGACAGAAATACAGATCATTATTATTTTTATAATAATAGATTTTTGTTTAAAAAAATTAGATGTTTGTTTAAAAGTGGTTTTCAACATTTACCCTTGCAAAATCTTGTGTTACAGATTTTTCTCCCTCCTTTCCCCTCCCCCTTCTCCTAGACAGCAAGCAATCCAATATATGTTAAACATGTGTGATTCTTATATATAGCCACATTTATCATATTGCACCAGAAAAAAATCAGATCAAAAAGGAAAAAAAATGAGAAAAATCAAGCAATAACAACAAAAAAGGTGAATGTACTATATTATCATCCACATTCAGTCCCCTCTTTCGGGGTCTCCAAACAAGTTTATTGGAATTGGACAATACAAGCAGAATTTACAAAAATACTGAAAATCCATTTTTCCTGAGAGATTCAGCAGAGAAATGAGAATTAGGAGAGCAGAATTTATGTTCAGCTCAGCAAAAGTGACAAGCAGAATGGAAAAATTGGAATCTATATTGGCCAACTACTGCAAAGAAACAAAGTGCAAATCCACAAAAGTGAAGGAAAACCTAGAACTATTAAAGGAAATATGCACAAGTGGAAAAGAAACAATCTAAGAATCTTCATTCTCTCCTTACAACCAGATGGGATAGTATACCTTATTATTATTTTGAAGGAAATAAATGAAGAGACCAGCCCAGAACTTCTAAATATGAATGATATTCCAGTTGAAAGAGTTCGCACATTGCCTCCAAAAAAAGTTATAAACTCCTAGAAGTTGGTTAAATGGTACCATTCAGTTAAGAAGCTACTTCTGTACTCTATCTGGAGAAAGACCTTCAAAGAGAAGGACATTGCAGTAACACAAGACTGTTGTACATCCTTTAGAAAAAGGAGGAGAGAATGGAATAAAGTATTAGGAAGAGCACTAAAGATCTGAGTGCTGCCCTCGGTGACCTTTCCTGGAGGCTTTCACTTATAAAGAAGAGTTTGCAAAACTTTTTTGAAAGAGAACCAGAACTGAAGAGAGCCTATGGGTGGCTAAAGTAGAGGAACTAAAGGAACCCAGTACTGTGCTTCTGATGTGATTAGATGAAGTAGATTTGAGAGAGCACAGTGGTTCAGTTAATGACATGAAACCATCATAACATAGACATTTACCACAGGTTACAAAGATTTGCCCTTTATTACCTGATGTAGATCATGGGCTTAACCAAACATGACTAGCAAGGCAGAATCATAGGTAATTAAGCAACTCGGTTAACGGAAGTTTGGGAACCTTTCAGGGAGTGTGGGAAGAGTGGGAGAGGCCAGAGAGGGATCAAGGAGGAGACAAGTGTGACTGACCAGATCCCAGACTTATCTAAAGATAGGTAGAGCCAGATGGTCTCTGGGAGACGGATAGAGGGATTAGAGTTTCTAACCATGGAGGTTGAATGAGCTGATGAAGAGAGCTACAGCTTCACAGTTTTATATGCTTAAAAAGACATTTTGGGAAAACTGACCTCTAGCATTTCCTGACAAAGGGAACAGAATGAGCTGGTTTAGCGTTCACATCACTTATAATCAGAAGAGGGGAGAAAAGATAACTTGGGGGAAAACACCCTAGTTTTAGAGACATGGAGGAAAATATGAACCTAACTCTTATAGCTCTCAATGTGAATGGATTAAGTAATCCAGAAAAACAGAAAGAAGTGACAGACTAGATAATAAACAAAACCCTAAAATCTAATCTGTGGCTTACAAAAAACATTAAAAAACGACACACAAAATAAAACTAAGTGCACACAAAATAAAACTATCTACCAGATGAATCTGAAAAAGCAGGAGTTGTCATCCTTCTATCAGACAAAGCAAAAATAAACATTCAAAAAATAAAAAGGGATGAGTAGTGAAACTATATTTTGCTGAGAGGAACCATAGATGAGAAACCACTATTAGTAATAATCTCATATTCTCCCAAGGCCTCAGCATCCAAATTCTTAAGGGAAATATTATCTAAGCTTCAAAACTTGGGAAATAACACCATAGTGAGAGGAAACTTCAGTATTCTTCTATCAGTTCTAGATAAGTCTAATGGAAAGATAAACAAGAGGGAAAATAGGAATGGAACAAACATCTGGATAAATGAATAAAAAGACTTAATGGTATCTTCCAAATGAGGCAGCAAAAGAATATTCCATATATTCTTTATTTCTCTGCATCATGAGGAATTTTTATACAAAATGACTGTGTAGGGTACAGAAATATTATTGATGTAAAGAAACCAGAAATAGTTATATATTCTTTACAGATCATAATGCAATAAAAATAGAACTTGGTTCAGACCACCACAGACCCAAATGGAGACTTTGAATGGGTCAAAGAACAAACAGTAGAAAACGAATAAAATGATATATGATGAACAATGTATCAGAATTTCTGAGATCCCCCTAAAGCAGTCCTCAGGTTGGTGGAGGGAGATGGCTGCTGGTGGGGCTGTGGATGGTGGTCTGGATGGTGGAAATCATATGCTATTGAAATAGAAAAAGAGAATAATGAGCTGAATATGCTTTTTTTGTTGTTGTTGTTAAAGAATAGAAAGATCATTGAAATTGAATAGACAAAAGAGATCTAGAAACAATAGAGCTGTATAACCTAGTGTTTGATTAAGTGGAAAAGACAAAGTATTCTAGGGGACAAAGTACTTAACGTGCTAAAAAGTGCTGGGAAAATGGAAAAGCATTGTAGTTAAAATTAGACTTCCCTGGGTTTCTACCATACTCCACAGTACATTCTGAGAGTACCCTTAAAATTTTAAAATTATGATGTAGTTGTAGGCACTGAATAATGTGATTTAGGGGAGCAATTCTAGGTAGGCATCAAATGTTGTGGTTCATGTGAAGAATTAACATTGACCATTTCTCTTTGGCAAAAGATATGTTTATTTAGGAGAAAGGTAAATAAAAAATACAGTAGACAACAGGAAAGCTGTTGGGAGAGCTTGTAGTTAGCAAGGAAAGGGGTTTTTAATCATTAGTGATGGAAAAGACAAATTCCCTTGTGGAACTTAAAATTAAACAGAGAAAGGGAGCACCCCGAGAGCTTGGGGCATGTCCTTATGTTGGCAGTTAAATTCTAAAAGGGATTTAGCAAAAGAGTTAGCTCTAAGAAGGAGAAAGATACCATAAGGCATAGAGAAGAAACACCACATGACATGGGGAAGGGATGAAGGGAAAGACACCATGAGGAAGAGTTCTCTGGTGGCCTGTGACCCCAGAAGGGATTCAGCAAAGATTGGCTGGGCCAAGGACAGATTTATAGGGGAAATTTAATCTTGGATATGATAGAATTTGGATTTTCTGGCTGGACACAGCAAGGTGGGGCCACATATAGGAAGGAGAGATGTCTATCTCCATAGCGCATGGGACCATGAGGCTAAACTTTCAGTTCCCTTCCTTAGGAATCAAAAATTTTTTTTTAATTTACAAAACACGTGCATGGGTAATTTTTCAACACTGACCCTTGCAAAACCTTCTATTCCAACTTTTCCTCTACTTCCCCTTGATGGCAGGTAATCCAATACATGTTAAATATGTTAAATCCAACATATATATACATATTCATACAGTTATCTTGCTGTATAAGGAAAATTGGATCTAGAAAGAAAGAGAAAAAACCTGAGAAGGAAAACAAAAATGCAAGCAAACAATAACAGAAAGAGTGGAAATGCTATGTTGTAATCCACACTCATTTCCCACAGTTCTCTCTCTGGGTGTAACTGATTCTCTTCTTTACTGAACAATTGGAACTGGGTTTGAATCATCTCATTGTTGAAGAGAGCCACATCCATCAGAGTTGATCGTTGTATAATCTTGTTATTGCTGTGTACAATGCTTAGGCATCAATTCTACCAATGATTCATTCTTTCTTTGATGTCATCAATTATGCTATTAAAACATTAGAAGAGAAACAGATCGCGTACCTTTCACAACTATAGGAAAGAGATGTGTACATATTTAGAGGTTGGGAAGGGACCCCAAAAGATTGGGGGTCACAAACCAGTGTCACGAGGTGTCTCAAAAGAATTTGCGTGCTTGAACCCATATCCAAGTCAAGGGCCAAGTTTATTATAATTGCAATGCCAATTGAAGTGGGCTAAAGTCCAGAAGATTTAGCAAGGAACCTAGGGAAAGGGAAGGTTGAAGCTCTAAGATACATAGATCTCATTGATTTAGATACAGCAGCACCTTCTGAAGTACATCCGAGAGGGGCCATGAGTGTCATGGACTTAGGAAACCAAATTGGATGGGAAGCTGGTGTTTGCCAGAATGAAGAAAAACACTGACTTCCTCGCACTCCTGAGGACAGGGAGGGACTTTGCTGCTTTGCTGTGTTCTCTGTTTACCAACTGGAGCCTGGCTTGATGTTCTTAATGGCCTACTTCCTAAGTGCCCACCAGTTGGGAAGTATTTTCAGTAAAGAAACAATGGGAGTTCTTGGGGTGTGGCCAGACCATCATTTCATAAAGCTTCTGGGGCAGTAGGAAATCCCTGGATGTTATTGAGTAGAGAAGACACTTGCATGACTAGATCTAGGTATCTTTTATCCTGACCTGGCTCTCTGATGTCCTTGTCTACTGAAGGCCCAAAACGGTATCTTCATCCACTGAGGTGTACCTTCCAGCTGAGGGAGCTGTCTCCGGTGCTGAAGACTTGAATGCCTTGCCCCACTTGGTGATATGGACGGTTGGGCTTAAAACCTTCAGGACAGTTTGAGTCAGCTGTGGGATAAAGCAGGGATGGGGGAAAGGGGAACATCCCACGCTCTCCGTGCTAGAGAATCTCGTGATGTTCAGAAAATGACAAAGTGTTTAATGGTCTCTTTTTGATTTGGACCAATAGTCACTAGGGAGTCGTCTCACACATCTTCTGTTTTTATGTATCAGGCAGGAGAAGGAAGCATATATCAAAGCAAAGTATGTGGAGAGGAAGTTCGTGGATAAGGATTCTGCCTCTTCATTACCTCCAGAGGAAGGGAAGAAAGCTCTGTGCCACGGTCGGGAGGAGAAGGGGCTCATCACCTCCAAACCGGGCCTAGAGGACCAAGTTGGAACATCAGGCAAAAGTTTAGGTGTTGATCCTTTTGGTAAGTAAATGTGTCACACAGATGGTCTTTGTTTTAATGAGCTAAGTTTATGAGTTGTTAGCTTATGGCAGGTAACCCAATTACTTCCTTTTCAGTCTTTACAGGAAATGGTAGATTTCTTTGCTAGTTGTCATTCTTCATGCCCTTTGAGGTACGGCTCTAATTCACGATCAGATGTTGGGCCCATCCCCAAAATCAAGCCGTCACCTTTAGCTAGGCTGACCAAAAGGGCATGTGGTTCATCGTCTCCCCCGAATCTAACCCCACGCCAACAACTTCTTAATTACCTGACTTCCTTTGTGCTCTAAATCTGCCCCAATAACACTCTTTCCTGCCCTTTTCCCTCCTTATTGCCTGCTCTGTGCTTTGATAACTTGCATGTACCCAGCGGTGGCTGTAAATAGCGACGAGGCCAGGCGGGAATCTCTGTTCTGTCCTGATGAGCTAGATTCACTCTTCTCCTACTTTGATACCTCTTCAAAACTACGTAGTAGTAAGTACTCCTCTCTCTGGCGGAGCCTTCTGAGTCTATGCTAGTGGTCATTGTGTGGTGGGACCATTTTTTTTTACCTGTGAACCCATTTGTCTCAGAGCATCACTCAGAACCATGTCAGAAAATCAGCATTTTGCTTATCCTGACATTTTGCTGGGATCAGACTCTTTAAAAGCTCTCGATGTATAGGCCGGTTTGAGACTCTGGTGATCCGCAGATCTGGATAAGCTAAGTGCTTAAAAATTGTGAAGTCTGGTAAATGTATCTCATTGTTTGCAAATTCATCGGTGGTGGTCGAATTCTGGATGAATTGGAGGCCCCAAGCTTGAGCATGCTGTCTGTGACACCCAATCCCTCCCTGACAGAGACTTATTTCTTGTTTACCTTTTCTTTCAAACAGTCAAAAGCAATGACAGTGGAATCCAGCAGTGTGCTGATGAGGCCCGAGAAGGTCTATCTTCAGTGGTTTCAGCTAATAGCTTATATGAGCCAGGTGGGTTTTTTCGATTACATTGTATTTAACTTGGCTTTGCCCAAACGTATGTCTGAAAATGGCACTCGCTTGTTTTTGAAAGAGTCACCGAGTAGAGCCAAGGGCCGATCGGAGGAGCTTCCCACTGGGTCAGGAAGGTCCCTGCCTTTTCTCCTTGGGGCTCCATTTGCTAGCAAGACCCCAGAGTCAGTGCTAAAGCCCCCACTAGCAGCTGGAGAATGCCGGATTTAGAGTTCTTCCTCCTTTCTTCCCTTTGCCTTGTGTCCCTTGGATACTCTTCCAGGACACGGTAGTCTTCCCGACTGGCTTTTTTTCCTCTGATGTTTACTTGGTGCCAGTATTCAAGACCTTCCGGTTGGTTTCCCAGCAGAAACTGTTGTCTCAGCAGAAGCTGGTCCTTTCCTAGTTGTCTCCTGGAGCATCTAACCATCCACTGGATGGTGACCGTGTTCCCAGGTTGTCAGCCATCGCCCGTCATTTCTGTCTGGAAGACCAGAGGCCCATTGGGGGATCTGACTAAGGCTCACCATTCCCCTAAATCCATGGGCCTTGGAGTTCGCCTCTGGGAGGCCCTTTAAGCAGTCCTGCAGGTGCAGTTGGCCCTTGCAGCCCAAGGCAAGTATTGATTGGTGTGCTCTGGTCCAAGCAGAGTTGCCTCCCAGGCCCCCGTGAGTGCTTCTGCACCACAGATCGTGGCTCACGGATATGTTTTCTTTCCAGAGGGAGAAAGACGAGATTCTTCGGTGTTTCTTGAATTTAAGCATCTTCATCCAGGACTCCAGCTGTACCGGGCTTCCTATGAAAAAAAACTTCCCGACATGGCCGAGGCGTTGGCCCACGGAGCAGACGTCAACTGGGCGAATCCTGACGAGAACAGATCCACCCCCCTCATCCAGGCCGTCTTAGGGGTAGGGAAGCCACGCGTGTGCACCGGCGGGGCGGGGGAAGGGGGGAGGGGAGAAGGAGGGAGGCGGGGCGGCTTCAGAGAGGCGACCTGGCGCATCTATCTGGGGAACAGTTCCAGGGTGACTTTTGTTGTCATGCTAGATTTAGAACCGGAGGGGACCTTGGAGGCCGGCTCCCTGATTGTGCCCAAGAAGAAGCTGAGGCAGGCAGATGTTAAGTAGATAGCCCGGGGCAGGATTTGAACCCAAGCTCTAACTCCCAAGTGGAGTGACCCAACTGCTACACCTGGTGCACCTCTGGAAGCAGCAGAGAAGTGGCTCAGGATTGAAAATGGGCATTCTGGGTTGTGTTCCTGCTTAATGGAACTTTTCTGTTGCCGAACTTCATGTGCTCACAGGTCAGGCATTCATTAGCGAAGACTTAAAGAAAGCCGTCTCCTTGACGGGGTCACTGAGGGGGAAGGGCAGGAGGGGCTGTTCCCTGGCTGCTCCTCCCCGGGGCCAGAGGCTCTGTCAGGTCTCAGGCCCTTGCCATTCATTCGGCTGCCCGTTCTTTCCTAGGGCTCCCTGGTGACCTGCGAGTTCCTCCTGCAGAATGGTGCTAACGTGAACCAAAAGGACGCCAAAGGGCAAGGCCCTCTGCACCACGCCACCGTCCTGGGGCACACGGGGTAAGAGCAGTGACTGGGGGGCCCTGGGGCTTTGGGCCCCTTCTCGGTCCCTGTGTAAACATTGAGGCCATCCAGGTAGTGAGGATTGTGTCAAGCACTGTCCTAGGGGGCCTCTACCCCTGCCTCATATTCTATGGGAGTGGAAGGAAGCTCACCACAGGGCGGAAGGCTGTAGAGGTTGGGGGGATCACCAAAGGCCTTAGGCAGAAGGGAGGGTTTGGGCCAAGTCCTGATGGTAGCCAGAGGTGGGGGGAGGGGGAGAAGGACACCAGGCCCAGGCCTGGAGAGAGAAAATGAGCAGAAGCGGTGATTGCTGGGCTCTTGTTGTCCTCCACCATGACTGCTGCGAGTGGAAGCCTCTTAGGTGTCCTGGGAGGGGCCCTGTGCCTGTATTTGTTGTCTCAGCCACATGCTTCCCCCCTCCCCGGTGAAGATTCAGGTGGTTTCCATCATGGGGGACCCTTGTCCAAAGACGGCCCAGCCTGTGAGCCCCCGGTGGCTGGCTTGGTCACATGGTCTTTTCAGGCCTCCCCACACGTGCCCGCCTTTGCCAGTTAGAAAAGGTGGCGTGAAATGCTTGGATCAGAGGATGAATTGTCATTTGTATCCCTTTACCTGCCCCTCTGGTCTTGTACCCGGGCACTCCGTCCTTCTCCATTGAGGGAGGAGAGGCTCTCTATTGAAAAGCTGCTCTTGGGGTAAACGGAGCTCTCCGCATCTATTCCTTCTGGGCTTGTGGGGCCCCTTCTCTTACACAGGCAAGTGTGCTTGTTCCTGAAGCGAGGGGCCAACCAGCACGCCAGCGACGAGGAAGGGAATGACCCGCTGAGCATTGCCGTGGAAGCCGCGAATGCCGACATTGTGACCCTGTGAGTCTGCTGGGTCACGCCGAGGGGTGGGTAGAGATGGAGGCTGCAGGAGCCGTGAGAGAGAGCCCGGGCCCCCCTCCTGCCCCTTCTCAGGGTCTGGCCTGGCAGAGGCCCCGGCTCCTGGGGGTGGGGCCTGGCCGGCTCACGGCTCTGGCATCAGCCTCTCCCAGAAGCGCTGAAGAGACAGATGGAGGGAGACCCCTGAGCCAGGCTTGGCTGTTTTTCTAGAGCAGGTTATCGAGAGGCGTACGATGGGGAAATTCACATTAAATAAGTCCTTGGTGAGATCCTCCCTCGGTCGTCATTTGATTACGGCGGATGATGATGCCAGTGAACTGGTTATTTCATTTCTTGGGCTCTGGAAAGGAGGCCTCTGCTCCTCTGACACTCCCTCAGGCCTTTTGTTAATGGATCCGTGGAGCATCTTTGTTCCGGGGATCGAGCCCTTGCCACCTCTGTCCAGCGGTCTAGGGACGCAACTTGGTCTCACTGACAGCTGGAAGCTGACTTCTGTTTCCCCCTGTTTTCCTCCCCCTTGTCTTTGGGCTCCCCAGCTTAGAGACATGAATTCCTCCACTTTTTACCTTTGCCATCTTTTGCTGGAAGCTCGGTTGTTGCTGCCGTGAAGTTCATTGAGAGGTAGAAATGGCAGATTTGTCAAGTGTGACAAAGCAGACAGAATTGAGGGATGGACAACCAGTGTCGGCCCCGTGGGCCCTGAGGGGAGAGGGTGAACGGCCTGCAGTGACGTGTAGAGCCTTTCCACCCTTTTGTCTCTTGTGGAACCCTTTGCCACCCCCTCCCTCACCTCATATTTGTCCAAGAAGCCCCCTACCGCACTCTGCACCAGACTCCAGGTCTCCCCCTTGGTACCAGGGATGCCCAGTACTCTTGCTCCGTTCCTGCCTCCTCTTCTCTGGTCCCATATTTCTTTGATGGCTTTTCTGGGATTTGGGGCTATTCACAAGGAGTTGGGGAGGTGCGCCCCTCCCCCCCCCATATGTCAGAGGAGATCAGCTGGGATCTGTAGCCATGATGGGAAAGCCTCTGGGGTAGTGGTCCCATTGAAGCCCCATGATCCTCTTCGGGCCATTTCTTGGACATGCGTTGTGTCTGCTATTTTGAACAACTGCTTATAGATCATAAGAACCCCTTCTTTTAAATTGCACATTTTTCTGAGTGGACCAAGCACATCTGGGCCGCCTCCTGGGCCTCCTTTCTTAACCTCTATAGGAATAAAGGCAGCCTCCCTTCATGTGCATTAGAGAGCCATGGGGAGGGAAGAGTGCTGAGTCCCAAGAGCCTTTCCTTTTAAGCCAGCTGGCACTGGAGGCGCTCAGAAAAAAAGCCCTTGACTGAAAACTCCAGAGATCAGTGGTCTTCCTTCTCAGCCTATCGGAACAAATATGACAAAATCATGACGTTCTTGATAGACTTTTTAAAATCTTAAAAGCAGAGGGCCGGCTGGCCATGATTTTGTGTGCTTTTAACCTCGGCTGCGGGGAGGCTGAGGCTGGCGGACAGAGGGAGCTCGGAGCTGATTAGGGGTCCCCACAAAGTCTGGCACCAGACGGTGACTCCCCAGGAAGTTGGGCCCGAGCAGGTCAGACATTCCAAGGGTGAGATTGGTCTGTGAGGAGCTGCCGCCCTTCCCGGAAGACTGGGCCCAGAGGAAGATGAAGGCCGCCGTGTGGGAGCCTTCTCTCCACAAGTTTGGCTCAGGGTGGCTGCGTGACCTTCCAAGTGGCCGGGAGGGTGTAAAGCTACCCGTGGCCGCTCTGCTTTCTCTCACTCGGTCTTGTGTGTCTTTTAACTCCAGGTTGCGTTTGGCCCGGATGAACGAAGAGATGCGGGAGTCGGAAGGCCTTTACGGACAGCCAGGTCAATATTCTCCTAATAATCACACGGAGATGCAGTATAAGAAATGCATTCAGGAGTTTATCAGTTTACAGTTAGAAGATCCCTAATTCTTAGCAGAATATGTCCTCTTGGTACAATCGTGTTTTTTAACTTGACTTGTAAGTTGTGACTTTCTTGGCTGATACGTGTACAGTATTCAGTGGTTTCCCCAGGGCTCCTTGGCAGGCCTTTAGACACCTCCCCACCTGACGGGCCCGAAGGTGGCTCCCTCCTGCCCGCCGTGGACTTTGATTCTCTGCTGTCTGTCCTTCTTCCATCCTTAACTATTCCAGTGAGTGGGCAGGGGGCCAGGCCTACTAGACACACTCACAGAGTTTTCCCTGGAGGAGCCAGGTTTTTCAGGTGGGGGAAACTGAGGGACTCCATAGTCCTGGTAACAGAGTCCTTCCTTGGCCAAAGAAATCCTAGTCTTTTTGATACATGGGGAAAGGTCAATTTGGGGAATACAAAAAGAGAAAAGTTTTTATGTCAGAAAAAAATCACTTAATTTGGGAGACCTTGAAATAAAACTGTCAAGTCCAGGCCAGAGTGGGATTCAGTAGCTAGTTTATGGACGGAAGACTATTCCAGGGGGAGGCTTAGCTGTGCTTCAGGCTCTGGAGTCTCCACAACGCCCAAGAACTGATGGAAGCTGTTTAAAATGTCATGCCCCATCTGGTTTAGTTGAACAAAACCTCGAGTTGCTGACATCGTCCGTTCTCAAGAATGAGTAGCCCCCAGAGGCATCAGCGTGCAGAACTGGGGGCGCCCCCGGCCTGTCGGCCGTCTGCACTTGCTGTTCTCCACGACGAGGGCGGTCAGCGGGGGGCCTCTCGTGCCGTTCCATCTTTTCAGTCTTAGTGATTCAGTTAAATTCTCATTCCTGTCCACCTTGGGGAGATTCTCAGGTTCAGACCTTTGTGTGACACGGGGACCCAGGAAGTTCTGGGAGGCGTTTTGGGCTCAGGAGTACCCAGAGACTTTCTCGAGCTCACAGAAGGAGGCCTCCTCCCTTTGCTGGCCTCCATCTTTCTAGTCTCAAGGTGTCTCTGGTCTTTGAGGACAAAAGGCACTCCCCTAGGTGTTAATCAGATGCTGCTCTAATGAATTTAGACTGAAAGCAAAGCCGAAGGCCGCCCTCTTCTCAGTCGGTCGGTCTAGGTGGAGGCCGAAACCTCCAGGGAATGAACAGCTCTGGCTTTGTCCTCCACCTGAGACAACGGCCCAGACTCTGCAGCTCTTGGGCTGTGGTTCTGAATGTCGCCCATCGGTCTACACTTGAATATTAAGGGGGAATTTTATATCAGATATTTAAATTATTTTATGTTTAGTGGGCCATTTTTGAGGCCTCTGTATTTAAGCACTTTAAAATCGACTGTGTGTGTGTGCGTGCGTGCGTGTGTGTGTGTGTGTGTGCGCGTGCGTGCATGTCTATACATAGATCTGTATATCAAAGCTGGCATTTACAGGATGGGCAACATTCAGGTTTTCAGAATTTCCCTGACATTCTCGACTTGCCCACCTCTGGGTCGGCTGGCCCTTTTCCTGCTGTGTTTGCTGAAAGCCGTTGCTGTGATTTTGGGGGGTGGGGAGCAGGAAGTTAGGAATTGGGGGGGCCTTCCTGGCATCCCTCCCAAAGTCTACCACTGTAGGACCCTCTCAGAGGTTTCCTTGGACCTTTCTGGGGATTCAAAGCAGAGAAAAAGTGATCATGCCGGTCTGCTCAACTGGAAATGGGAAATACTTTCTTAATAAGTGTCTGTCTTTCAAATTTTACATTTGGATAATTTTAAGAATAAGTTTCTCTCGTGATAGTGATATGGGCAGACTAAAAGTGAGCTGGGGCCCATCCTCAGGTCACCTTTCCCTCCTGGGAGGGCCAGCGCTTTCTCTCTGCTATTTGGCCTCGGGGAGGTCGCGGAGGAAGGGTCTTGGGGGCTGGCTCATCAGGTAACCTTCATTTCTCACCTCGGCCTGGCAGGTGAAGTCAGCTTTCTAATTTTGCCCGTGAGACCTTCCTTTGGGTTTGCAGGGCCAAGGCTTCCTGCTCGCTTTGAGGGGGAAGTGAAAAGGGATTCAGGTCTTGCAAAGCGAATCCCTCTGATCTCTTTCCAAAATTCTGGGAAGCCCTGCCTTGGAGGCCTTGCTCCAAGAGGAGTGGTGCCAGCTTGCTCTGGTTTGCCTAAAGAGTTGATGTATCCCAAGGGGATTCCTGCGCTCAGCCCATCTCCGGGGGACAGCCGTAGACAGGTCTGCCCCCGTCCCTGCAGTCCCTTGGGGCATCATGCCAAGGCGACCATGGATCCGTCTGTCTCTGAAGGAGAAACTTCCCCAGATGCTGACTAGCCAGTGTGGGAGCCGTGGTCAGAAATCTTGGGGAGAGTCGAGTGGAAGCTCAGGAGGGGCTGAGGATCCCGAGTGTTCAGAAACCCCCCAAAGGGAGCTCCCATTTAAAGGGAGAGAGAGATTCCAGCGGGACCTGAACCGGGGATCTTTCCCGGAAGCATTGCAGTGGGTCCTTCCGGAAGGAGTGATCCAGCAGGAGAAGAAAGCCAGCCTGGCTTTTGGATAATTAAATGCCGATTTGCTGTAAGGAGTAACGTTCAAGCCTGACTGTTACCGCCCCTTTGTGTGTGTGTCGTCATCCCGTTTCTTCCCGACACTTCATTTCTGGCCCTTCCTGTTGGAGAGAAGGTGGACGAGGGAAAATAGGGTTCTGGTGTCCGTTTCTTGTTAAAGTAGGCTTCTGTGTGTTCCGTGTGTGTGGGGGCGAGTGGGAAGCCTCGTCTTGCTTGGTCGCCTCTCGGCACTAGCACATGTGGTTGAGCGTAATCTTGCCCTGGGCAGTGGTCCTCCCCAAGGGGCCGCTTCTAGCCGGTGGGCCTGGCCGGGAGCTGGAAGCGCGTCTTCTGTCCTCGGGATGCTCCTTCCCGAATGTCTCCCGTGTGCCTTTTCCATTCCCTTTGGTGTTGAAGAGTGAAGCTTGTGCTAGAGTATTTTTGTATTAAACTGACCTGCACTTTAAACACACTTTCTGGAAGCTCCAATGCCAGACTCCGGTTTAAACAATGGGGATTCACGCTGTTTTGCACTGTTTACAATAAGTATTTTCCTGTAGCAGTTAAGAGAAACTTTGTTCAACTTCTCTTTTCTAGAATGAATTCCTCTTGGGTTGCCTCCTTCGTCTTGTTTGTTTTTATCTCCTCCAGGCTTCCCGAGACCTCCTGAAAGGCTTGGCTGGGGTGTGTGTGTCCGTGTGTGTAAGGGGGAGAGGGGCCAGCATGAGGGTGGTGTTCCTGGTGGGGAGGTGGGCTGCCCCTCTGTTCAAACACTTGAATATGGATCCTGCTGGTCCCTTCGTTACCTGGGCTCGATGTTGGCCCCCTCCGACCGTGGCAGTTCCTTCATTCTCACTTAGACGTGGCATCAGATTATTGGGGGTTCAACTCAGGAAGAATCTCAATCGTCAGTAACTCAGTCGTCAGCCGACTGACTTCCGTAGTTTGGAGATTTATTTTAGCGTGGGGATGTGTGCGGAGGGAGACTTTAAAAACTTCTCCCGTCTCTTCGATCAAACGTACGCAGTTCAGATAAGTAGGAGATGTTTGACCGCTTCCCCCCATTTGGGGGGCCGAGAAGCCCGGCCTCGTTCCTTGTCCTGCCCGCGTGGAGCTTCTCGGACAGCGGGGCTTTGCTGTGGGCCGAGGGTGGAGATGGGCAGCCGGCCGGCTCTGGAAGGGCCATGTCATTCAGACGGCCTGCTCACCTCCACTTTGGCTCCAGGGCTCAGCCCCAAGCTCCTGTATATGTTCCCCCACCCTTCCAGCTACGTCCTCTCTCTGGGGGTAGGGGGGATTAAGTGTATCTCAAAGGATGCTCTAGCCAGATGTCATTCTGAGAGACTTTGTAAGAGTGCCTTCCAAAGAAGGGAGAAGCCTGGGAAGAGGAACGTGGACCCCCCCCCCTTCCCATGCTCACTCTGGCTGCCTTTGGAGCTGGACACATCTGTCAGGGGCATGAGGAGGCCCATGGGAGGTGAGGTCCAGCCTGGGATCCCAAGGCCCATTCCCCAGGACGGCAGTCGCTTGTGCTTTTCGGGGTGCTGACTCTGAGGATCCTTTCCTTAGAAGGCTAGAGAAGGTTTCCCAAGGTTGTCCCTGCTTGCCCCTTCAACTCCTCTCTGCTCTTTGCCCTCTCTAACTCTGCCCTTTCTCCTCTGGCTGCGCTGAGGCACCTCTTCCAGGTACTGCTTTACTGTTTCCTTTTCTGTTGTTGACTTGGAACTCGTTTCTTGTCTCTAAAATTGCTTCGTGATTTTGACTCAGTAAAAGCACGAACTTCCAGTTGTACAGAGTCCTAATTAAGAGACATCAGATTTCATGTACGTTTTGCAAATGTGTCACACGTGTCTGACGAGTGTCCTCCTTTTATTTTTATGCAGGTGATGAAACTTACCAAGACATTTTCCGTGACTTTTCCCAAATGGCCTCCAATAATCCAGAAAAACTAAACCGTTTCCAACAAGATTCACAGAAATTCTGAATTTTTTTAAAGACGGGAAACAAATTAAATCTGGTCCCCTCTTCTTCACCCAGCTGCAAATGCCCATTTTCCTCCTGCTTTCATGCTGCACATTCAGGTTTTCTAGATATTGAACGAGTGACAGGAGAAGGTACATTCCTTGCCAGTTCCACGGGGAAACATTTTTGTGAATTCTTGTCTCGGTGCCTCTGCAGCCTGGGGGGGAGACCCTGTTTGGGGCCTGTTGGGGATGGGTGCAGTCCGCTTTAGGGGCTGAAGCCAGATCAGCTGGGTGAGGGACCTGTGGGTGCAGATGTAGTTCGGGGATGCTTTTCAAAGCCCTCCTTTTTTAAGGGGGGACAGCTCCCTCTTTCCGTGACTTATGCTTAACACATTCCACTAACCACGTCCACACAGCTGGTGGAGCTCGGGCCAAGGCTGGCTCTGTGGCCCGGTGGGACAAACGCCTCCTCCCCTGTGTGGTCGTCCCGGGGCCCGATCCCAGGCGTGGCTCCCGTCTTCGTGGCCCAGAGAGGAGAGGTGTTTGAGCTCCCACAGCCGCAGAACGTAGCGCTCGGGAGGCTAATTTGACGGTTCAGCTTCCCGGTCCCTTGCTCGATTTAGGGATGTAATAGAATTCTTCTCCAAAAATGACTTGAACAGTTTCCAAATTAAGCCCTAATTAAGATGTCCCTTTCAAAGTAGCTGATGGACAAGGAAGTTTTTAGAGGTTTGCTCTTCCCCAATCGAGGGCTTACCTTCCTCCCTTCTTGGCTCTGACCTCACAGGGAAGGAACCCTTTCAGCCCCACTGGCCAGGGGCCGGCCCTGCCCCGGCTCTGCCTTAGCTGTGAGACGCACGTTTTCTGTTCGCAAACCATATTGATCGTAGTTCTTTTCGTTCCAGAGCATCAGAGAAGTAGCTCTTGACTTTTTTAGCACAAGGCTCTTTTTTCATGTCTGATGTCCCAACATCATCCCGTCCGCTCTCGACGCTTCCTCTGTGATTGTAGCCACCCTTTGTGTTTAATTGTCCATTTCCCATGAATCATGTCACTAAGGAATAAAATTGGAATGCTGACACGGTCTCCAAGGAGAGCTTTGGAAAGTTGACTTCATTTTTGCATAAGTGGAGAAATGTTATGTTGTTTGAGGAGCTCATGATTTCCAACACTGGGTTTTTAAATAAGGCATAATTAAGTTGTCAAGTGATTTAATGTCAAATCGAGTAGTTTGATGAAGTAAAACCATGTTAGAGACAAACTTGAGTAATCTCATTTGTTTAAATTCTATAAATTATTCCAGCTGACCTAGTGATCAGGAAACACTGACGTCTTGGACAAACGTGAGACGTCTTTTTAAAAGTAGAATTGAAGTTCTGTTGCTTCCCTGCAAGATGGCTAAGATAAAATGGGAACTTGAAAGCATGTTTTTATATTGCCTTTAGAATTACTTCCTTAAAAAAAAACCCACCTTCTCAGTAAAAACCTTGATTGCAACCTAGAGCTCTGAAGCAAAAGAAAGTAATAATTTGCATAAATAAATGCAAGGGCCCAAACCAGAGCTCTCTTTAAAAATCATTTTAAAGGAGGCTCTGATTTCTCCCCAGTGCTCCAGCCCTGCCCCATCTGTGGACCTGCAGAGCCAGGCCCCGTTCCCACCCTAAGGCTCCTAAGCCTCTGCTGCTCTGGCCCCTCGGTGCTAAGTAGCTTCCTCTGGTGCTGGGAGCCCCTCACCTCTCGCTCCCCTGCAGGCAGCTGCTTCTGGCTGCCCTCGCTTGGTTACACGCTTAGAATCAATGGGAAGCGCTGACTGCAGCCGCTGCTTTCTAACATCTTCAGTGCAGGCCTTCTTTGGGGACGAAGTTTTGGCAACAAGCTGCCACCTTGCCGCTGCTTGACCTCTTGGGGTGGCCGGGAGGGTGCCTCGGTGGCAACGTTGGGGAGCTCCCGGAGAGAGAATGACGTTCTGGGCTCGGCTTCCGGACACACAGTAGGCCGGCTCCTTTCCGAGCTGTGGCCCGTTTCCAGCCAGCCGTGGTACAAACCCTATGCCATAATGGCTTTTTACTGTATGTAATACACCTGAATCTTACTAAATGGTGACATCGAGTGGGTCAGGGGACAGATGCCTGCTCGGCCTTGGGGGGCGGGCACATGGGGACCATCCAACTCCCTGTTGGTGCTGCTGCTTGTAACTCCATCACGGCGCAGATTGTCTGGCTCATTAGCATTTTAGAAATCTGAACGTGTGAGAAAAGAGCCTTGAATCTGAACAGAACACAGAAGATGAAATTAATTTTGAGAGCTCTAATTGGTTTAGGTTATCCGCTGGTTCAGTATTTTTAATGCCTTCATTGCAGCAACAGGTATACGCTAATGAACGCTAGCTTTTCTTTTTTTTTTTAATTACTCTCGGTACAATGCTTCAAAATTCAGGTATTTCTGAGTCCACTGCATTACAGTGTGTGACTAACCGGTCTCGGGCTTCCTTTGGTCTCAGTATCTTCTGTGCTTTCGGAAGGTTGTACATACGTGCTGAGATGAGCTTCTCATGAGTGAATTTTAAAGTTTTCTTTTGTTTCATTACCTAAACACTTTAATGATCTGTAATATGTTAAGCAGTATTGTAAAAGGTAATCCTACACATGTAGCAACGTTTTTTACTTTTTTTGTAAAAGGACATGATTATAATAAACCAAAAACGATTGCCACTATTTATGTTTTCATTTATAACAGAATGTAATCCCTGTTTTGAAGAGCAGCATTGTTCCCAAATGGCTGCACTCATTAATATCTTTAAAGTTTCGTGATCATTCCTTTTTCCAATATGGATATCGACTCCAAAAATGGCCACGTGCCCGAGGCTCCGCGCCTTGGAAACAGGCTGGAAAGATGTGTCACTGTGCCCGGCACCCCTTCACCAGGAGAAAATGGAGGCAGGAGCCCAGTCTCCTCTCCCAGGAAGCTTGCGCTACTTTGATCTGAAATGGTTTCATCTCCTGGTGGCCCGCGGCCCTCGGTGTTACCGCGTGACGGGCGGGGAAGGATCACCTCTGGGGGCAGTCTGGGCTTTTTAGAAATGTGAAGATTTTAACATTTTCACCACATCAGAATTAACCTGTTGATGTATTTTAAATTGAATTTCGATGAATCAGTTATACAATCGATTTTATTTTTCTTAGACTGTCTTTTCTGTTTACATAAATTTGCTGTTTTCAGGTATATAGTGAGTAGTTTTTCTAATTGCAAAAAACGAATTTTTTGTGTTGCCTGTATCTTTCTAGCTTCCTACCATATTATGTTCCATCTAATCCTATTTTTTCCCCAAAAGAAATAGAACTTAGTCAAGCCACGTGCTTGTAGGAAAGGCGGCCACCGGTGAGGAGCTTCCCAGAGCTCTGAGGGCCGGAGCAGCCGGCCCTCCCTTGGAGCTTCCGGGCCCACTCCTCACTCCAGGGGCCTTCATCAGTCTGTAGTTGGGTGTGTCAGACTAGGCGGTTATTTGTTCTCATTGTAAATGCGATTGTAAACGTACATGCTTGTTACTCTACAATGTACATGATGTAAGAAGTGTAAATAGTGTACTGGAATAAAGACTTTGTATGCTGAACTACTCACGCATCGGTCAGTTAAAAACCCTCCGCATCCAGGCCTTGCTTGGGAATGCAAGGGCGGCCGCCGTGCAATGGCCAAGGATTTATCAAGTCCCCCGTGTGCCAGGCTCTGTGCTGGGCGCCGGGCACAAGTACAAGGGTGAAATGCCCAAGAAAAGTCCCGGCCAGGAGCCTCCCGGCCCCACGCGAGGGTTTGTCCCTGAGGCCCGGGAAGCCCCTGGCAGTGGCGGACTTCTGGGGGCTGCGGTGAGGGCCAGTTGGTAAGGCGTCCTTTCTGGACCCTGCATGCCGCGGCCTCCAGTTCTGGCCCCGGGCCCTCTCCTGCACCCCTTTGTTCCGGTCTTTGGCTGCACCCCCGGAGTCAGGGGTCATCCCTGGGCTGCTGAGGCACATCCCCAGCTGGAGGTCCAGGCCGAGCTCCTTCTCTTCCTGTGCCCGCCTCCCCCATCTTCCCTTCTCCCAGGGAGGGAGCCGGAGGGTCGGGGAGGACAGTAAGCAGGGGGTGGGGTGTGGGGGTGTGGCTGTCATTAGGGGAATGAAGTTCTGTTAGGAGCCCGTTTCAGAAGTCTCCTTGGGAAGGGGGGCGCTGAAGTCGGGAGTCAAGAGCCTGGGGCCCTTCGGCCTCTAAGTGGGGGACTTGCCCTCCCCTCCAGCTGGGCCTCAGTTTCCACTTCTGTGAGAAGGCACGTTGGATGGGAAGGACTCTCAATGCGGATCAATCGTGGGTCCCACAATTCCTCCCCGCTCCAGCTCCAGGCCCTCGCCCTCCTCCCCTTCTCCCGGACCCCTAAGGATGAGTTCGGCCCCTGGTCTGAGGGAGGGGATCTGGGATCCTTCAGCCAGAGGTCATTCTGGGTTCTAGATCGCTGAGCCTCGGTGCTCCTTTCCCTCCTCCCCCCTCCCCTTCCTCTGCATCCCTCTGCCCCGGCCAGGAAGAGCTCAGTTTTAGGGAGGGAGGGGCTCTTCCAAGTCCAGTTCTTGGATCCTAAATCGTCCCCCCTCGCCTCCCCTCTCCCCCCCATCTCAGTCCCTTCCCTCCCAGCTCAGTCCCAGGCGGGGGTGGGAGGAGGGGCGGCTTTCCCAGCTCTAGATCTCCCGCCCTTCGCGGGACGGATGAACTCAGATCCGGGTGGGGGAGAAGGGAGCTCCCAGGGCTGAGATCCGGGATGCCCCTCCCCCGTGTCAGGGTGCGCTCAGTCCCGGTGGGGGAGGGGAAGGGGCGCTCTCCCAGCTCGAGATCCCGGGGGCCTCTTCCTCCCACTGCTTTCTAGCTCCTCCCCCCGCCCCAGCAGAATGAGCTCAGCCGCAGGTGGGGGGAGGGGAGGAAAGGGGGCGCTTTCCGAGCCCTAAAGGTTTGTGATCAGGGTCCCCCTCCCTCCCGCCCCATCCTGGCGCCCTCCGGGGCAGCCCGAGAGGTCTGAGAGGCGGGGTCCCGCTTCCTCTCGCCCCTCCCTAGCCCCGCCCCGGCCCCGCCCCCGGGCCAGGATGAGCTCACTGGCCTGGCCCCGCCCCGGGTGGGCAGGGCGAGTTCTGGGCGGCCTGCTCGGCCCGCAGGCTGCGGGCGCTGGGGCCCCCAAGGCCCGGAACTGCCGCGGGTGCCCCCCCTCCACCTTTCACTGCCCCATCCGGATCCCGCGACCCTCCCCCGGCGGCCTCTTGCGCTCCCGCGGCGCCAGCGGGGCCAGATCGGGCCGAGGGGGCCGGCATGGCCGGCGGCGGGGCCGGGGGCGGCCCGGCGGGCGCGGAGGGGAAGGGGCGCCGCGGGGCCCCGTGTGCCCTGGGCCGCCTGGGCTCGCTGCGCTCCCACCAGTGCGCGCTGCTGCTCGCGGGGCTGCTCGCCGTGTGCGCCTTCTATTACGTGGGCTCGGGCCGCGAGACCTTCTCCAGCGCCACGCGGAGGCTGAAGGAGAGCCGGGCAGGGGCCCCGGGCGGCCCCGGGCCGGCCCCCGCCTCCGACGCCCCCTTGGCGCCCGAGCCCAAGGCCAAGCCGGCCGACGGCGGCCCCGCGGGGGCCGGCCAGCTGGACTACCACGTGCTGATGATGTTCACCAAGGCCGACCGCAGCCCCGCGCTGCAGGCCAAGGGACGCACGGCCCTGCGCTCGCTGCTGCGCCTGGCCAAGCTGGACGGGCAGGAAGTGCTCAACGTGCACTTCGTCAGCGAGGCGGCCAGCAAGGAGATCGCCAAGGAGCTGCTCCGGGAGCTGCTGCCCGGGGTGCCCTTCAAGTACAAGGTGAGCGCGGGCGGGCGCGGGGGGGCGCGGGGGGGGCGCGGGCGGGCGCGGGCGGGCGCGGGCGGGCGGGGGGGGACACGGGGGGGCGCGGGCGGGCGCGGGCGGGCGCGGGTGGGCGCGGGTGGGCGCGGGCTCAGCCCGGACCCTGCCCGCCGTCTCCCTGCGCCCCCGCCCCCTGCGGGCCGAGCCTGGCAGTGGGGGGCTGGGGGGAGTGGAAGGGTCCAGCCCACCTTGGCCTGAGGGTCACAGGCTGTCCCGCCGGCCCCCAGACTCTCCCAACCCAGCCCGAATCGCCAGTGTCGTGGTCGCCCCAGTGGTCTGGGGGTCGGGATCGCCCCTTGGGCCCGGGCCGGGCGCTCTGTCCAGGCTGCCGGGGGTTTCTGAAAAGGGGCATCTTCTCCCGGAAGGTCACTTCTATCTCCTGAAGAGTCGGTGCGATGGCTCGCCTGCCATCCGCAGGGGTCCGTGGGACGGGGACCTCTGTGACCATGGAGTCGCTCTAGAGCTTGAACAAGAAGTCCCTCCTCTCCTCAGCCCGCGGGGAGGGGGAAATGGGGGGGGGGTAGCGGCTGCAGCTCACTGGCCCCTTCTCTCAGTCCGCGGGCTCAGATCTCTCTCCCCACTGCCATCCCCTCTCCCAGCCTTCCCCGTACCAGGCTTTCTCCCCCTGGATAGGAAAGAGCCTTTCCTTTGGGCTCCTGGCCCCAGCCTCTCCCCCCCTCCCCATCCTCTCCCCTCCTCCCCAGCCTCCCCCCCTCCAGCCTCTCCCCTCCTCCCCGGCTGTCCAGGAGTTTGCCTTGGTTTCCGCTGCTCAGAAATCTGCCTCCTTGGTGCCCAGTCCGCGGTGCCCCCCCCCCCCCCATTTCATTTATAGGCAGCCAAATGGCCGTTGCTGCCTCCGCTGGCCTTTAGGCCCCCGAGGACCAGAGCCAGGGAACCGCCAGAGGGAGCCGGGAGGAGGCTGGATTCCTCCGCACCCGGGCCCCTTCCCCCCCTGCCGCTGATGTGGCCGGGGAGCCCCCTGAGGGCAGGACTGTGTTTCCTGGGGTGCCGAGGAGGAATCGCAGCCTCTCAGACCCACCAGGGCCCGGCTTCCATGGGCACAGCCTCGGGCTCTTGGAGGGAACGTCCTTCCCGGATTTCTTGAGCTTCTGGGGCCCTCAGGTTCTGTCCTGGGGGGCCGTGAGCAAGGAGCCGGCCTCCCCCCTCCCCCCCTTCAGAGTTCTGGCCCACCCCTGTTTGCCCAGAACTGGCTCCCATTCTGCCTTTCACAAACACACTGGCTTTTTGTGATTGGGACCTGAACTCCCACAAGCCCTTAGGGGAGATTGTAGGGACAACAAAGCAGCTAAAGGGAGCTTCCTGGGGATTAGTCAGTCAGTAAGCATTTATTAAGGACCTACTGTGTACCTGCTAAGTCAATTGGATATAAAGAAAGCCCCCCCCCCAAAAAAAAAAGCCCCACCAATAACCAAACCAACCCATGTGTCCGTGTTCTGGAGATGCCCACAGTCTAATGGAGCGGCCCAGAATCCCAGAGAGAGAAGGGACCTGGAAGCCATCACACACAGCTTGTGTGACCCATAATCCTCCACAAATGACCCCTTGGGACCTCCTCCTCGGAAGCTGCTCGAGCCGGGAGGTCTGATTGGTAGGAAGATGTTCCTGACTTCCAGACGGGCTCTTATTTGTTGGACCTTAAGGTGTTACACCAATGGCAGCTGTTACTAGTGAGCATCACTTTACTCCTCAGCCCCTTGACTTCTGCCCTCTGGGCCAAACAGGATCTTAATCAAACCCTCCCTAACCGGACAGTCCCCAGCACAGGAATGACAGCGATAATGGTAAAAGCTGCCGGAGATACACGCCCGCCGGGTGCCAGGAACCGACTGAGCACCGAGACCTTCCGCTTTTGGTTCCTGCCCAAGCCAGGCAGGGGCTGTTATTACCCCCATTTTGCAGAAGGAAATGGAGCTGGAGACATCTTGCTCAGGGTCACACAGCTAGGCAGCGCCTAGGGTCAGATTTGAATGCAGCTCTTGCCCAGCGCTCTGTCCTGCAGCTCTTGCCCAGCACTCTGTCCAGCAGCTCTTGCCCAGCGCTCTGTCCAGCAGCTCTTGTCCAGCGCTCTGTCCAGCAGCTCTTGTCCAGCGCTCTGTCCAGCAGCTCTTGTCCAGCGCTCTGTCCAGCAGCTCTTGTCCAGCGCTCTGTCCAGCAGCTCTTGCCCAGCACTCTGTCCTGCAGCTCTTGCCCAGCGCTCTGTCCTGCAGCTCTTGCCCAGCACTCTCTCCAGCAGCTCTTGCCCAGCACTCTCTCCAGCAGCTCTTGCCCAGCGCTCTGTCCTGCAGCTCTTGCCCAGCGCTCTGTCCTGCAGCTCTTGCCCAGCGCTCTGTCCTGCAGCTCTTGCCCAGCGCTCTCTCCAGCAGCTCTTGCCCAGCGCTCTCTCCAGCAGCTCTTGCCCAGCGCTCTCTCCAGCAGCTCTTGCCCAGCGCTCTGTCCTGCAGCTCTTGCCCAGCACTCTGTCCTGCAGCTCTTGCCCAGCGCTCTGTCCTGCAGCTCTTGCCCAGCACTCTCTCCAGCAGCTCTTGCCCAGCGCTCTGTCTGCAGCTCTTGCCAGCGCTCTGTCCAGCAGCTCTTGTCCAGCGCTCTGTCCAGCAGCTCTTGTCCAGCGCTCTGTCCAGCAGCTCTTGTCCAGCGCTCTGTCCAGCAGCTCTTGTCCAGCGCTCTGTCCAGCAGCTCTTGTCCAGCGCTCTGTCTGCAGCTCTTGCCCAGCTCTCTCTCCAGCAGCTCTTGCCCAGCTCTCTCTCCAGCAGCTCTTGCCCAGCGCTCTGTCCTGCAGCTCTTGCCCAGCGCTCTGTCCTGCAGCTCTTGCCCAGCACTCTCTCCAGCAGCTCTTGCCCAGCTCTCTCTCCAGCAGCTCTTGCCCAGCGCTCTCTCCAGCAGCTCTTGCCCAGCTCTCTCTCCAGCAGCTCTTGCCCAGCACTCTCTCCAGCAGCTCTTGCCCAGCACTCTCTCCAGCAGCTCTTGCCCAGCGCTCTGTCCTGCAGCTCTTGCCCAGCGCTCTGTCCTGCAGCTCTTGCCCAGCGCTCTGTCCTGCAGCTCTTGCCCAGCGCTCTGTCCTGCAGCTCTTGCCCAGCACTCTCTCCAGCAGCTCTTGCCCAGCTCTCTCTCCAGCAGCTCTTGCCCAGCTCTCTCTCCAGCAGCTCTTGCCCAGCGCTCTGTCCTGCAGCTCTTGCCCAGCGCTCTGTCCTGCAGCTCTTGCCCAGCACTCTCCAGCAGCTCTTGCCCAGCGCTCTCTCCAGCAGCTCTTGCCCAGCGCTCTGTCCTGCAGCTCTTGCCCAGCGCTCTGTCCTGCAGCTCTTGCCCAGCGCTCTGTCCAGCAGCTCTTGCCCAGCTCTCTCCAGCAGCTCTTGCCCAGCTCTCTCTCCAGCAGCTCTTGCCCAGCGCTCTGTCCTGCAGCTCTTGCCCAGTGCTCTGTCCAGCAGCTCTTGCCCAGCTCTCTCTCCTGCAGCTCTTGCCCAGCGCTCTGTCCTGCAGCTCTTGCCCAGCGCTCTGTCCTCCAGCTCTTGCCCAGCGCTCTGTCCAGCAGCTCTTGCCCAGCGCTCTGTCCAGCAGCTCTTGCCCAGCGCTCTCTCCAGCAGCTCTTGCCCCGCGCTCTGTCCAGCAGCTCTTGCCCAGCGCTCTGTCCAGCAGCTCTTGCCCAGCGCTCTCTCCAGCAGCTCTTGCCCAGCGCTCTGTCCTGCAGCTCTTGCCCAGCGCTCTCTCCTGCAGCTCTTGCCCAGCGCTCTGTCCAGCAGCTCTTGCCCAGCTCTCTCTCCAGCAGCTCTTGCCCAGCTCTCTCTCCAGCAGCTCTTGCCCAGCGCTCTGTCCTGCAGCTCTTGCCCAGTGCTCTGTCCAGCAGCTCTTGCCCAGCTCTCTCTCCTGCAGCTCTTGCCCAGCGCTCTGTCCTGCAGCTCTTGCCCAGCGCTCTGTCCTCCAGCTCTTGCCCAGCGCTCTGTCCAGCAGCTCTTGCCCAGCGCTCTGTCCAGCAGCTCTTGCCCAGCGCTCTCTCCAGCAGCTCTTGCCCCGCGCTCTGTCCAGCAGCTCTTGCCCAGCGCTCTGTCCTGCAGCTCTTGCCCAGCGCTCTGTCCAGCAGCTCTTGCCCAGCTCTCTCTCCAGCAGCTCTTGCCCAGCTCTCTCTCCAGCAGCTCTTGCCCAGCTCTCTCTCCAGCAGCTCTTGCCCAGCGCTCTGTCCTGCAGCTCTTGCCCAGTGCTCTGTCCAGCAGCTCTTGCCCAGCTCTCTCTCCAGCAGCTCTTGCCCAGCGCTCTGTCCTGCAGCTCTTGCCCAGCGCTCTGTCCTCCAGCTCTTGCCCAGCGCTCTGTCCAGCAGCTCTTGCCCAGCGCTCTGTCCAGCAGCTCTTGCCCAGCGCTCTGTCCAGCAGCTCTTGCCCAGCGCTCTGTCCAGCAGCTCTTGCCCAGCGCTCTCTCCAGCAGCTCTTGCCCAGCGCTCTGTCCTGCAGCTCTTGCCCAGCGCTCTGTCCTGCAGCTCTTGCCCAGCGCTCTGTCCTGCAGCTCTTGCCCAGCGCTCTCTCCAGCAGCTCTTGCCCAGCGCTCTCTCCAGCAGCTCTTGCCCAGCGCTCTGTCCTGCAGCTCTTGCCCAGTGCTCTGTCCAGCAGCTCTTGCCCAGCTCTCTCTCCTGCAGCTCTTGCCCAGCGCTCTGTCCTGCAGCTCTTGCCCAGCGCTCTGTCCTCCAGCTCTTGCCCAGCGCTCTGTCCAGCAGCTCTTGCCCAGCGCTCTGTCCAGCAGCTCTTGCCCAGCGCTCTGTCCTGCAGCTCTTGCCCAGTGCTCTCTCCAGCAGCTCTTGCCCAGCGCTCTGTCCTGCAGCTCTTGCCCAGCGCTCTGTCCTGCAGCTCTTGCCCAGCGCTCTGTCCAGCAGCTCTTGCCCAGCGCTCTCTCCAGCAGACCGCTGGGTCCCCGGGGATCATTCCTTTTTCAGTTGAAACACTCCCAGGCCACACCTAGTGTCTGCCCAGGGGATGCTCCCAGGAGATGGGAACGCCAAAGTCCTCCCTCTGAGGAAAGCCTGGGACTCGGCTCTCTCCCCTCCCCTGCCCCCATTTTGGTTGTTTAGCTAGAAAGTTTGTATTTGTAAGGAGGATAAAGTCCCATCACAGGAGGGAAGGTGACCTTGGGCTCCAAAGGGCCAGACCTTCAGGCGGGGGATGGACCATCTGTTTCTTGCCATAGCAGGCTGGCCCCCACCTCCGGCTGGACCGAGCCTTGTACCAGAAGGTGGAGACCTTCCTTCCACTCAGGGGCCTGTCCCTGGTGACCCCGTGTTCTCTGAGCACAGTGAGCTCATGGGAGGAGCTGGTAGAGAATCTGGACTGGGGGGAGGTGGTGGCTTGTTTTATTTCCTGGGCCTTGGGAAGATGAATTAGACCGAGAGAGGGGGGGTCCCCCTGCTGCTGATGCCCGGATCATGTCGAGTGGGACCCGACTGCTCCTCCTTCCTCGGGTGACTGGCTGTCAGATAAAGGTGCCCCATTGTAAGAGAACCTAATAAACCCAAATCGGAGCTAAAAAAGCCCAACCCAAACCAAACAACATTAGCAAGTAAGGGGTTTCCACGGTGAATCCTTGTTTTCCAAAGGATTCACCTCAGAATAGCAGAATTCTGCTGGAGGAATTAAAATGTAATTCTGATAAGAATGTTGATTATTATTCTTGAACGACCCTGGTTGCTTAATTCACCAAAAGCACTGACTGTGTGCATATTATTGTAAAAATGAGTTTTTTCAGTTCCAAATTCTCTTCCTACCTCGGCTCCTCCCCCCATTGAGAAGACATGGGCAGTCAGGCAGAGCATTTCTGCATTAGCCACATTGTGGGGAAAAGGAAGAAAAATACAGAAAGAAAAAATGTGAAAGGTCACCAAACCGGAAATGAACTAGCTCCTGCCCTCAGGAAGCTCCGATGTATTGGGAGAAGACATGTATACAGAAAAGGAAATATAAAAAACCTTTGGAAGCCATTACTCTAGAGAGAGAGGGGAGGGGAGGGGAGGGAGGGGGAGAGGGAGACAAGAGGAGGAGGAGGAGGAGGAGAAAGAGAAGGAAAAAAGGAAGAGGAGGCAAGAGGAAGAGGAGGAAGAAAAGAGGAATAGGAGGCAAGAGGAGAAGGAGGAGAAAAAAAGGAAGAGGAAGAAGAGGAGCATGAGGAGGAGGAGGAAGAAAAGAGGAATAGGAGGCAAGAAGAGAAGGAGGAGGAGGAAAAGGAAGAGGAGGAGGAGGAGGAAAAGGAAGAGGAGAGGAGGAGGAGGAGGAAAAGGAAGAGGAGAAGAGGAAAAAAAGAGGAGGAGGAGGAAAAAAAGGAGGAGGAGGAGGAAAAAAAGAGGAGGAGGAGGAGGAAAAAAAGGAGGAGGAGGAGGAGGAAAAAAAGAGGAGGAGGAGGAGGAGGAGGAGGGCGCCTGGGTCCGGGGATGCCATCTGCCATAGGGAGAGCTGATCAGGTCGTGTGATCTGATGGCGATGAATAAGAAAAAATGAGAAGGAAACATGGGGATGGAAGGAGATGCCCCCGGAAGCCCATGGGCGACGGTCTGAGGTTCCTGAGCCCAGCGGGCTTTGGGGGCCGGCGGCGCTGCCCAGATGAGCCCGGGGCGAGGGGCGAGGGGGGAGGGGGAGGAGGGACGGGGGGAGGGGAGGACGCCGCCCGGGCCGCGGTGGGGAGGATGCCCTTCCGCTTGCGGGCAGCAGGGAGCACTGGTGCTCCGCGCCCGGCCGCCTCTGTGGCAGCTGCTGCCATTCAGGCAGAGGGGGCGGTTGCGCAGCTGGGAGGGTCGGGCCCAAGAAAGCTGCGTTTCTGTGGTTTTCACAGCTCCCCGAGCAGGGAACAGAGAGAGATGGTGGGAACCTCCTTCTCCCCCACGTTCGGCCCAATGTTTAGGCGGATCCTGGGGGGGGGGGGCTCTGCCCCTTCCTCTCCGCTGCCCTGGGGCCGCTTTCCGCACGGGGGCTGACGCCCAGAGCTCCCGGGGGGGGGCGCGGCTGGGTGGGCTTTAGGGCGCCCCGAGTCCGCGCCCTCCGCACCGGAGGCAGACTGAGGCTCGCGGAGCCCCAGAGCGCCCGGGAGCTCCCCTGTACTTTGTGGCCATCCCCTCATGAGAGAAAGCGGACCCCCCACACCCCCGGGCTCCGTCCCTGCGCAGAGCTCACCGGGGCTCCCGGGAGGCCGAGAGAGGCGCTGCCCCGGCGCTGGGAGAAGAGACTGTCCCGGGCCCCTGGAGAGCCCTAAGCCCGCCCGGAGAGCTGGGGCCTGGGGGGAGGGGGAGGCAGAGTCCCCGAGGGCAGGGACTCCAGGAAGGGGTCGCGGGAGGAAGTTAGGGAGGGCCCGCGGTGGGGGCGGGGCGCAGGCTCTTGGGGCTCATTTCTGTCAGTGGGCGTGTGAGGCCCTTGGGGGCCCCGAGAGGGGGAAGGGGGTGGGCTGCAGGAGGCCAGCCTAGAACCCCCTCCCGAGGCCGGCAGCCCAGCCCTGGCTCGGTTCAGAGGCCCCCTGACTGGCCAAGGTGTGGGGGGCTCTAGCCCACCCCGCCCCATCCCCAATACCTCTTACACAGGACCTCCAAGATGGGGAGCGCTCCTTCCTCCCCATTTCCTCCTCCCCTCTCCCCGTCCCCCGTTTCTGCCCACATTTATCTGAGGGGTGGGGGACGGGCCCCCTGACCACCCTGGGCCTGTGAGATGGCTCCAGGACTCCGGGGCCCAGAGGGGCTGAGCATCCCTCCCCTCACTGTGCTCTCTCCCC
The DNA here is from genome assembly GCF_016432865.1 of Antechinus flavipes. Taxonomy (NCBI): domain Eukaryota; kingdom Metazoa; phylum Chordata; class Mammalia; order Dasyuromorphia; family Dasyuridae; genus Antechinus; species Antechinus flavipes. The sequence goes on from NC_067400.1 coordinate 2,379,685, forward strand.
ACGGTGTCTGTGACCGCCACCTTCCCAGCCACGCCAGGCGGCCCCTGGGCCCGAGGGGAGTCAAGGGCCACGTCCTCAGGGCGCTGAGTGCCTGGGGGACCCTGTGCTGAATGCAGAGGAGCCAGACTGCCCTCGGGGGCTTCCTCCTGTGGAGGACAGTGAGACCCCCCAGCTCTGACTGCCATCCTAGGCTGCACTGGGGGTCCCAGAGGGACCCGGTCCACACACATGTGCAGCGGCTGCCTCAGATTCTCCCTCCGTCCTCCGAAGGGACTTTCCTGAAGCTCCGTCCCTCCCCTGTGGCTCCCCCACCCCCAGGAGCAAGCTGGATGCCCTTGGGTGGTAGGACACGGCTGCCTGTGGCCCTCGGCTCCCTGCCGCTCCGGACAGACCCGGGGGCCTCGGTGTCTTGTGCTTCCTCCGGGATGTCCAGTGGGGCTGGGGGCCGGCTGGGAGCGGGGCCCGAGCTGATCAGGCGGGAGAGTCCCTCAGTCAGGTCCGGGTTTAAGGAAAAGCTCTTGGGCAGCTTCCCCTGGGCCAGACCTGAGTGGGGAGAGGCCAGTGTCTCAGCTACCAAGATGGCGGCCGTGGGAGTAAAGGAGGGTCCACGTGGCAGAGGCCGGGCACGTGGGAAGGGTCTTATGGGGCCGTGGAAAGGTGCTTGTCTCGGCCCTGGAGACCTGATAACAGCCTGAGGCCTGTAAAATGGAATTGTGGAGAGGCAGAGATGGGGAGAAAGGGAGACAGAGACGGGGAGAAAGGGAGACAGAGACGGGGAGAAAGGGAGACAGACGGGGAGAAAGGGAGACAGAGACGGGGAGAAAGAGACAGAGACGGGGAGAAAGGGAGACAGAGACAGGGAGAAAGGGAGACAGAGACGGGGAGAAAGGGAGACAGAGACAGGGAGAAAGGGAGACAGAGGAGGAGGGGAGAGCATTAACCCCCTTTACACTCTAGCTCTGCTCCCTTCACTTCGCATCAGTTGCCATAAACCCTCCCAGGATTTTCCGGAGGCGTCCCGCCCATCATTACTTAGGCCGATAGCGTTCCCTCGGTTCCTGCACCGCGGCCCGCTGGGCGTCCCCTTTGCCCCCCCACAGAACTGCTGAGCATGTTGGGTCCTTTCCCCTCTCTGATCTCTGTAGAACTGCGTGGTCTCCTGGGTTAAACGGTGTGCACGCTCCCCGGTGACCCCGGGGGTGATGGGGAGGACCCAGAGAGGCTGTTCCCGGCTTGTTTAAGGAGCATTAAGTCCCTGCTGGGAGCCAGGCCTTGGGCTTGGAGCTTGTGGTCAGTCCCGCCAGGCTGAATGGCTTCAGACAGGGAGCTTCTGGTGAAGGGCCGGGGGCCGAGCGCCTGCTGCAGGGGGAGGGGGAGGGGGAGGCAGAGGCAGGGGCCTGGGCGTGACCCCAGGTGTGCCGGGCCCCCCCTCCAGGCTCTCCCTTCTCGTTCTCCCGCAGATCATCTTCCATGATGTGGGCGTCTTGACTGAGAAGCTGTTCCCCGTGGTGGAGGCCATGCAGAAGCACTTTAGCGCAGGCTCTGGGACCTACTACGGGGACTCCATCTTCTTCTTGTCGGTCGCCATGCACCAGATCATGCCCAAGGGTAAGGAAGCTAGGGGCCGGAGGGGGCGGCTGCAGGGCCCTTCTTTGTCCTCGTCCTTTCCTGAAGTTCCCTGGATGCTCCGGTGGAAGGAGTGGAGATTGGGAGGTGACCGGGGGAGGGAAGAGGCCCCGTTTTCACTGGAAGATGGGGGGGCAGTCGCTGGGCTCTGGCCTGGGCCTGAGGAGGCCTAGTTTGGAATTCAGGCTCTGCCATGGCAGACTGTGTGACCTGGGCCTCACTGGGCTCAGCCATAACCCGGTGTTCCCCACTGGAGTACAGGACTCGCCCCCGCAGTCTTTCTGCTGGGTCTGCCTTTTCTGCCCTCTCTATCTCATCACTAGCTGGTAGAAAGGATGATTGCTGCTCTGCTGCCAGGGCTGGGGACTGTCCTTGGTCATGCTGGGGGATGGTGTGCTTGGTATAGGTGGCTTTGTGAGCCCTTGGAAACCTGGTCTGGTCCAGGGGATCTTGGATGGAGGATGTTCTGGGGAGGATGGGGATTCCTTCAGAGTCATTACCAATTGGATCCATGGAAAGATCTGTGCCCAGTGACCCCAAGACCAACCACAATGGGGCTGGTTTGGGGATCAAGTTGTGCCAACCAGTATGGAGGAGAGAAGGACAAGCATGCACCTTCACTTCCCAGTCATTGGCATAGACCTAGCCCTACTGTGGGGTCAGAAGGGAGCACTTCTTACTTGTAAGTTAGAATTTGGCACAAGAACCACTTCCAGTGACCAAGTTGTGTGTTTGCACTAATGGGCTCCAAATTTTTTGGCTTGGTCATCACAACCATGAAAAGTTTTCAGGTATGCACCCCCAATATGTATATGCTGTTTGTTATTTTTCAGTAGTTCCGTAGAACCAACTTTTCATGGTTCTATTTGGAATTTTCTTAGCAGTGATAATAGAGTGGTTTGCTATTTCTTTCTTTAATTCATTTTACAGATGAGGAAACTGAGGGAAACTGGGTTAAGTGATGTGCCCAGGTCCATATAGCTAATAACTACCTGAGGCCAGATTTGAACTCAGAAAGATGAAGGCTTCTGTGCACTGTGCACTGTGGCACCACTTCACCCTATATACTCACCACTTTATAATTTTTACAAATAAATGGATCATTCTTATTTGTAATAATGAACCTTTTTACAACTAATAACAAAAATGGAGATTTAAAAAGGATGATATAAAGATGACAGTAATTGAGGTGATGGGAGCCATTGGGATTTATTGAGTAGATGGTTGACATGGTTAAACCTGCACTTTAGAAAAAGACATTTTTATGGCTGAATAGAAGATGAACTAGAATGGGGAGAGGCAGGCAGACTCTTCAGCAGCTATCCCACTTGTGAGATGACGGTGGTCTGCAGCATGGTGAGGGCATTGTCCAAGGGGAGGGAGAGTATATTGGAGGGATGCTGCAGAGATGAAATAGAGAGAGAAGCTGCAGAGGTGAAATAGATGAGAGATCCTGCAGCAGTGAAATAGATGAGAGATACCGCAGGAATAAAATAAAATAAAATAAAAATAAAAATAAAATAAATGAGCAATGCCACAGAGGTGAAATAGATGAGAGTGCTGCAGAGATGAAATAAGTGAGATGAAATAGATGAGAGACGCTGTAGAGGCGAAATAGATGAGAGATGGTGCAGAGGTGAAATAGATGAGAGATGATGGAGAGGTTAAATAGATGAGAGATGCTGCAGAGGTGAAATAGACAGGAGATGCCACAGGGATGAAATCAACGAGAGATGATAGAGAAGGGAAATAGACGAGTGATGATGGAAAGGTGAAAAGAGGAGAGATGCTGCAGAGATGAAATAAATGAGAGATGCTGCAGAGGTGAAACAGTTCAGAGATGCTGCACAGGTGAAATAGCTGAGATGCTGCAGAGGTGAAATAGATGAGAGATGCCGTAGAGGTGAAATAGATGAGAGATGCCACAGAGATGAAATAGATGAGAGATGATGGAGAAGGGAAATAGATGAGAGATACTGTAGAGGTGAAATAAATGAGAGATGCCACAGAGATGAAATAGATGAGAGATGATGAAGAAGGGAAATAGATGAGAGATGCTGCAGAGGTGAAATAGACAAGAGATGCCACAGAGATGAAATAGACGAGAGATGATGGAGAAGGGAAATAGATGAGAGATAATGGAGAGGTGAAATAGGTGAGAGATGCTGCAGAGATGCAATAAATGAGAAATGCTGCAGAGGTGAAATAGATGAGAGATGCCACAGAGGTGAAATAGACGAGAGATACCATAGAGGTGAAATAGACGAGAGATGATGGAGAAGGGAAATAGATGAGAGATGCTGCAGAGGTGAAATAGACAAGAGATGATGGAGAGGGGAAATAGTTGAGAGATGATGGGGAGGTGAAATAGATGAGTTGCTGCAGAGGTAAAATAGACAGGAGATGACACAGAGATGAAATAAACGAGAGGTGATGGAGAAAGGAAATAGATGAGAGAGCATGGAGAGGTGAAATAGATGAGAGATGCTGCAGAGGTGAAACAGATCAGAGATGCTGCAGAGGTGAAATAGATGAGAGATGCTGCAGAGGTGAAACAGATCAGAGATGCTGCACAGGTGAAATAGTTGAGATGCTGCAGAGGTGAAATAGATGAGAGATGTTGCAGAGGTGAAATGGACGAGAGATACTGTAGAGATGAAATGGATGAAAGATACCACAGAGATGAAATAGATGAGAGATGCCACAGAGATGAAATAGATGAGAGATGCTGCAGAGATGAAATAGACGAGAGATGATGGAGAAGGGAAATAGATGAGAGATACCATAGAGGTGAAATAGATGAGAGATGTCACAGAGATGAAATAGATGAGAGATGATGGAGAAGGGAAATAGATGAGAGATGATGGAGAGGTGAAATAGGTGAGAGATGCTGCAGAGGTGAAATAAATGAGAGATGCTGCAGAGATATAATAAATGAGAGATGCTGCAGAGGTGAAACAGATCAGAAATGCTGCAGAGGTGAAATAGATGAGAGATGCTGCAGAGGTGAAACAGATGAGAGATGCTGCAGAGGTGAAACAGATCAGAGATGCTGCAGAGGTGAAACAGATCAGAGATGTTGCACAGGTCAAATAGTTGAGATGCTGCAGAGGTGAAATAGATGAGAGATGCCACAGAGGTGAAATAGACGAGAGATGCCACAGAGATGAAATAGATGAGAGATGCTGCAGAGATGAAATATACGAAATGATGGAGAGGGGAAATAAATGAGAGATGATGGAGAGGTGAAATAGACTAGAGATGCTGCAGAGATGAAATAAATGAGAGTTGCTGCAGAGGTGAAACAGATCAGAGATGCTGCAGAGGTGAAATAGACAAGAGATGCTGCACAGGTGAAATAGATGAGAGATGCTGCAGAGATGAAATAGATCAGAGATGCTGCAGAGGTGAAATAGACGAGAGATACCGTAGAGGTGAAATAAATGAGAGATGCTGCAGAGATGAAATAAATGAGAGGTGCTGGAGAGGTGAAACAGATCAGAGATGCTGCAGAGGTGAAATTGATGAGATGCTGCACAGATGAAATAGATTAGAGATGCTGCAGAGATGAAATTGATGAGAGATGTTGCAGAGGTGAAACAGACAAGAGATGCTGCAGAGATGAAATAAACGAGATGCTGCAGAGATGAAATAAATGAGAGATGCTGCAGAGGTAAAATAAATGAGAGATGCTGCAGAGGTGAAATAGACAAGAGATTCTATAGAGATGAAATAGATGAGAGATGATGATGTGAAAAAGAGGAGAGATAATGGAGAGGTGAAATACATAAGAAATGCTGCAGAGATGAAACAGAAGAGAGAGGTTGCAGAGGTGGAATCAATAAGCCTTGGCACCATACTGGATCTGGAGGGTGAGAGAGTTAGGAGTCCAGGGCGATCTTAGGTTGGGAGCCTGAGAGTCTGTGAGGATAGTAGTTCCCTCTGTTATAAGAGTGTACATGATGCAGTGGACAGAGTATGGCACTGGAGTCAGGAGGGCCTGAGTTCAAATTTAGACTCAGACACTTAATACTTCCTAATCAAGTCACTTAACCCCAATTGCCTTGCAACCCCCCCCCCCCCCCAACTAAAACCAAACAAAAGCATAAGAGAGAAGGTAGGCAGGGTGTGGGAGAAGTTTTTGGGGAAAGATGACATAATGAGATCTGCCATCTATCACAAGCCATCCATGCCTGCTTCTTCAGTGAAATTCAGTTTGTCCCATTCAAAACAAACAGGGGCTGGGAGTTGGGCCATCATTTAGCAGTAACTCCTGGGCTCCTGCGAAAGGCAGGAGTGATCTAGTCCTGGGGGAGCAAGGACTACTAGGGGTAGTAGTGCTGGAGGTTTCCTACTGACCCCTGCTCATCTAGTGGTGAGAGTTTCTGGTGAGCATTTCAATTATAATTGTCTCGAAGAGTCTGAGATCTGTTCAGGACGGGAGAAGGTGGAAGCTTGTACAAGAGGAAGGGATGAGGCAGTATTAGGGTCAAGGGCAAGAGTGAAGGCCCATACTGACCACAGCTGACACAGGAAGGCCTGGATAGTCCATCTTTCTGCTGGTTCAATGAGATTATAGTTGTAAAGCCCTAGCATGGCAACTGGCATATGGCAGGCACGCAATGCTCATCTTTCCCTTCCCACTTTCAGGTCCATTCATCACCTAACCCCTGTGAAGTCTGGCCACAGCCCCAACCCCAACATACAAGGTTAGAGTGTTTTATGTCACACACACACACACACACACACACACACACACACACACATACCATTCACCTCTGACTGCTCATCCACTCATATCTATGTCTTCTCATCTATCCCAGTAAGGCCAAAATTTGTGTCTCTCCATGGCCAGTACCAGGAATGCAGTAGGAGCTTACTAAATGTTCTCTGAATCAGATTGAAAGCTGGAGGCCCCATTGACGCATTCTCCCTCAGTCAACCTGACTCGTTAGAAGTACACGTTAGGAAGATCCATGTTGCCGAACACATGTGTGTGCATTTTGTGTGTGTGTGTGTGTGTGTGTGTGTGTGTGTGTGAGATTTCCTTTCCACTCGAATGGGATGTCCTTTCCTTGAAGTATATCCTGGGTCTGTGCCCAGCCCCCGTGAAGCATTCTGCCAAGCGAGAATCTGCAGAGATGTTACTCTTGTGTATCCCAGGGGCTCTGGGTTTGGGGGGGGTGGGGTCAATGGATTTCATTTTGGACTCTTTGCTTCAGCCCTTGCCCAGGACTTTCCCAGTCTCACCGTTTTCCTAGAGGAAAGAAAAAGGAAGCCACGCAGCTCTCCATTAGGCCTGAATCTGGCAGCTCTTGGTCTCTCCTTGTCCTCCTAGGGGGCTGCTAAGTCCTCCAAGAAGAGCCAGGCCTTCCCAGGGCTCCTGATGCTCCCCGGCAGGTCTGACTCTTGCTTGGGGGTCCCAGAGTGACTTAGAGATGCTAATGCTCCTCCCCTACCTGGATCCCTGAGGAGGAGCCCAGTCAGGACCCCCCTTCTCATCATGGGGCCCTTAGGGGCTCACGCAGGACCGGTTCTGTCTCCTGGCCTTTCACTTAGGCCAGGGGCTTTCTTCCTGGCTCAGACGTTGGAGTCTTCTGGGCCTTGGGGTTGGACGTGGTCCCCTGACTCCAAGGCCAGAGTCCTGCTTCCTCATCTGCCCAGCCCCTTGCGTTTGTGCCTTCTTCATCTTCCTGCCCAGTCTGCCAGTGAGGTCAGCCTGGGCATCCAAGGGCTGTGGGGTCTCACCTGTGCCCAGTGACTGGCAGGCTTTCTCCTCCTGCCCTCCCCCAGCCTGGTTGTCTCCTGACCCCCTGTGGCTCATGGTCTCCCATCCTCACCATACCCTCCCAGCGGGGCTAACCCCCTGTGGTCCATGGCTTCCCCTCCCCCCACCCCCTGTGGTCCATGGCTTCTTCTCCCCCCACCCCCTGTGGTCCATGGCTTCTCCTCCCCCCACCCCCTGTGGTTCATGGCTTCTCCTCCCCCCACCCCTGTGGTCCATGGCTTCTCCTCCCCCCACCCCCTGTGGTTCATGGCTTCTCCCCCCCCCCACCCCTGTGGTCCATGGCTTCTCCTCCCCCCACCCCTGTGGTCCATGGCTTCTCCTCCCCCCACCCCCTGTGGTCCATGGCTTCTCCTCCCCCCACCCCCTATGGTTCATGGCTTCTCCTCCCCCCATCCCTGTGGTCCATGGCTTCCCCTCCCCCCACCCCCTGTGGTCCATGGCTTCCCCTCCCCCCACCCCTGTGATCCATGGCTTCCCCTCCCCCCAACTTGCATATTTTCCCGCTCAGGACCTCTGGGGAGCTTCGGCCCTTTCCTCCGCGAGAGATTGGGGTGGGGGGGTCTCCCCCCCCCTCCCGCCCCATTCATTGCAATCCAGGCGTCCGCTTCTGAAACCGCTACTCTGGGCAGGATTAGGGGAAGCCGCTAGGGGGCGCCGGAGCACTGGGCCTTGAGTTCAGATGCCTCCTCAGGCGATTCCGGGCCTCGGGCGCTTCGGCCCCTTCTCCCTCACCTGTAAAATGGGGCCGAAGTGCCCGAGGAAGCCTCCGGCCTCCTTCCCAGAATAACGTATTTAAATGCAGAGGGATGAAGGAAATCATTTCTTCTGGAAATTATGGACGTTTGGGCCTGAGCAGTCCGCAGCCAGCCCTCCCCTCCCCCACGTTAAGGGGTCCTCGCTGCTCTGGGGGATGGGCGTGGAGCGGCGTTCTCCCCCCTCCCCCCTCGCGGCCTCAGCCCGTTTGGCGGGAGGGGAGGACGGGGGACCATGAGCCTCTGGGGGTCAGGAGGCAGCCAGTTCCGTCCCTGCCCCTGGACCCCCGTTCTGGGCATGCGTCTGCGGCCAAGGCTCGAACCCGAGGCTTCCTGGCCCCTCCCCCTGTCAGCCCTTTCAGGGAGCCGGCCGTGCCCCCCGCCCTTCCCCGCTCCCCTCAGGGCGCGCCTGGGGCTCTTTAAGGCCCCCGTGCGGGGCGCCCGCTCCGCGGCGCAGTAACGCCGGGCTTGGCTGGGGAGGGGGAGGAGGGGGGAGGCCGCCGCGGGCAGGGTTTCCCTTGTTTTCTCTGCTCCTGCCGCGGCGGGGGGGGCACCGAGCCGGCCCCTGCGCCCCCCATCCGGAGGCGGCCCGTCAGCCAGGCTGGGGGCTGCCCCGGGGGGAGCCCGGCCGGCGGGGGAGGGCCGGGGCTGCTCGGGGGGAGCGCGTGATGGACAGCTCCCGCCTGCCGCAGAGGGGCTGGCGAGGAGGAGGAGGGAGCCGAGGGATTGGCGGACGCGCGCTGCAGAAGAATCCTGCTGGCGACGTCCTCGAGATGCTCCGGAGGCTGCTGGCCGGGAGACGCGGACCCTGGGGCCGGCGCGGGGACCCCCTCCCCCCGTAAGCCTTTTCTGTGGTTCTGGGCGCGCCGCCCTGGGGAGCTCGGGCCGGGGCTGCGGCGGGGGCGGGGGCGGGGTCCCCCCCAGCGGGGCCGATGCGATGTCGGGCGTTCTTAGGGCGCTTTATTAGGAATGGGGGTTTCGTGTCCGGGCCCGAGAAGGGGCGGGAGAACCCCAGCGACCGTCCATCTGCTCACAGATTCAACAGGTGCCGACCCAGGGCGTCCTTCGGGCCGAGCCCCGCTGGGCAGAGGGAAAGCGCGGTCTTTCGCCCGGGGCGGGGGGGGGGGGGGGCTCCGGATTTCGCAGGGAGAGCAACATTTAAGTAGAAAACACTAAATTTGTGGGATAGCGGAAGGGTGACCGGCTCTGCGCGGACACTGGCTGCCCACGTGACCTTGGGCAATCGGCCTCAGTTCCCTCATCTGCAGAGGGCGGGGAGAGAGCTAGATGGCACCTGGGGGGGGGGTCTCAGCGCCAGACACAGCATCCTTCCAGCCCTAATTGTGGGAGGGAGCGGGCACAAGGACCGACTTTTGTAAAAGGGTCTGGGAGCGTTTTGGTGGGTTTGGCCCAGGGCCCCACTGATGGCTGGTTCCCCCAGGGCTCTAAGAACCAGCCCGTGGGAGCAGATCTTCTTTTCAGCAGAGATTAAGGCCGTCTTTAAGCTTTTGTTCCGAGGGAGGTTTCCGGGGCCTGGGGTTTGAGGGGCCATTGGAGGCTCAGAAGGAGGCCGTGAGGCCCCCGGAGAATGGAAGCAGTGAGCCGCCTCCCTTCATTAAGTTCCTACGTCACGTGGCCGGGGCTGGGGGGAGGCGGAGGGAGCCGGTTTCTGCCCTCAGCGGGCTTCCATCCTCCTGGGGGAGAGGCCGGGGCACTGGGCATGGGAGACAGACTGTGCTGAGTCACTCCTCGGTGCTGGGAGCGCTGCCTCCGGCCGCTTCCCCCCCCCCCCCCCCAGTCTGGGGCTTCCTCCCCCTCCCCCCCAGCATTCCCTCCTGAAATGGTCGTGGGGAGATGGGCTCCAGCTTCTCCCGCAGATCCGCCCTGACGGGGCCGGTTTGGAATCGGGAGGAAACGAGACCTTCCTAGGCCCTCTGGCCACAGCCCAGAGGATGCTCGCTCCTGGGAGGCTCGGCCCCCCCTCTCCCTGGGAAACGAGCCCAGGGCCTGTCGGACTTGGCCCCGACTCCTGGTGCCCTGGGCCCCTGAGATGCCTCGAGCAGCTGAGGTCTCATGCCCGGGCCTGTCAGAGGCGGGAGCAACAGGTTCTGCTTCTGGAACATCACCGGCTAGTGGGGGAGGGGGGCAGGGTGCCCAGAGTGCTCCCTCATGGCAGAGAGATGGGTGCTTGAGGGATTACGCCTCTCAAGCTGCCGGAGGGAGGGAGACTTGGGGTGGCAGGGCTGGAAAAGGCCCCGCTTGTCATGGGACCCTCGGATTGGGGGCTGGCGGGGACCTTGGAGAGTTCTGTGTCTAAGGCTGGTCTTTCACTGAGGAGGAAACTGAGACCCAGAGATGGGAGGGCTCAGGTAGGAGGCAGAGGCAGGGTTACAACCCAGGTGTTCTATGTTCTTTCCACCGTATTAAGTGTTCTTAGCAGCTCAAACCTTTTTTTTTGGATGATGGAGTTAAAAACTTATAGAAACACTTCTCCCTTCCTCCTTTCTTCTCCCTTCTCCTTTCTCCTTTCTTTTCCCCATAGCCTTCTTCCTTCCTATTTCCTTCTTCCTTCCTCCTCCCCCATCTCCCTTCCCTTACCCCCTTTCCCTTCTCTCTTTCCTCTCTTCCCTTCCTCTTTACTTCTTCCTTTTCCTTTCCCCCCTGCCCTTCTTCCTTCTTCCTCCTCGCCCACTCTCCCCTTCTCGCCTTGGATGCTGGTCTCTTCTCCAAGGATGTTGGGACAAGTTATTCAGAAACATGTCCTTGGTTGGTGTAGGACAGGTTGGAGACGAGAGGAGATTTGAGCTTCCTAAAGTGACAGGTATCAGCGCAGGTTGACAGTGGTCCATTTTAGATGAGCTTGGCTGTATTTCACCAGTCAGTTTTCTGGGGGTCCCCTTGGTGTTTGCGATTGAGATTTAGTCTGTTCTCATCACGGAGGCTGGTCTGATGATCCCCATCAGGGGACTGGGATGGACACTGGACATGACGTTCATGGTCAGCGTGGTGGCAAATAAGTAGAGTGTTGGGCTTGGAATAAGGAAGACTTGAATTCAAATTCTGCCTCAGACACAAACTTGCTGTGTGACTCTGAGCAAATCATTTTAATCTTTCTTTGTTTATTCAACTGGAAAGTGGGATAATCATAGTACCTGCCTCTCAAAGATGTTTGTGATCACATGAGAGAGATAACTCATATGAATGCTTCACAAGAGAAAAAGAAAAGAAAAAACAACTTGCCTCACTGGCACAGTACATAGAACAAGCTGTCCTTCCTTTGTAAAAAGGGCGGGTGCCGAGTGGGGCAGGTTCTTAGTGATTTCACAATGTTCTCTTGACACTGTATGTCATCTTTCTTTCAGTTTACATGACTATAGTTACATGTCTAATGTGTTCTTGGTTCTGCTGCGTCAATTAATTCGTATAAATCTTGCAGGCTTCTCTGTTTTTATCACATATCATTTCTTACAGCATAGTCATATTCTGTTACATTAATGGACCACATTCTGATGAGCCATTCCCCGATCATTATGGGCATTGACTTTGTTTCCAATTCTTAGCTATCACAAAAGTTGTACCATAAATATTTTGATAGATGGAGACTTTTTCTTAAAGATAGCTTATTAGAAAAACTCAATAATGGAATCTCTGCTTCAAAGAATATGGATGTTTAACTCACTTTAATCACATAATTGCTTTCCAAATGATTGTACCACTTCACAGCTTCACCGATAACATTAGTGTGCTTATCATTCCAAAATCCTACCAACATTGACAACTGCCATTTTTTGTCATTTTTGCCAATTTACATCCTGGGAGGTAAAACCTTAGTGTTGTTTCATTTGCAGTTTTTTTTAAATTAGTGATTTGGAACTTTTTTCAAATGTTTGTTACTACTTTTCCATTCTTTTGAAAGTTCATATCCTTTGACCACTTATCTATTGGGAAAAGGTTTTGGCTGTTTTTTTTTTTTTTTGTATGTATGTGTATACGTGTGTACATAGAAGTATCTGTTATGTGTACATATGTGTATCTATTTATATAACTTGGACATCAAATTCTTATCTGAAAAATTTGGTAGTCTCCTTCCTCCCTCCTCCCCAAAACAGTAAACAATCTGATATAAGTTTAACATGTGTAATTCTTCTAAATATTTCCTTATTCGCTATGCCGCAAAAGAAAAGTCAGTTCAAAAGTGAATAACAAACAAACAAACAAACAAACAAAAAAAAACATGAGAAAGGAAAAAAAAAACAAGTAAATAAACAAAAACAACCCAAAAAAAAGGTGTAAAACTGTTTTGATCCACATTCAGTCTCCATAGTTCTCTCTCTAGATATGAATGGTACTTTCCATCACAAGTCTATTGGAATTGCCTTGAATCGCTTCAAGAGCCAAGTGCATCAGTGTTGACCATAACATAATCTTCTTGTTATTGTAGATAATGTTCTCTTGTCTGCTCACTTTGTTCAGCATCAGTTCATGTAGGTCTTTCCAGGCTTTTGTGAAATCATTTATCATTTCTTATAAAACAATAATACTTCATAACATTCATAGACCATAACTTACTCAACCATTCTCCAACTGATAGACAGCCACTCAGTTTCTAGTTCCTTGCCACTATAAAAAGGGCTGCCACAAACATTTTTGCACATGTGGGTTTTCCCTTTTCTATGATCTTTTTGGGATACAGATCCAGTAGAGACATTGCTGGATCAAAGAGTATGCACAGTTTTATGTTCCTTTAGGTATATTCCAAATTGCTTTCCAGAATAGTTGGGTTATTTCACAACTTTACCAACAATGCATTAGCGTCCCAGTTTTGTTACCTCTCTGCCAACATTTATTATTATCTTTTCCTGTCATCTTAGTCTGAGAGGTGTGAAATAGTATCTCAGATTTGTCTTAATTTGCATTTCTCTTATCAATTAGAGCATTTTTAGTATGACTAGATATGGCTTTAATTTCTTCATTTAGAAATTGTTATATACTTTGACCGCATATTAACTGGAGAATGGCTTGCATTCTTATAAATCTGAGTCAGTTCTCTATGTATTTTAGAAATGAGGCCTTTTTCAGAAACATTGGCTATAAAATTTCCGCCCCCCCCCCCAGTTTTCTGCTTCCATTTTAATCTTGGCTGCATTGATTTTGTTTGTGCAAAAACTTTTCAATTTAATTTTAATATAATGTAATCAGAATTATCCATTTTGCATTTCATAATATTCTCTAGTTCTTCTTTGGCAATAAATTCCTTCCCCACAGCTCTGAAAAGTAAATTATCCCTTGTTCTTCTAATTTATTTATATCATTACCCTTTATATCTAACTCATGAACCCATAAAGACCTTATCTTGGTATAGATTGTTAGATGTTGGTCAATGCCTAGTTTCTACCATACTATTTTTCAGTTTTCTGAATTTGTCAAATAGTGAGTTCTCGTTTGTTGTTGTTGCATGTTCAATTTGATTTTTTGTTCTTTCTTTTGTTTTTGAAAGTGTTCAGAGATATAACATTATCCCAAGTACTGCTTTGGTTGTATCCATTAAATTTTGATATGTTGTCTCACTGTTGTCATTATTTTAATGAAATTATTGAATATTTCTATGATTTGTTCTTTGACCCATCTATTATTTAGAATTAAATTATTTAGTTTCCAATTAATTTTTAATTTTTGCTTTAAAGGCCCTTAATGAATTTATTACATTATGGCCAGTAAGACATATGTTTAATATTTCTGGGTTTTTGTATTTGTTTTATGGCCTAATTTATATGATGATTTTTTTTTTTTTTTGTGAATGTGTCATGCACAGTTCAGAATTATGTATGCTTCTTATTGTGTCTGTTCCGTATTCTCCAGCGGTTTTGCAATTTAACTTTTAAAAAATTATGTTCAGTTTCTTAGCTTCTTTCTTGTTTACTGGGTTTGTTGTTGTTGTTTGTTTCTAATATGATTGATTATATTGACTGTTTTCCTAATCTTGGTCCAGCATTCCTGGCTGCCACACACCCCAAGTCCAACAGATGTCTGTGTGTGGCCGTGGTCAGTCACTGTTTGTCCGTGGCTGTTCAGAACTGGGGCTGGAGGCTCCTGCCTGCTCCGTCCGGGGACCCTGATCTTGGGAGACGAGATGGCTGCAGAAGCCATGCTCTCTGTGGCGGGGAACCCCAGGTGATTTGGACCATATTTCCTGGATTGTTTAGCTTGGCTAGCCTCAGGAAACACTGACCCGAGCTCCCAAAGGTTTTTGATTCGGGGCCACAAATCCCTTGAGGAGGGCAGCTGCTTTCACCCATTTGGGACTTGTCGCCTGTCGTGGGGCCAATGCAGAGGATTGGCTGCTGCCTGCTAGGGCTCTGGGCACTCTCCGTGGTCCTGCCGCTCCATCCCCCTCTCATCTTCAGCTTCCTCCAGGCCCCCAAGTCTCAACATGGTATTTTTTGTCTTGGTCCAGACCCATGTCAAGCACTCAGTGTGGACATCCCCCCCCCCCCCCCCCCGCCCTTCCCCTCCAGAAGCTCTGTAATGCCCCCTCCTCCCCCCAATCAATTCCTGGGATTTGGCTCCTGGCCCAGGTGACTGTGGCTAAATCACATTTCATGTCTGTGGACCTCAATTTTCTCATCAGGAGGATGGACTAGATTAAAGGTCCATAGTGGCCCCCTGATTTGTGGAGGCTGTTCTTATGAATGAGGCGTGTAATGGTGGGGAGCCAGTCTTTCGGTTGGGATTGTCCAGAGGTGGCAGCCCAGCAGTGTGGGGGACTGCAGGGAGAGAGAGACATTCAGAGACGGTCATCCTTCCTTTCCCGGACCTGCTCTTTATGGAATATCCTTCCTTGAGACCTGTTCCTTCTCCCTTCTCCCATTCCTGAGTTCCTCCTGGAGCCTCCATGCTGTTAAGGACCCCGGCCAGCCTGCCCTCCTGCCCCTGTGCCCGGTACCAATGCCTTCGTTCCTCCCCTTCCCTCCCCCATCCTCCTGCCATCTCCCTTTTGGGGGCTGTTTTTTTCCCCATCAGAATGGAAGCTCTTTGAGGACAGGGACTGTTTTTCTTGTATCTCTGTCCACCTGGCACACAGTAGGTGCTTAGTAATTGTATGTTGATTGACTGTATATATTATATGATTGACTGTCTAACTTCTGGTAAATCCCAGCATGGACTCCAAGTCTACTGTATGGGCTTAACTTTTGTCTCAGTCTGCCCAGAGTCTTATACAGTAGGTGCTTAATGGATGCTTCTGGATTAGTTCAGTGCTGCTCCGACTTCTCCTCTAGTATTCTCCGCCCCCTCCCCCCATCTTCCTATGCTGCCGGCCCGGGCCCCTCTCTCTTCTATGACGTCCTCACCTTGGCTCCTTCTCTTCCCCACCTGGGCACAGTTATACAGTCATAGTTACATATAGTATACCGTTACGGTTATACAGGTAGTATATGTGCCCAATGGGCATTGGTCCTGTTTCCTCCTTAGGGACAGGCGGCGTTTAACGGGGCAGAGTGTCTGTGTGCTGTGCGCTGTTAGTGACTCCCAAAGTGGTCTTCGTTTCACAGCTCTACCAACAATGCACCAGCGCGCCTCTCCCCCACTGACGCCCCCACCTTTTGTTCTTTGTCACTTTGCAGGGTGAAGAACCTCGGGGTTGTTTGGAGTGCATTTGTCTGTTAATATGTTGTTAATGTGACTGATAATAGTTTGTAATTCTTCCTTTGAGAATGATTTATTCTGGGGCAGCTAGATGGCTCAGTGGGTAGAGCATTGGTCCCCGAGTCAGTAGAGGAGAATATGAGTTCAAATGCAATCTTAGATACTTATTAGCTGTGTGACCCTGGGCAAGTCACTTAACCCCAGTTGTCTTGTCAAAAAAAAAAAATCCCTAATTTTGAGAATGATTTATTCGAATCCTTTGATTCCTTTTCTACTGGGAAATGGCATTTGGTTTATTTGATCTCTCTTTGTCTCTTTTTATAGATATAGATATAGATATAGAGAGATCTTTATATATATTATGTATAATGTTAATACTACATAATAAAAATATAAAAGTATCTAGTTGTGCATATATATGTATATATTCTGTGTGATTTATAATATTAACAAAATGCTTGGTATTCTATAAGTGTCTCTATGATATATGCATATATATACATAGAGCCATACATGTATACATATGACTTATTGTCTATATATCTTGGATATCAAACTTTAAAAAAAGTTTGCCCACTTCCCTTCTTATCCTGTGTTTGTCAAAGTTGACTATCTGCTCTTTATGGTTGCCCCGATCCCTCCTTTGGCTAAAAATCCATTTCCTGTCCATATCTGAGAAAGGTATTTGAACTATTTAACTTTTAAAACATAGTTTGCTCTTTAATATGAAAGACATGTATCCATTTCGAATATAATATGGAGTGTGGTCTAAGGTATTGGTCTGAACTAATTTTTGCCAGATGGCTTTTCAGTTTTCTCAGGAGGTTTGTTTTTTTTTTTTAATCAATAGGCAGTTCTTTTCTAATTTATTTATCTAACACCAGGTGATCGAGTTCCATTTCTTCCTAGACTCTTGTCTAGTCTGTCCTATGGCTCTCTGTCGCTTAAAAAAAAAATTCTAAATGGTTTTGCTGATTGCTGCTTCTTAGTTTGGGGCCCTGACGTGCTGTCTCCCTCTGCCTTGACTCCTATTCATTATTTGCCTTGATATTGTAAGTTGGGAGAGAGGGATGAACAGCAGACAGACGGGGCCTTTGTGCTTCAAGATCAAAGAAAGAATGAAAGAATATTGCATCTGTGGGAATGTTCTGTGGTGTCTAATCTGACAGAAAAGGGACCCCCAAACTGAGGGGGATCCCTCTGGGTCCCACAGTGACTTACAAAACGACACGGGAATGCCCCGTGTCCTGCTGGATTTTTATTGTTGTTGCTCAGTTTTTCTCAGTTTTATTTTAATCCAGCTCTGGGTGCCCTCATGAATATTGTGGCCCCCGGCCATGGTTGGATTCTGGGCCTTAGTGGCTCCCTCCATGGTTATTTTGATGGAATTTCCTATTTATTTTTATTATTGCGTCATGGCTTTTACTGTTTTATGAGGAAATACTGATTTTTGTGTCTATTCTGTCGCCTGAAACTTTGCCGAATGGTCCTCAGCCAGCGTCTCTGCTGATTTTCTAGGACTTTCTCAGTGAAACAGCATCTTGTCAGCAAATAGTGTTTTGTTTCTTCTTTGCCTCTCTTTATACCCTGAATATCCTTCTCTTGTCTTCTTGCTTGTCCCAGTTCTACGCCTTCCTCTCTAGTGCTCCTAGCTGTTCCAACACTGTCAGGTGGGGAGGGGGGGAGGAGAGGGAACCTGCTGTGACTCCCCTTTCCTGGGGAGTCTTTTCTGTGTCTCTTGCCCATAACCCTTACTTTTGATTTTTAGTAGATATTCTTTACATTAAAAAAGGTCCCTCTGCCTACATGGGACCTTTTAAAAATATATAACTTTGGCTGCCTAATAACTAATCGTAAGGCAGCTGGGTGGTGCAGTGGATAGAGCCCCGGCCCTGAAGTCAGGAGGACCTGAGTTCAAATTTGATCCCAGACACTTAATACTTCCTGGCTGGGTGACCCTGGGCAAGTCACTTAACCCCAATTACTTAAACAAAACAAAAAATTAATTATAGTTTTACTCTATAATAATAAATAAAAATCTGCTTGAAATTTCCCGGCAATCAGAGAAATGACAATCCAGAATCTAAAGACGCTGCTGAGCGTCTCCATTGGCAGAAATGGCTGCAGACTGAGTGTGACTGGGGGCTGCGGATGGCCAGGGCCGCGTCCTTGGCCCAGTGGCCACCTCGGGCTCCGAAAGCCTGTGCCGGGTGCTGGGGCAGCGCCCCTCAGTCCTGAGGGTGAGGGGAGAGCGCCGCTGCACAAACACGGCCAGGGCTTGGGTCTGAGAATGAAGGCTGAGGAGTCGTCTCCCTGGGCAAGGAAATTGTGCCGCGTGGATGGAGATGGGGGGGCGGGGGGAGGCCCGGGCCCGGTGAGAGCAGGCCACCCAGCAACTGCCCCAAACAGTCAAACCGGGGCAGAACCACGCACAGAGCACGCGGTGCTCACGGCGCGGGGAGGGGCGCCGGGCTGAAGGCCCCGGGCTCTTTGCTCGAGGGCCCCGAGCTCTGCGCAGGCCTGGTTGCCTCCGGCCCTTTGCCCCCGGCTCAGTTCAGGAGTCCCCGGCGCCAGGGCCTTGCGCGCTCTCTGCGCTTAATGCTCCAGGTTGAGTGGGCACCCAAGCGTGCGTCCCCCCTTTTCCTTTGTTATTGTTTGTCGGCTCGTTTTTCTCGGAACCGCGTTTTTCCCAGGTCTGATCTTCCACAGAGTGAGGAATAAGGAATGTCCTAGGAGACCGCGGGCGTTTCCCCTCCGTCCCATTGCTGGTTTCTGCCGCCCTGCCGGCTGCCCCCCGGGCTGCTCCTGCTCTCACTGGCCCACGGGGAGTTTCCAGGACCCCCGAGAAAGCCTTGGTGCCGCCCGAGGCTGGGGCGACCTCGGGCAAGTGGGGGAGCCTGGGGAGCTGGGCTGGATGGCCTCTGGGCCTCCCACGGGCCTCCCGCTTCTGCTTCTTTGGCCGGGGCGCGCCGCTCCGTTCCCTCCGGAGTCGGTCAGTTGGTAACTGGGCCAGGCGGCGCAGGTGGGACTGGCTCCGTGTAAGCCTCGTTGGCCCCAGCCCAGATTCCCAACCTGTGGCCGGCGGAGAGAACGGCGTGTCCAGACCGTGGACTCTGCTCCCCGCTGTTTGCGCCCGAGGCCTTCCAGAGCGGGGCAGGACAGGGGCGGGCTCCTTGGCAGAGTTCTTGGGGCCCCACCTTCTGGGCAGGTCATGGACACTCAGAATCATGGCAATTATTTATTTCTGTTTTGTTGCTGCCTTGGTGTGTTGGGTTTTTGTTGTTAATATTGTAAAGTCTGTACAGCCCCAGTACTTCATACGACTTGCTATAGAGAGAAAGAATATTTTACCTTTCCTTGATATTCGTTTCTGGGATCTCCTCTTAGCTGATTTTTGTCATTTGATTTTTTTCCTTCCCTTTTCTTTTTTGAGAAAATTGCCTTTTATTGGCCTTAAAAATATAAACATGTGGAAGAAACCATCAGCAGGATGAATACAGAGACGTTTGGAGAGTCTTACATGAACTGATGCCGAGTGAAGTGAGTAGAACCACAAGATCACTGTACACGGCCACAAAATCAATTCTGATGGATCTGCACCCATCTGCACCCAGAGAGAGGACTGGGAACTGAGTGTGGGTCACCACATCGTACTTTCACCTTTTCTGTTGTTTGCTTGCTTTTTTCTCTCAGAATTGTAATATATGTAAACCCCGTGCTTTGATTTTCCAATTTAATTAGCCTTTTGATAGCTTCAAAATTTCAGTGTTAGAAAGAACCTTAGGGCTGTCCATTGAAGGAAGCTCACTTAAATTTTTTTTATTAAAGCTTTTTACTTTCAAAACATATGCAAGGATAACTCAACATGAATCCTTTTTTTCTTTTTAAAAAATT
Source organism: Antechinus flavipes (assembly GCF_016432865.1). Classification (NCBI taxonomy): domain Eukaryota; kingdom Metazoa; phylum Chordata; class Mammalia; order Dasyuromorphia; family Dasyuridae; genus Antechinus; species Antechinus flavipes. The sequence goes on from NC_067400.1 coordinate 2,399,389, forward strand.
AGAGCTTTTTATTGACAAGATATATGCATAGGTAATTTTTCAGCATTGACAACTGCAAAACCTTTTGTTCCAATTTTTCCCCTCTTTCCCCGTCCCCCCTCCCCCAGATGGCAGGTTGACCAATACATTCAACATTAATCTTACAAAACCTTGTGTTCCAAATAGTTTCCCTCCCTTCCCCCCAACTTCTTTCCCAGACAGCAAGTAATCCAATATGTGTTAAACACGTGCAATTCTTCTCTAATTCCACATCTATCCTGCTAGCCAAGAAAAATCAGATCAAAAAGGAAAAAAAAAGAGAAAACAAAATCCAAACAACAACAAAAAGAGTGAGAATGCTCTGTTGTGGTCCACACTCTGTTCCCATGGTCCTCTCTCTGGGTGTAGACGGCTCTCTTCATCACTGAACAAGTGGAACTGGCCTGAATCATCTCATTATTGAAGACAGTCACATCCATCAGAATTGATCTTCCTATAATCTTGTTGTTGCCGTGTCCAATGATCTGGTTCTGCTCATTTCACTCAGCATCAGTTCATGTACGTCTCTCCAGAACTCTCTGAAATCATCCTGCTGGTTGTTTCTTATAGAACAATAATATTCCATAGCATTCCTATACCATAACTTATTCTGCCATGATGGGCTTGCACTCAGTTTCCAGTTTCTGGCCATACAAAGAGAGCTGCCACAAACATCTTTGCACATATGGGTCCCTTTCCCTCCTTTAAGATCTCTTTGGCTAGAGAGGGATCTTACTTTAAAAACAAGCTGCTGGAATACTCCCAGTGATGGGAACCTGCTTCATGAACTACCTCTCTGCATTTGGGGCTGATTCTGATGGTTTTGGAAGGGTTTTCTTAGGCTGTATGCAGTTACTTCCTTGTCACTCTTTCCCATCCTCTTCTTGCCCCCAGAAGAACATAGATATGCATCCAATCCTATGCCAGACCTTCTCTGTGTCTGCCGTTTGTTGATTTTAGATCCTGATTCCCCAAGATAGGAGAGTCCTTCGAGCCTCTCTTTTGGCAGATGAACAAAGTTTGGCCTTCCTTGGAAAATGAGCTGTACTTGCTTACAGAAACAGCTGGGAAGAAGGGTCTGTTAAGGAGCTTTTGGGGGCTGCCATCAGTGCCCACCGTGCTCTGGGGGACTTGGACAAGAAGAGCCCCCCTCCTTAGCCTGAGCTACTCTAAGGTCTGGAGGATGGAAAACAAATCAAGCTTTTTCAGTGGGTTTGCAGTCAGAATGAGATGCAGGGGCTTTGGTCACTCCCCGAAGGTCCCTCATTTTTAGAAACCATAATGAGAAGCAGAAGCAGACAGGGTGGATTTCGGGGGCTGGCAGTTTGTCCCCCCTTTCCCCTCCCCCCCCAGAGGGAGCATTACAATGCCAGGAACACATAATTGGGTTTATTGGGACTTTCCTAACAAACCCATGATTTTTCAGGACAGAAATCTGTGGCTGTCATTACCCAAGTGGGAAGCTAAGAAGAAGCAGGAAAAACAGAAAGAGGGGCAATGAGGGCCTTCTGGGTCATGTAAATAGCAAGATGAAAGACTCTGTGTTTTCTCCAGGACTCATGGCCTTTTAAACCTCTTCAGAATAGGAGTTTGTGCAAGAAAGAAATCAATTTTAGCTATCTTGACACCAAGAAGAGCCAGAGTGGTCACCCTCCTGCCCACGGAAAGCTTGCAGCTTTTCATTCTTTGGATGAGTTGAGTCATTGCTGTTGAGAAGGGCTGTGCTCTGCCCCGACAGATGCTGGGATAGCATCCCACTTGACACTGGGAGCAGGGGCTCTCCATTTTCTGGCAGTGTCTTTTCCAGCTGTCCCGGGGCCTTCTGGGCGGGGAGATCTTTTCCAAGTTGACGTCATGTGAAGGTCCAGAATTCCTGGTTTTCCATTTCCCACTATTTGACCCTTTTCTCTCCCCTTGAGAATCTTAGGCTGAGATTTAATGTGCCCTCAATATTGTAAATATTTTTCTTTGGAAAGGTCTGGAATGATTTTAAAATGGGAAGGGAGGGAGGGAGAGGAGGGAAAGGGAAGGAGGGAGGGAGGGAAGGAAAAGAGGGCAGGATGGGGGTGGGGATAGAGGAAAGAGAGAAGGGGAGCCCGGCATCCTCAGCCCCCATTTATTTCCCGTCCTTGTTCCTGCCCCATCATTCAGCCCTGGGCGCAGTAAGGTCAGGCTAATCACAATTTCCTGATTGAATTTACGGCCTTGTTTTTGTTTGGGATTTGCAGCCGGAGGGGCGGGATGGGCTTCCCCCTCCCCCTCCCCCTTGGGATTTGGGCGCTTGTTTGGACTTTTGAGTGACAGTCACGGCCCCGGGCGGTAATTCCATCCCCAGTCAGATGACGGTCCCGTGGCCGTTTAATTGGAAGCTGCTGCGACTCCGGGGCCAGGTTTCCACTGGCCGCTTCTGGAGCCGTTTCCGAGGCCTGAGCGTCTCTGGTGGCAGAGGGGGGGTGGGCGTGGGGCTGTGGAACCTCCGGCAGAGCTCAGGCCGCTCAGCAAGTGGGTGGGGGGAGGGGAAGAGGTTCTTTGTACAGAGTCAGGGGCCTTTATTTAGCGCCTGCTGTATGGCAGGCCCCGGGGCTCAGAGACTCCCTGCTCCGGCCCCGGGCCCAGCCGCGGCCGGGGCTGGCTGTGCTCCTGCGGGGAGGGGCCAGCGGACGGATGGCTCTCCTTCACTGGGGGCTGCCGGCCCCAGACTGCGCCCCAGGAGCCCTCCGCCTTCTGGTACTTTCTGGGCGACTCACTGAAAGCTGTCATAAAAACAGGAAATTCCGGGATGTGCCAGGGCAGAAGTGCCCGCCTCCTCTCCAGGCCGGGCCGCTCCGCGCTGACCACTGACCTCCCTAGCAAATGTGAATATTTATCGCAGTGTCTCCTAGTCCCTCCCAATGGGCCGCCCCTTAGTTCCAGGAGCCCTGGCTCGGCTCCGGACACCCACATGGGGGGAGGGGCCTGGACGCCCCGGCCCTTCTGCTCCCCTCCTGGGCCCTCCCCGCCAAGGAGGGGATGTCTCATCTCTCCTCACCTGGGGGGCACCCCCTGCTGCCGAGCCCACTGGGGAAATCCCGGTCCTGCTTCCTCCTCTCAGGACTTTCCTTCCAGGCTCTGGTCCTTTCGGGGGCGCAGACTTCAGGGTCACCCCGATCTCGGCCCTCAGTGAGTGCCCGGCCCCGCCTTGATGCTGCCATTCTGCCAGCTTTGCCCACTGTGGGCGAGGAGCCGCTGGCTGGGGAGACACAGAGTTAAGCCTTTTTCATTGGGGGCTCTCTCTGGGGTCCCCTGACCTATCCGGAACACGGCTTGCATTGACACTTTTTGATGACATAACCAGAAAAAGCCTGGAGCCCTGGAACAACAGCAAAAGGTGCTGCAAAAGCGCCGAGAGTGATTGTGGGGAACGGGATGCTCTGCCCCGGGGGTCCCTCGCCTCTGTGCTTGGAGGGGCCCTGCTCTCTCAGGCCTGGTCAGTGTGCCCGTCTCTGCGGGCACGGAGCGCAGCTCACGGCCTTCGTGGTCGCGACTCCAGCCCCTGAATCTGCCATAGCTCCGGGCCCCAGCAGTGGCCCTGCCGTGCCTTCCTTTCCGGCCCCGCCGTCGGGGCCCCGGGGACCCCTCTGAGCCCGGGCTAGAGCTCCCTTGAGCCAGGCTGGGCCCTGTCTGGGGGTCAGCCTCCCCCACCTCCCTGTGCCCAGGCCATGGGCGCTGCTGGCAGAGCCCTCCTCCTCCCCCCAGCAGCCCTGGGCCCAGCGCCATGTCTGAGCGGAGCTTGGAGCTGCAAAGACCTTTCCAGGAAATCCTGCGCTGACTAAGCCTGGAACCCGGGCCGGGACAGGCCCCAGTGGGGCGGCTGCTCCCCCCTGGAAGGAAGCCCCACGCTGACCTCTGGCCTCTGCAGGAGTCAGAAAAACAAGGTTTTCTTTCGTTTTCGGCCCTCTTCCAAGGAGGGACTGAGCTCAAGCCAAGGTTTTCCAGCTCCCATTGTTGGGCAGGCTCCTCCCCTGTGCTTCTCCCCTTCTTCTGACGTTCTCTCCTCCAGACAGCCGGGAGGAGAGTCAGCGACCAGTTTTTACAGAGCCCTTTGCTGTGTGCCCAGCCCTGTGCCAGGTGCAGTGGATACTGTGCCCACTCTGTACCAGGTGCAATGGATACCACGGGGATTGTGCCCATTGTGTGCCATCCCTGTGCCAGGCACCACAGGACAGTGCCCACCGTGCCTAGATCTGTGCCAGGCACCATGGGGATTGTGCCCATGTGTGCCCAGCTCTGTGCCATGCACCACAGGGACAGTGCCCACTGTGCCTAGATCTGTGCCAGGCACCATGGGGATTGTGCCCACGTGTGCCCAGCTCTGTGCCATGCACCACAGGGACAGTACCCACTGTGCCTAGATCTGTGCCAGGCACCATAGGGATTGTGCCCACGTGTGCCCAGCCCTGTACCAGGCAACCTCGGGGATTGTGCCCACTGTGCCTAGCCCTGTACCAGGCACCACAGGGATTGTGCCCAGCCTTGTGCCATACACCATGGGGACTGTTCCCACTGTGTGCCCACTCCTGTGCCAGGCCCAGCTCTGTGCCAGGCAACACGGGGACTGTGCCCATTATGCCCAGCCCTGTACCAGGCACCACAGGGACAGTGCCCACTGTGGCTAGATCTGTGTCAGGCGCCATGGGGACTGTGCCCATGTGTGCCCAGCCCTGTGCCAAGTATGTGGGCTTGTCTCATTAAGAGGGCGGGACAGTGCTGCTGTTTGACAGCCCCTTTTAGCGTGGGCACCTCCTCTCAAGAACCTTACATGGCTCAGCTGGCCAGTGAGTCAGGGAGAGGGAGGGGTTGAGGGATCAAGGAGAGGGGGGAAAGTGATTGAGCTGTGGCCGGGTGTTGGTTCGTTTCTTCATTTTGCCCCCTCCTCCTTCTCCTCCTCCTTCTCCTCGGGGTCTCTGATCTCACTGATATGTAGATTTTAACCCCCTTCCTCCATCACTCTGTGCCTCAGGCCACCCACCCTCCTTTGCCTCCATAATAGCCCGCATTTATTTCCCACTTTCAGATTCAGCCCAGGGCCTTCCACCTATGATCTCCTCCAAGCTTCCTTTAAAGCCGGCTCAGGTACCACTTTCTACAGGAGATCTTTCCTGACCACAAAGGAGATCGGAGCTTTTGCTTCCCCTGATTCAAAGGACACGGATTAAACTCCGTCAGGCCGTTTGGGAGGTCTTAGGGCAGATGGAGGAAAGTTCTTCTCGGGTTACTCTTGAAATGACTTTGTAATTATCTCTTTACTCCCAGGTAGTGGAGGAGAGCGGCGTGATGCTGTGGGGGAAAAGCCCCAGAACTTACTCAGCAGTGGCCCAGCCCTCACCGCCGCACTTTCTGGCCCAGCTCAGCCTCTGAGCCCGTTTCCTCATCTGTAAAACTGCCCTTGGGATCTCTGAGGCTTCAGAGCCGCGGGATCTCTGAGCACTCTCGTTTTACCCCCGAATTACTGGGAAAGCTTCCAGCGGCCCCCCCGCAGGCCACGCTGGCTCTTAGCTTAGTAGGCTTTTCTGGGCCGGTCCCTCTGCAGAAAGCTGCCTTGCCCTTTGATTTCACCTGACGCTCAGGACGCCAGCAGGAGAGGGAGGGATGGTACAGCTGTGCCCGGCTTGCAGGGCTCTTCTGGCGCCGCCGGGTTCCCCCGTCATCCCCCCCAACTTATCCTTTCCCTGTTGGGGAAGGAGCCTTTGGCGTGGTCCCTCCGTGCCCAGGTGGGCGCCCCAAGATCCTTGGTCTGAACAGCCGTTCTCTCCCCCTTCCAGAAATCTCACGGATAATCCAGCTGGACTTGGACCTGAAGCACAAGACCAATATCCGCGAGCTGTTTGAAGAATTTGATAATTTCCCTCCGGGAGCCGTCATTGGGATTGCCCGAGAGATGCAGCCGGTCTACAGGTACTGACGTGGGGGACGGAGGGCGGAGAGTCTCCTCACTTGGGGGCTTTTCCCCATCACTGGGGAGGGGGGGAGCCCTCGGCTTTTCCCCGTCACCGGGGGGCCCTCGGCTTTTCCCCGTCACCGGGGGGCCCTCGGCTTTTCCCCGTGACCGGGGGGCCCTCGGCTTTTCCCCGTCACCGGGGGGCCCTCGGCTTTTCCCCGTCACCGGGGGCCTCTGCTAGCATCCTGGGCCTGAGAAGCTTAGGATCCCTCCCGGCACGATCAGACTGTGAGGTTTTGGAAGGCAGGTCTCTGTTGGAGGCTCCGCGGGCAGGCCCTTATGCCAGGGACGCCTAATAAATGCGCGCTGAACTGAAGCCGGCCTTGCTGGGCTTCTAGGTCTGCCCCCTCTCTGATCTAGGGCCTCCTGGGCCGTTGGAACCGTGGGTGACTTTTGAAGGCTTTGTTCTTCATGTCCTGTGGCTCACAGAGAGGGGAGGACCCTCGGACCCCCAGCCGGCCCTGCGGGGGAGGCCCCCCAGTGTTCTGCCCGCCTGGGGGGGACGGGACACCGCTGGGCTTTCGTAGCCATTGGAGTCCAGAGAGTCCAGACCTTCCCCTTGCATGGCCCAGAGCCCTCAGGCTCGCCCTCCCTGTGTCTGGGGAGCACAGTCGCTGTGAAGGCCGAGACGAGGCTCCTGTTTGACCGTGAGGGGCTGCGGGGCTATCTGACCACCAATGGGATCATTATTATTATTGATGATTAACCATATGAGCTGCGGCTCCACATCCTCCCCCCCTTTCTGCCTAAACTCCCTCTATCTGTCTCTCTTGGTCACACTCTGTCTCTCTCTCTCTGTTTCTCTCTCTCTCTGTCTCTCTCTGTTTCACTTTCTGTCTCTGTCTCTCTCTCTCTCTGTCTCTGTCTTTGTCTCTCTCTTTCTCCCTCCCTCTTCCCTCCTCCCTCTCTTATTACCAGTGATCACTCACTGCCCCCTCTTCTCAGTCCTCCCCCCCCCCCCCCAGCCTTGGCCACGATGGCTCCTCTCTTGTCTCTGAATTGTCCCCCGCTCTGGCTGCCCCCAGGACCCTGCCCCCTCCCCCTCCCTGCAGCCGCCTTTCCGGGTGAGCCCATCAGTTCTCGGGGGTCTTTCGCCGTCTCCCTGCTGTTGCTCCTCAGGTCTCTGTGTCCAGCCCCGGCTCCTCTGCGGATCTCTGGCTTTTTTCTCTGCCTGTGGGAGGGTGGGAGCCGCCATGTCTTCCCCATTCCCTGTTACTGAGGGGGTCGGGCCGAGGCTCTGTCTCTTTGCTGCCATCTTGTCTTGTCCCCAACACCCCATGTCCCCCCTCAGCTGGACCGTCAGTAGCTGGAGTGGGGGTGGGGAGGGTCTCCTCACTCCGTCTCCTCCGCGGCCAAAAGCCCAGGTCTGGCCCCGCCCAGCCCACCCCGGGCCTCCCCGGGCCTCTAGGATCCTCTGCTAGCGTTCCTTCCTCCTGCGCCCTCCTCCCTCCCTCCCCGCCTAATGTCCCCAGTTGGCGCCTCGCCTCCGGCTGGTCCCCATAGAAGGCACCCCCGTCTCCCTTACCAGCCCCATCTGGGAGCCTTCCCTCTGAGAGCCCCGGGCTAAGCGGGGCCCTAACCCCCCCCCCTCCTCCCAGGCAGAAACTGGCTTCTGCCTTTCTTTGCGTCCTAGTCTTTTGCTTGACCCAGAGCCTGACACACAGCAGGCGCTTAATAAATGCTGGCTTCTTCAAGGGAGGGATGCTGGGGATCAATAAGTGTGTGTTTGGTGACCCAAAATGTCCCGGACCAGGAAGAATGGTCAGCCTGAGGAAGCTGCCGGGCTTCCCCTCCCTTTGCCGCTGCTTCTGTCTGCCAGGAGGGAAAGCAGAGCCCGCCGAGGTCCCCGCCGCGGGGCCCGAACCAGCCGAGGCCCGCCAGCCTGCGGGAGCTGCTCCTGACGTGAAGGGTCTCAGAGGCTCCGCCCCCTGCCCCCGGGCACCCCCTGACCTTGACCTCCCTCCCCCTCCCCGGCCCTTTCACACCGGGACCTTCCGCCGGGGCCTTCCTCCTCCCCTCCCCCCCCCCCCCCATGAGTGTCCGGGCTGGAGCCTCTGCTGGGGGATCCAAGAAGCCCGGGGCAGCACCGCCCCCTAGAGGGCGGAGCTCCCTGCCCCAGGCCCGGGACTATTTCTTCTTAATCAAAACTGAAAGATGAGGGGCGCCACCCTGCGCCCGGGCTGGTCCGTGCGCCTCTGAGGGAACTTCTGCTCGGCGGGAAGCCGGGGTTCCCCATCCGGTGGCGGCCAGGGACGGCTGCTGGAGCGCCTTTTCCTCAGCCGGCGCCGGGCTTCCCTTCGGCACCTTGGGGGATTCAGGATGGGCGTGGCCCGAGGACGCCCCCTTTGTTAGCTCCGCCCCCGAGTGGGCGGGGTGAGGGCTGGCCGGGCCAGAACGGTCCGGTTCTCTGGGCAGCGCCTGCCTCTGCGAGGCGGGGGGCGGGGGGCGGTCTAGGACAGGGCGTGGCAGATGGAGGCCAGCGGGGAGCTCCGGGCTTAGCTGCCCACCCAGGCCCCCTGCGGGCCCCCGCTAACCCCAGCCCTCCTTCCCTCTGGCCGCTCCTTGCTCCAGGCCCTTTTCCCGGGGGCTCCTCCCTGGGGGGAAGGACAGCGGAGAGGGCTGTGTGTGTGCCATAAAGACCAGGGAGACGGAGGCCCGGAGCCCGGTCCTGGACCGGCCCACGGGCCCAGCCCCTCGTCCCGCCTCCCGATCCCCAGCCAGGCCCGGTCTGGTCCAGTTCCAGGTGCCGGGTTTTCTGAGGGGCCGCGATGCCCAGAACTGGTCCTGAGGCCTGGGCCGGGGGAAGGGACTTGTCGTCGTGGGAGGTCCGGGGAGGAGCCGAGTGCTCCTTAGTAGAGGAGGAGCAGTGGTGGGAAGAGGGGCCGAGGGGGCGTCTCAGGGGGGCGGACCGACCCAGGCTGAGGGGTTTGGCGACGGGTCACCCGGTGACTTCACCGGACGGACCCATGAAGAGACTCAATGCAGGATGAAGCTCCCAGGATGTGGCGGGACCCAATGGCCCCCCAAGGCCCCGGACGCAGGAAGTAGCCACGGGGAAGGTGCCTGGTGGGGGCCCCTCCTCCGACGGACCCCGCGGGCTTTCCCTGGATTCTCAGCCCAGCAAGTGGCCCCGGCCTCTGCTTGGAGCCCTGGTCCCCTCTGGGCAGCTCTCCCAGGGGCTCCCCCGCCCCCCACAGCTTGCCTCGTCGGAGATCCCCCCAAGGTGCCGGCCTCGGCCCCGAAGGCAGCTGCCCTGCCCCTGCCGGCCGGACAGACGTAGGGGGCTGGGAATGAGGGCAGACGGGGGCACGTCCCGCTTCTTCCGTCAGGGCCACGGAGCGGCGATCTCGTGGTCGGGAGCAGCCCCAGCTGGAGCCAGAGAGAAGGGGGGAAGCTCCTTCCCCTGCCCTGACCTGGGGGACTCTGGGTCCAGAGGACAAGGGGGAGGGGAGATTGGCCCTCCGAGGTCGGGCCGGACGCTGCCTCCGAGAGGGGCCCCCTCGCGCCCGCTCAGGCCTGCTGGACGGAGGCCTCCGGGGAGCTGGTGAGAGGAAGGTCACATCTGTCTGCCCGGGGAGCCTGGGCCGGGGCACCCCGCGGGGGCTTCCACAAACAGGCTGGCCTCCAGGAAGGGGGCGCAGCCCGCTCCCCTCCTCGGCCGCCTCTGCCACGGTCAGCTGTGAATGTTGTTCTTGGAGAACCTTCCGTCGTCTTCAGGCCTTTGATAGAAGAACAAAGAGTCACTGCCATGGGGGGCTGCCCGGGAGGGGGAGGGGCGCTGGCCGAACCATACGAGTAGGGCCTCCCTGCCCCCCCACTATCCCTAACAAGCCTCTGCTGGGGAACCTGCTCCCCCTGAGGGAGGCACCCTGCCTTGGAGTGGGCTGGCGGGGAGGGGGGCTCAGGAGGGCAGAGAGCTCCCAGTCAGGGGTGTGCAGCAGTGCCAGCCCTCGGGGGCGGGTACAGTCGCCAGTGTGTGCCCCAGGTCCTGAGGGCCGGCTCAGTGAGACATCAGCGAGGGAGTGGGCAGAACGACCGTTACCTCCTCAGGCCCGTGGGGGTTCGCCGCTGCTACGGTTACAGTGGGGATGTCTTCCGCCTGGTCTTTCCTGGCCACCCAGCACTGAGGGATTGGGGGCAGCTCACCGGGATGGGGGAGGGGGCCTTCCCTCAATTAGGATCCATTTATTTATTTATTTATTTTTATTTTTAAATATTTAGTTTAATTTAATAATAACTTTATATTGACAGAACCCATGCCAGGGTAATTTTTTACAACATTATCCCTTGCACTCGCTTCTGTTCCGATTTTTCCCCTCCCTCCCTCCACCCCCTCCCCTAGATGGCAAGCAGTCCTTTATATGTTGGATATGTTGCAGTATATCCTAGATACAATCTATGTTTGCAGAACCGAACAGTTCTCTTGTTGCACAGGGAGAATTGGATTCAGAAGGTAGAAATAACCCGGGAAGAAAAACAAAAATGCAGATAGTTCACATTCGTTTCCCAGTGTTCTTTCTTTGGGTGTAGCTGCTTCTGTCTGTCATTTATCAATTGAAACTCAGGTCTCTTTGTCAAAGAAATCCCCTTCCATCAAAATATGTCCTCATACAATATCGTTGTCAAAGTGTATAATGATCTCCTGGTTCTGCTCATCTCACTTAGCATCAGTCCATGTAGGTCTCTCCAAGCCTCTCTGTATTCATCCTGCTGGTCATTCCTTACAGAGCAATAATATTCCATAACATTCATATACCACAATTTACCCAGCTATTCTCCAATTGATGGGCATCCATTCATTTCCCAGCTTCTAGCCACTACAGGGCTGCCACAAACATTTTGGCACATACAGGTCCCTTTCCCTTTTTTAGTATCTCTTTGGGGTATAAGCCCAGTAGAAACACTGCTGGATCAAAGGGGATGCACAGTTTGATAACTTTTTGAGCACAGTTCCAGATTTTTCTCAGAATGGCTGGATGTGTTCACAACTCCACCAACAATGTATCAGTGTCCCCGTTTTCCTGCATCCCCTCCAATATTCATCATTATTTTTTCCTGTCACTGTAGCCAGTCTGACAGGTGTGTAGTGGTATCTCAGAGTTGTCTTAATTTGCATTTCTCTGATCAATTGGAACACTCTTTCATGTGAGTGGAAATCGTTTCAATTTCATTATCTGAAAATTGTCTGTTCATATCCTTTGACCATTTAATTTAGGATCCATTTAAATGACCCGACTCCTTGATGCTGCATCTGTTCCCCAGAAGCTGCTTTGTCTTATCGCGTCGTTTCAACGGTAACGCTCCTGGTGAAAGACGAGCCTCGGGAGAAATGGGCCCGGGCCCGGCCGGGCGAACCCGTGCCTCCATCTGCCCTCCTGGGAACGGCAGCGGCGAGATGGGCCGGGAGAACACGGGAAGGGGGATTCCGCCCCAAGCGCCCCTTCCTCCCAGAACCGTGAATGCTGAGCGGTCCGGCCGGGCAGAAGCGCTCCCCCAGCCCTGGGGCCCCGGGGCCGGCCTCGGAGAGCCACGCGGGGCTCCTGGCGAGATCCCCCCACGGGCGTCCTGGGCGCGGTGACGCTCCCACGTCTGCTGGGGACCTTTGCAGGGCTCTGGCCCCTGACCGCAGGCTGCCTGGTAGGGGGCGCCTCTGGCTCCTGGGAGGGCAGACCCCCGGCCTTTCCCTGTGCGCTGACCCCAGATTCAGGGACGTCTCTGCCTCCCTGGGGCCGCCGTCCTCCTGCAGCTTGTGCTCGCGGGCCATGGGGGCAGATGCATCCTCGGCAGAATCTGCCACGCGGGCGAGTCCGGAGGGAAATTAAAGCGCTTGTGAGGGAGGTCACGGGTGAAACCTCGGGAGTGCCCGCAACGCCAGCCCCAAGGGGAGCAGAGCTTCCCACCCCTACAGGAGAGGGGTCACAGGGTGGGCGTGAGCCCCCATGACTCCTGGCGATCAGGCTGGGAGAGCCACTTGCTGTGCTCCTCCTCCTCTTCCTCCTTTTCTTTCTACTCTTCTTCTTCCTCCTCCTCCTCCTCTCTTCTCCTCCTCATCTTCCTTCTCTTTTCTTCCTTCTCTTCTCCTCTTCCCTTTCCTCCTTTTCCTCCTCTTCCTCTTCTCCTCTTCTTCCTTTCCTCCTTTTCCTCCTCCTTTTTCTCCCTCCTCTTTCTCCTCTTTATGTTTTGACAACAGCTTTCCCGTTGTAGACTCTCGGGTCGGGGAGCCCCCTTTCCTGTCCCGGTTCCCTCCATTATGTCCCTTGATGTCCCCTGTGTTTTTCCCAATGACTTTGTTATTCAGGGAATAATAGAAATAGAATAAATAGAAAGGGAGAGGAGGAAAAGGGAAGGGGAAGAAGGGGAAAGAGAGAGAGAGAGACAGGGAGAGAGATGGAGAAAGGGAGAGCAGGAGAGGGAAGGGGAAGGAAGAGAGAGGGAGGGGGGAAGGGAGAAGAGAAAGGGGGAAGGAGAGAGAGAGAGACAGAAAGAGAGAGGGGAGAAAAGGGGGAAGGGGAAGGAGGGGGAAAAGGGAGAGGGACAGAGGGAAAGACGGAGAAAAAGACAGACCCAGAGAGGCAGAGCGAGAGCCCCCCTCCATGCAGGGCTGAGCCTGCCCGGGAAGGCCCTGGCCTCTGCATCCTGCCCATCCTGAGCATCTCAATGCTGGGAAATGCTGGGCCCCAGATGTTTCCTGGCGGAGCAGAGTCTGCCGGGGAGGAGGGACTGCACCGGCCCGGGAGTCCACACGTTCCTCCTGCTGCCGCGGGTGCCCCCGGGGTCCCCAGGCTGTCGGGGTCCCTGCAGATTACTTTAGACACCCCTCACTAAGGGGCTCTGGCTGGGCCTCCCGGGCAGGATGCCTTACTCCTGGCTCTGGGCCTGGGCTTTCTGCCCGTGATGGGGCACTCTCCAGAACCCCCTCTCGCTGGCTGCTTGTCGCCTCCCTGTCCCCCAGGGACCAGCCTGGGCTCCCCGCTCCCCCCGACTCCCAGGCCTTGTGACTGGCGCCCCGTTCCGAAGCCTGCTGGGCCCCGAGTTTCGCTAACGGCTCCTCTTCCTCCTCCCAGGCACACCTTTTGGCAGTTCCGCCGCGAGAACCCGCAGACCAGAGTCGGGGACCCTCCTCCCCACGGACTCCCCGGCTTCAACAGCGGCGTGATGCTCCTGAACCTGGAGGCCATGCGTCAGTCGGCGCTCTACCATCGGCTGCTGGAGCCGGCCGCCCTGCAGCAGCTCACCGAGAAGTACCGCTTCCAGGGCCACCTGGGCGACCAGGACTTCTTCACCGTGGTGGGCATGGAGTACCCCGAGCTCTTCCATGTGCTGGACTGCACCTGGAACCGGCAGCTGTGCACCTGGTGGAGGGACCACGGCTACGGCGAGGTCTTCGACGCCTACTTCCGCTGCGAGGGCCACGTCCGCATCTACCACGGGAACTGCAACACGCCCATCCCGGAGGACTGAGCCGGGCCCAGGGTGCCTGGGAGCGACCGAGGCCTTCCCGCCCCCCAGGTTCTCCCTCGGGTTCTCCCCGTGTGGCCAGCCGTGGTTCACCACCGGTGCCCTCGGGTGACGGGGAGGAAGGAGAAGCAGAGGATGATTGTCTTGGCAGGGATGAGGGACGGTCGTCCGGCTGGCCGGAGAGCGGGGATGAGGGACGGTCACCTGGCTGGCTGGAGAGCGGCGCTGCCTGGGAGGGAGGGGCAAGAGGAGAAGAAACACCCGGAAGGTTTCTTGTTGGCCATCCTCCCCGAGCCAGACCGTGTCACATCAGTGCTCCCAAATGTCATCCTTGCTCAGACCACACACAGACCGCCCTAGCAATCAGGGGCTGCCATCTTGGCGGGCACCCGAGTGTTGCCGCGTCCCAGGGGTGCCGGGGCCGGGGCAGGCTGGCTCTGTGCTTGGAGGTCCCACCGCATGTTGATGGGGGCGGCTCGTGTACCCTGGCTCGCTCAGAGGAGCGGGGAGCCCCGGAGCCTCCCTGTGTCCACTTCGAGCTTGGGCCTGCGAGGGCCGCCGGCTCCCGATCGTGGTCATTATTCACTGTACTGTGGCTGTGAACACTCCTGCCCTGCAGACGAGGAGGACTGGGTTCTCCCCTTGGGAAAAGCCGGTCCACCTGGCATTATTGCACCCTGTGGCTCAGCATCCCGGCCCGGCCTTTGGCTCTGAAGGTCGGCTGAGGGAGGCGGTTTCTCAGGGGCTGAGCCAAAGACAGCGGGGAGCGGAGCTCACGCAGGAGACCGCCGAGATGGGGACCGTGCCCTTCCCGACTGGGCCCAGCTTGGTCAGATGGCTCGTCTGCAGACCTTGTAAGTAGCCGCCCCGCCCCGGAGGTCAGTGCCCATCTCTGCCCTCACCTTCAGAGGGGACGCACGGACTTGTCCATCGTGGAGAGCTCGAGGGCATCATCAGAGCCCTAGGACGTGCCGAGAGCCCTCCCTTTGTGCTGGCGCGTAGGTTTGCCCAAAGCACGCCGCCAGGGCCGTCTCTAATGTGCGCCGAGGGCTCCGGGACAGAGCTAAATAAATTCACTGGAAAGAATCTGTCCTCCTCCATTGATTGTGTTGGGATGTGGGAAGCCACAGCCCTCAGCCTTCATGGGGCCGTCGCGGGCCGCCATGCCGAGGGACGGGCCCCAGGCCCCGATGTCGAGGGACGAGCCCGATTCTGAGGGACGGGCCTGATGCCGAGGGACGGGCCCGATGCCGAGGGACGGGCCCGATGCCGAGGGACGAGCCCGATGCCGAGGGACGGGCCCGATGCCGAGGGACGGGCCCCGATGGCGAGAGATGAGCCCGATGCCGAGGGACAGGCCCGATGCTGAGGGAAGAGCCCCAGGCCCCGATGCCGAGGGACAGGCCCGATGCTGAGGGAAGGGCCCGATGCTGAGGGAAGGGCCCCAGGCCCCGATGCCGAGGGACAGGCCCGATGCTGAGGGAAGGGCCTGATGCTGAGGGAAGGGCCCCAGGCCCCGATGCCGAGGGACGGGCCCGATGCCGAGGGACAGCCCGAGGAGTCTGCTCCCAGAATGGGAAGGAAGCCGTTGGCTGCAGCATCGAGTCGGGATGCTCGCCCATCCGTGGAGGAGCCTCCCCTTCGCCCCATGTTGGTTTCCCAGAGAAGCAACAGCCACCGCCTGTTTGCATTTGGCGAGCCAGGCTCGGGCTCCCCTGGAAACCCGTTGGCTGAGGGGCCCAGGCTGAATGGCAGCATCCCCGCCCTCACGGCCTTCATCACAGACGGCTGCGGTGTGGCCAAAACAAGCTGCTTTTAATCTCTGCATGGACCCGCTGGCTGCCAGTCACTCGTCCCCAGGCAGCGCTCTGCGTTAACCTAAGGGGGCTCGGCCATGTAAGGAGACAGACGGTTCCTTCTGGTAAAGAAACGGCCACATCCCTCCTCCCCCTCCTTGCTGGCGTGGCTGCCTCCGTGGCCCTGGCGGCGCTCCGTCAAGCTGGATCTGCTGGCCCGGGGAGACCCCCCACCTCTCTCCTCCCTGGGACGCCCAGGCTGTCCCCACCGGAAGGGCCTCGGCATGGCGCCCCCCCTCCTATTGTCCGTTGTCCCCGTTACTCCTTCGGGCGGCCTCCCGGGAGCCTCCTGTCTGCAGAGTGAGCCTGGCCCCCGCCCCGCCAAGAGAAAAGGGCAGCGGATGGGCAAACGGCCTCTGCAGTGCCCACGGGAATTGGCCTACCTTGGGGTTGCAGGCAGTGGAAGTGTGGTGAGTGGGGGTGAGGGACATCTCCCCTCGTTCTTTGGGTCACCGGGAAAGCCTGAAAGGGCCTGTGCCCCTCGGGAGCAGAGCTTGGACCTGCACCGGGCATGTTCTGCCCTCAGCCGGGGCTCCCAGAAGCCTGCCCGCCTGGCTGCAGGGCCTAAGGGGGTCTGGGAGGGCAGGAGGCTCTGGGCAGTAGCCATCCTCATCTCTTGTGGGGAGCAGGAAGCCCCTGTGGGGCTGGCAGACTCTCCAGGTGTCCTTCCTCCTCCCTCACCCCCAGTTTACCAAGAAGCCCGGGCATGGGTTTGTGTTTCTGTGTGCGTGTGTATACATATGGCATGCCATGTGCACGAGTACACACACACACACACACACACACACACACACACACACACACACACCCGGAGGCAGCCAGGATTCAGAATGACTTGAGTTCAAGACCTGAGCCTCAGACACTTCCTGGCCGTGTGATCTCGGGCAAGTGACGTCTGTTTGCCTCAGCTTCTTCAACTGTAAAATGGGAATAATCACACCATCTACTTTGCAAATTTTTGTGGGGATCAAATGAGATGCTATTTGTGAACTGTGTCCTACAGTGTCTGCCATATGGTAGGTGCTTAATAAATGCTTATTATTACTGTTATTAGAGTTTTGCATGTTTTTTCAATAAATCTCAAAAAATTTTAAAGTTAAACATTCAATTCAACAAATATTTATTAAGCGCCTATTATGTGCTTAAGAAATTACTCTGCTGTGGACGGGGGTGGGTGGGAAGGCAAAAAGGAAATGGTTCTTGCCTTTCATGACCTCACGTTCTGCATGAAACATGTGTCAGGTAAGTAAATGAGAGCGAGAGAGAAACAGAGAGAGGGAAGGGGGAGGTAAAAGGAGAAGTAAATAGAAAGATAATAGGTAGATGGATAGAGAGGGAAATAAATGGAGAATTAGAGATGGATGGAGAGAGACGGAGAGAAGGGATGAATGGATGGAGAGAGAGATAAATGGAGAATTAGAGATGGGTGGAGAGGTAGATGGAGAGAAAGATGATAGAGGATAGATGGATGGAGAGAGAGATAGTAGACAACTGGATAGCTGGATGTTTAGAGAGAAAGGTGGATGGATGGATGGATGGCTAGAGAGAGAGAGAAGATAAATGTTTACCTGTCTCTTTCATGTCTTACCTGTGACCCATTTGGGGTTTTCTTGGCAAAAAGACTGGAGAAGTTCTCCATTTCCTTCTCTTTAGCTCATTTTATGGACGACAGAACTGAGGCAAACAGCGCTAAGCGACTCCCCCAGTATCTGAGGCTGGTTTTGAACTCGGGTCTTTCCGGCTCCAGGCTCGGCTCGCTCCCCTCTGGGCCACTCAGCCAGCTGTTACATCTGCGTTCAGGGCCGCGGCCTCCCTGCCGTTCTACCTGCTGCAAATTTACCTGACACCCAACAGACGCCGTGCTCTGCTCCCGTCTGCCTCCCTGCAGTGAAATCCCCCCGGATCGCCACCCGGTGCAGACCCTCCTCTTGGGCATTCACAGCCCCTTGCCTTGGCTCCTTCCCAGCTCTCCATTCTCTGTGTCCAGGAGCTCCCTCCACGTTCTGTGGTCTGCACTGTTCTCTGGGCCTAAGACACCCCCTTTTCAGCCCTCCTGGGATCCAGCTTGGGTACCCCCACCATTGCCAACCGCTAGGCCCCCCAGCTGTGAATCTTCTCTGACCGCCTGCCATCCCCTCCTGGTGGATCTCTGCATCCCTTGCTTCTCCCACTAGACCGTGAGCTCCTGGGGGCAGGACCCATGCTCGGTGTGCTCAGTGCGGCAGCGCCTGGCGCAGAGCTGGGCCCCATGAATGTTTGCTGAGGGACAGGGTGGAAGGAATCAGACTAGCCTTGACCTCCTCGGCCGTGGGCCATGTGGCCTCTGCCCACAGGCCGGTGCTTCGGGAGCCTTGGAGCACTCCCGGGAGGACGGAAACTCAGTGACTCTCCTAGGACCACACAGGAGACTCACACCCTCCACTTCGAGCAGCTCCAGGAGCAGACTAGGAGGCGTCTGCTGGGTGCAAAGACCCTCCCATCAAGTACAAGGAGCCTTAGAGCTCAAGCTTCAGCTGCTGGACAGCTCCTGCTTCCCAGACTGCAGGGCGGGCTCGGAGACCCATGGCAAAAAAAATCTTATGTGCGCATGGGGGAGCAGAAATGTGAGCCTCGATGGGCTCTGGACTCTCCCTGGGCCTTGCCCAGCCCGGTGCCTCCTTCCTCCTGTGGCATCTTCCCTGGCTGGAGGGGAATGAACCCGCACTGATCCCACTTGACCCTCGCTGCCTCCACTAGGATCCTGGGGCCATTCAGTCCAACGCAGACCAGTCCATCACCAGGGAGTTCTGGGAAAACAGCCGAGCTCCCTCCGGCTCCCTGACTCCCTCTGTCCCGGCTCCTCTCACTGTAGCTCACCCCCTTTGTCTCCAGGCTTTGCCTGGGGGGATTCCCTGTCCGGGTCCTGCCCTTCCTGTCAGGTTGGACTGGAGCGTCTACACCCCAAGGGGAGAAGGTTCTTGGATGATGACAGCAGAAAAAGGAAAAGTAAGTCCCCGAGGAAGCCGTTGGGAGCCTTCTCAGGCTCCTTGTGGCTCTTCAGCACAGCCTGAGGGCCAGGAGTTCAGAGAACATGGGAGCTGCGCAGAGGCCGGACGCCTCAAGGGCCGGACGCCTCAAGGGCCGGGTCCTTTGGGTTGTCTGAGCCACAGCTGGCCCCTCTCTCTTAAATGGCTTCCCAGTTCCACCGGCAACTGGGACTTTGGGCGGCCCCGGCCTCCTCGGAGGAGCTGTGGCCGTGTTCCTGCCCAGGGCCGCCCCGGACCTTAGCTTTGGTGAGAGACGGCGCTGCAGTGGGGAACCGGGCGGGGAGCTTTTCCCCTGGAGCCTTTCTCCTGGACTTCCATCCTCCCAAGGACTGCTGGGGTTCCCTAGCACTGGGACCTGCTTGGTCTGAAAACTGAGAGAGGGAAAGACGCCACATGCAAGAACCCCAGAATACCCTGCCGTGAGAAATGGAAGTCAGAGATCCAGGAGGCCAGAGAGCCAGCCCGGTCACCCAGAGCCGCGGGCGGAGAGCCAGCCCGGTCACCCAGAGCCGCGGACGGAGAGCCAGCCCGGTCACCCAGAGCTGTGGTAGGAGGTCCAGGAGGCCAGAGAGCCAGCCTGGTCACCCAGAGCCGCAGTCGGAGAGCCAGCCCGGTCACCCAGAGCTGCAGTAGGAGATCTAGGAGGCCAGAGAGCCAGCCCGGTCACCCAGAGCCGCGGTCGGAGAGCCAGCCCGGTCACCCAGAGCCGCGGACGGAGAGCCAGCCCGGTCACCCAGAGCCACGGACGGAGAGCCAGCCCGGTCACCCAGAGCCGCGGACGGAGAGCCAGCCCGGTCACCCAGAGCCGCGGTCGGAGAGCCAGCCCGGTCACCCAGAGCCGCGTCCTGCGGCACCCTTTTGCCACCTGTGAGAAGGCAGCCGAGCAGGGTGCTCTGCCCCTCACCCTCCCAGTCTGCCTATTGGACCAAAAGTTAAAAAGCTGCTGGGAATCTGTGTTCATGGAGTGCGGGCAGGTGCAGAAGTGACGGGGAGAAGTGGCCATTGTGGGACAGGACTAAGGGGAAGGGGGCCTGGGATGCTCTGTCCTGACCTGGGTCTGCAGCCAGGGCCAAGCCCCCGGAGCCCTGAGGGACTTCCTGCTGCTCCTGCGTCCCGGGGGCGCCCCCCTCCAGGGCCGGGATGGGGAGCAGCTGGAGAGCTGCAGCTTTGGGCCTTCCCTTCCGCTTTGATTCATCCCTTTCTGTTCAGCGGGGCTGGCCCTAGGTGCTCATTCCTTTTGCTTTATCCATCCCCTTGCTCTTCCTTAACCAGTGAGCGGCCCCGTAACAAAGGAGAAGAGGGGAAACCTCCGAGCGCGGTCCCACCTCGGCCAAACCTGGCAGCGCCCGGTGTCCGGCACCCATGGGCCCCGCCTCGGCACAGCGGCGCGTTTCCGTCTCCTTCGGAGCCTCGGCCAGTAGCACGTTTAGCTGCTCGGGGGCGTCCCTTTTGTGGCCGCGTCTGCCCCGGGTCCCCCCCCTGCCTCCCCCAGGACTTGGGCGCCTCCATCATCCTCCCGGGAGCACAAGCCGCCTCCCGGGCCCGGCTTCCCAGCGTGGCCGGTGTCCCCAGCGATGGGCCCGCTGCGGCCCCTTTCTGCCCTCGGGGTTGGGGGGCCTGGGACTGGATAGAATGCCCTTTTCTGACGGTGAGCGCTCTGGCGCGTTCCTTTTTAGGCGGACGAGCCCGGGCCCTCCGGTCCTTCAGCGCCCGCGCGTCAGACGAGGAAGCCGAGGCCGGAGAGGGGCTGGGGCCCCCCGGAGAGACGACGCCCCCGCTGCGGGCCCGGCCCGAGGAGCCCCTTGGCGCTTGCTCCCTTATGGCATTGTGAGCGGCTTGATGGTCCTTGCAGCTTCAGCCTATCCCTGCCATTATGTGCAAGACCCCAGACGGCGACGCGGCCCCAGCTCCGGCCGCCGGGAGGAAGCCCCGCCGTGTGAGGGGGCGTGGCAGCAGGTGATTGCTGAGGCTGAGGCTTCTTTAGGCCCCAGCTCTCACCTCCCACTCTCCCTCACAACCAACTCCTCGCCCGCCCGGCCAGGCCCGGCCCCGCCCCGGAGGAGGTGAGCGCCCGCCCGCAGGTGAGTCCGCGAGGGGGAGCGGCCGGGAGGGAGGGAGGGAGGTGGGGGGCCGGGCCGTCCCCACGGGAGAGGTCGGGCTCACCCCCCGCTCGGCTGTGACTCAGGAGCTCGGGCGGGATCCGAGCTTGTGCCGCGCACACAGTGGGCACTTAATAACGGCTCTCTCCTGGCTCCGATTTCACGCCTTTGTGTTGGGAAGTCGGGCAGCGAGCACTTATTAAGCCCCTACGTGCGCTGGGCGGCCCAAGTGCCGGGATGCAGAGACAGGCCGGGCGCCCCTTGGCTCTCGCCATTTAGCCCGGAAGCGGGGGTCTCTCAGGCCGGGGGGCCGCCCATCCCCCAGAGACAGCTCCGACATCCCGACTTCTCGGGTTTGCGTAAGAGATTTCTCTCTCGGAGTGGAAGCTCCTGCGGGGAGAGTTCATTTCCTGCTCCTACATCCCAAGCACCTGGCACATAGTAGTGCTTGACACATAGTAGGTGCTTCATAAATGCTTGTTGATTGTTTAGTTAATTTTAGCGCCCAGCCAGCCCCGTCCCCCCCAGTACCTCCCAAACCTGGGGAAGCCGTGAAGGTCAGAGCCCTTGGAATGTCCAGGGAGACAGGCGCTTTTGAGCCCGGAGCCATGTTACGAGGCAGCTTTACCTGTAAGATGGGTCCCGGAGGGGTCTGAGGTCCTTCCGGCAGCATGAACAGGCGTGTGCTTGGGGGGGATGGTGGCTGTTCATGGCGACCTAGTGAGCAGGTTGGAGACTCATGTGGAGTCAGGACCTCCAGGTTCACTGGCCCTCCCTGGCCCCAGTCTCCTCTTCCTGGGGGGACAGTGCTAAGGTCCCTCTCTGAGTCCTGGGGCACAAGATGCCCTGGTCCTGAGCCCTGGGGGGCTTTGGGGCTAAAGGGAGAGAATGAGGAGAGAGGGGAGACCAGAGGCTGTTGGGGCGGCTCGGGCTCTTCCAGGGATGAGGTGCCCCCCCAACAAGGGCTCACAAAGTCTCGGAGAAGTCGGAGCGTCCGGTGTGAAGTTCCTGGGCTTCCTCCTGCTCTCTCCTGCACAGTGAAGGAGCCCTCTGCTCCCCAAGGGGACGAGGGATTTCCACTGGAAGAGGTTCGGGTGGAGCTTTCCCCCATGGTCCTCACCGCCCCGGCCTCGGCCCGTGTCCCGGTTCTGTGGGTCTGCCGCGCTCTCGGTTTAAGGTTCAGGAGAGGCCGAGCGTGACTCCTGCCCCCGTTGGGCCCATCGTCCCCCCGGTGGGCTGCGGGCTTGCGGCCGGCCTGCTTCCCGGGGTGACCCTCCCAGAGGGCGCTGCTCCCCCCAGAGCTTGCTTAGTGACGGCGGTGACTCCCTGCTTGTCCTTAGGAGCGGGTCTCTCCTTAGCGCGGGGAGTGTCGGGGGCGGGGGCGGCTGCTCCTCCCTTCCTCTGCAGGTGCTTCAGGGGGCAGGGCCGGGGGGGGGGGCGCTCCCGGGGGAGCTCGCAGTGGGATGTTCTCCCGCGGGCCAGACAGGAGTTGTCCCTCCCCAGGGCTGGGGAGAATAAGCAGTGACCGAAAGTGGCCAACGTGGAGCTGAGGAGGGAGTTTACAAATAGGGGGAAGGGTTACTCAGGCCTGAGACATTACTTGTAAGAGGGGGTTTGGGAAGGGCCTTCAGAACTTGTAAGTGAAACCGTTTTTCTGTCACTCCCCGAGAGCCCGGTGCTTGTAAGGGGAGCTTGTGACCTCCCGGTGGCATTTCTGTCAGACACGCAAGGTTCTGGGGTCCCGGGAGAGAAAAGCATCAGCTCCCTAAAGAGCCTCTAGCATTCCAGGGCTCCGGGTCTGGAGCCGAGGCGGAGCCTTCACCCGGACAGAGAGGTGGCCTCCCGGGTGGGATGGGGAGCCTCGGACTCGGGAGCCGCTTCGGGCTCATCGGCGGGCTGGGCTTGGCGGGGAAGGCGGTGGCGGCTCTCGCCGAGGTCCCTTGTGGCCTGCCCTGGGCCGTGGTTCCCGGGCTCCCTCCCAGGCAGGTCTGGCCGACAGGAAGGGCTCAGTGCAGGCGGAGCATCGTTTCTCCTCCCTCCCCTTGTGTGTGACTTATTCACAAGCCTCCGGCCTCCGGCGGGGCCTGGGCTCAGCTCTGGGCCATCTCCTGGCCGAGGTCCCGGGATCCACCCGACCCACATCCGGTGCTGGGCGGCTAAAGGGTTAGTTCTGTCCCGGACTGGGTCCTGGAAGCCTCCCACGGGGAGCCGAGTTTCAGCGGCTGCTGCCGGACAGGAGGAAGGCTCGGGGCCGGCCCGAGGTGGTCAGGGACGGCCCCTGAGCCCGTGGAGAGGGCACCGTGCTCCTCGCTCCCTCGCGGGCCGGGCCTCCGGCTCTTGTTCCCAGACTTTAATTGTTTATTAATAAGAACAAAGTGCTCAGAAATGGGATCAGGGGAATAAAGGCTAATTACAAGCCCCAGGCAAGGGGGCTGCAAAGAGGGAGCCTCGTTTCAGGCAGGGGGAGGAGGTGCAAGGACGGGTAGGTCCCTGCGTGGAGGGATGGGCCGGAGGAACGGCACCCGGGTGGGGAGGGGCTGCCCCGTCTTCCCTGGCTTCTTGCCCCGACTGAACGAGGCAGATCCCAAAATGACTCGCCTGGCAGCATCTGACCCCGCCCCCCATAAGGACAGAAGAGTAAAAGCTGGTGGCAGCGGGCGGGGGCCTGAAAGGGCCAGCAGGGGTCCCGAAGGCTCTTGGAAGGGGGGGAGGGCGCTGCAGACCCGGAGAAGAGCAAACGCACCAACTGTAGGCGGAGGAATAGCATTTATATATCACTTACTGTGTTCCAGGGGCTGTGCTAAGCCCTTTACAGACATCCCATTTGAGCTTCACAACAAGTGGGGGGCAGGCGCTGTTATTACTCCCATTTTACAGATAAGGAAACTGAGGTGTAGACTGTTACTACTCCCATTTCACAGATAAGGAAACTGAGGCTAAACTTGAACTGAGATCTTTGTGACTCCTTGCCTCATGTACTCTCCACGGAGCCACTAGTCACCTCTGCAGGCCAGTGAGCTTGACTTTGGTTCCTGGGGACATTCTTGAATGAACTTGCAGGGAGGCGGGGTGTTCTCGCTGGCCAAAACCAAAGCCCAGCAGTGCCCCCGAGAGGTGCGTAATTAGGACAGGAAAGTTGGGAGGTGGGTGGAGGACCCTGACCTCGGCTCCTCGGCTCCTCGGCTCACCTTTGTCCTCCAGAGCTCATGTGCCAAGTCAGAGCATCTTGGGAGCGTTCTAGGGAGTGTCCCTAAATCCACAGAGAGATGGGCCCAGAAAACTTCCTGGCTTTGTTAGCTGAGAGGAGCTGGCGGCCTTTCCCCAGGTCTGGGCTTGCCGGCTTCGGTCTCCCTGCAGTGGCGAGGGCAGTGCCAGGAGTGGGCAGTGCCCGCCGGAGGCTTGTGCTGCGGCCACATGGGCCAGCAGGAACCAGTGCCAGCGGCAGCAGACGTGGGATGCTCGTTGTCTCCTCGGGGGTCTGCTTGGGAGAGGGAATGTTTTTAATAATAGCCTTTTAGTTTCAAAATCCATGCAGAGATAGTTTTCAGCATCCCTCTTGCAAAACCTTTTTTCCAATTTTTTCCCTCCTTTCCCCCCAGCCCCAGCCCAGTAATCCAATTTATTCTTCTCCACTCATTTCCACATTTATCACACTGCAAAACAAACAAACAAACAAACAAAATCACATCAAAAAGGGAAAAAAATAGGAAAGAAAAAAAGCAACCAAACAAACAGCAGAAAGAGTGAGAATGCCGGGCTGTGATGCAGCCTCGGTTCCCACGGGCCTCCCGGGGTCAGGCGCTCTCTCCATCTCAAGATCCTGGAACTGGCCTGAATCACCAAAGAGCCCCCCGTCCATCAGAAGGGACCTGCGCATAATCTTGTTGTTGCCGTGGACGTGATCTCCTGGTCCTGCTCACTTCACTCAGCATCACTTCCTGCAAGTCGAGAGGACTTTTATAGTTCTGCAGGGACAAGGTCCCGTCTCTGGGGGGGCCGGTCCCCTGCGGCACGGTACCGCCGAAGCTCTGAGCTCATGGGGGCCCAGTCTGGCCCTGGCGGCCACCCCCATCATGTTCTTTTGATTTGACCCCAGGTCCTCACCTGAAAGTGATCCTGGGAGATCCCTGGACTCCCTTGGGACACGGTGCCCCCTGCCTGCCGTGTTCCCGCCATGAGTGCCCTGGGTGCCCTCCCCTTTGGGGCTGGGAAGGGCCAGGCCCGCTCAGGACTTTGCTCTCTGCCTGTGATCTGAAGACCGGCGGCCATCGTTTCTTGGACCCAAGGCCAGTAAGGCGTCTTAGGCCTTTGGGTCCAAGCCCCTACATGTCTTGCTTTACTAAGTAGTCAACATTTATTAGGCACCTACTGTATGCCCACACTGCTAAGCACTGGGGACACAAAGAGGCAAAACCCGGTGCCCGCTCTCGGTGCCCCCTTGGCGAGGAATCAGCCAGCCCCTCAGTGAGAGGGAGGGACCCTGCCCCGCTTGGGACATCCGTGATGGACAGCTTCTGCAGACACCGGGCCCAAGTCTGTCACTTTGCCTCCTCTGCCCACCTTGCTCTCCTGCTTCTGCCAGGTCAGGATGGTCTTCCCACAAGGCAGAGGGCCCAAAGTGGCCATTCACCCGGAGCCTTCCCTTCTCCAGATGGCACAGTCCCCGTTCCCTCAGTCTATCTTCCTGTTGCTTCCTCTGGAAGCCCTCCAGCTTACGAATGTCCTTGTAATGGGCGCCTCGGACCTGAATGCGCCAAAGTGGTCCAACTGAGGCAGACCGTGGCAAACTTGGGCCCGGTAGTTGCAGAAGGCTTCTTTCAGCTCTGAGATCCCGAACTCCTGGCTTGGTCCGACACATTTTGTCCTGGTCTCCCCCTGAGCCGCCTGACCCTCCAGCAGGGCTTCCTCCCCGGCCCATCGCCGCAGCCTGTGGACGTCAGCGCTTCCTCCACCTCTGCAGCCTCTGCATGATGCTCCAGGAGAAATGGGCAAAATCGGGCCAATCCCCTCTCGCTCCTTGCTCTCTGGGGACCCGGAGGCCACCCAAGAGGCCGGCCTCCTGTGGAGAACTGACTCTGGATGCGGGAGCCCTGTTCAGGAGCCCACTTATCCCGGTAAGTGAGAGCCCTGGTGCGGGGGGGGGGGGAGGAGAGGGGGACCCGGGCTGGGCCGGGGAGGGGCAGGGCCGGGCCGGAGAGGGGCAGGGCAGGGCCGGGGAGAGGCAGGGCCGGGGAGGGGCAGGGCCGGGCTGGAGAGGGGCAGGCCCAGCTGGCTATCTGCCTCTCAGAGCCTGGACAGGAGACTGAGGGGAGAGGTGCTGGGTGAGATCATGAGGAAGCCGGAAATGCCTCCTGGGCAGCTGAGAGGGGGAGATGGGAGCAGGAGATAGCAGTCTAGACAGTGAGTGACTCAGCCCCCTCGGCCTCCCAGCCTGGAAGGTCTCCGTGCTGCCTGAGGGAGGGGGTGACCTGGACAAGCCCCGGGCACTGCAGGCTCCTGGTGGGCGGCCTGGCAGAGGCCGGGAGACGGACGCCCCTCGGTGCCGTTGGGCACTGCGGACTTCCTCCCCGTCTTCTCTCACGCCCCACGCTGCTGACAAAACCTGGACCACCGGGCCTAGGGCCTGCCTCCTGTCGGGTGCACCCAGGCAAGGGCAGGAGGAGGCTGGAAGATGGCCAGAAGGGCGAAGGGCCCCGGATGCAAGGCTAAGAGCGCCCTTTCAGAGCGGGAGGACCCTGAGGGGCCTAGAGGAGCCCTGCCTGACACGTGGATTTGGGTGCAGGGGCTGGCCCTGCAGGGGTTCCGTCTGCTCCAGGAAGCTTCCCCTACCGAGAGCCTGGGAGCGCTTTAGGGGATTTCTCGCTCCTCTTGCTCGGGCCCGACCTGGGAAACTGAGGAGCGCGCCCCTCTTCACACAAGTCACCGCGCCCCCTTGTAAGCACACGTGGCCAGAGCTCACGGAGAACTTTTATACACAGGCCGAAAGCAGCCAGGGCAGCTCAGGGGAGAAAGGCTCCCCCATGGCTTAGCACCCAAGAACTCACAGGCAAAGGTACGCAGATGAAGTGAGAAGGAGCAGAATAGCTGAAGGCCCAACACATCCCCTTTCAGACCTAAACAAGTAACAGTGACAGAAAGGGGCTCAAGACAAGAGAAAAGTCCGATGTGCGGGGTCTCGGGCAGTTAGTGAGTCGGTACAGAACGAGATCTAGACCTCCGGGACAGAAGGAAACCTCCCAGCCACGTCCACCTGTCCCCGGAGCCTCCGCCACAGAGAGATGGGGGCTGTCCTGTAGCCGTCCACTTAATAAGTGCCCCCGAAGGCCTGGCCGGGGCACTGCCAGCCCCTGGGCACCCGCTCTCACTCTACCGAGGAGATTCAACAGCAAACAGATCAGCGATGCAAAATGCTTCCGGAGAGACGGAGCGGGGAGTGGGGGCTCCAACAAGGCAGCCCTGGAGGGATTCTAAGAAAGGGGAGTTGGGGAGGGAGGGAAGGAGGCGCAGGCCCAGGGGGCAGCCAGAGACGGGAAGCCCATGGGGCTCGGGCAACATCCGGGGCATCAGTTTTTCTGGGTTGGAAAGGCAAAGGGCAGCCGGGTCACAGAGAATGTGGGGAGTGTGGGGGAACATGGCAGGACCTGGCTCTGGGGCAGGACGGGCTGTCTGGGGTGGGGGGGCCTGGCCATGGGGGCCAGTGTCATCCCTCATCCGCAGATCTCTCTCAGGCGGCTCCCTCACTTCCCAGCAGGGGGCGGCTATGACTTCTAGGCTCCATGTTGCAGAAGGGAGTTCCCTAATTTCCAGGAGACACACCTTCCTCTCAGCTTCTATAACCTGACCTCACCCATCTTCGCCCAGGATCAGAGTCTGCTGGTCCTTCCCAGGGATGGCGTTTCTTACCCGAGTGAGTGCTTTCCTTAAGTCTAGATTTGGGGTTTTAAACTTGGGGGGGGTAGAGGGGGTTCATAAATTTGAATGAGAAAAATATCTTTATTTCAATATAATTTTATTTCATTTTTAAAAAATTTCAATATGTAAATGTTTGCTATTGTTATTGATTTATTTAATCCTATTCCTTTTATAAATTGGAAAACATTCTAAGAAGGTTAGTAGGCTTTAGCAGACTAAGAATTTGTTCATGACACAAAGGAGGTTAAAAACCTCTGATTTACAGTTTTCTTTCTCTGCTTTGTCTCTCTCTGATTTAAGTCTCAAGATCAACTTTGTACTGTAGACTTTGGGAGAGACCCTTTCTTTTCTATTTTTTGCATATTGTTTGTTATATTGAAAATATTTTTTCTTTGAGTGTTTGGTAACTTATTTCACTGTAAATCCACCTGTTTGGACGAAGAGATTCTTTGAGAGTTCATTTATGACATGTTTAATTTATTAAATTTATCTATTTCTTGTTCTATTAACCTGAGAGTTTTATATTTTTGGAAGCATTCATCAGTTTCATTTAAATTGCAGGTGTTAAAATTATTCGATGACCAATTCTGACAGACTGGCTCCTTCAACAACGAGATGACTCAGGGCAGTTCCAATGGTCTTGTGATGAAGAGAGGCATCTATACCTAGAGGGAGAACTGTGGGAACTGAGTGTGGCTCACAACATAGTGTTTTTATTCTTTTTATTGTTGTTTGTTTGCATTTTGTTTTCTTTCTCATTTTTTCCTTTTTGTTCTGACTTTTCTTGTGCAGCACGATAATTGTGGAAATATTTATAGAAGAATTGTGCATTTTTAACATATATTGAATTACTTGCTGTCTAGGGGAGTGGGCAGGAGGGAGTGAAAAGATTTGGAAAACAAGGTATTGCAAGGGTTGTTGCAAATGATTGAAGTTTATGTTGAAAATTATTTAGGCATATGTTTTAAAAATAAAAGGCTTTAATAAAAACATTAAAAAATAAATTGCAGACATTCATTTCATTTAAATGGATAAAATGTATGTTTTGTTGGTGATAATTGGACAACAGTTTCTAAAATTTCCACTTTATTTGTTGTAACTTTCCCTTTTTTATTTTTGATACTGATATTTTGAGTTTCTTAAGAATCATGTTCATTGTTTATTTGATTTTTTAAGTTCATAATTTTATTGAACCATTCAGTTACTGTTGTTTTACTTTCAAGTTTTGTCAGTAAGTTCTTTGATTTTCAAATATGTTTTACAGTTTGATTGTATTTTTATTTTATTGCTTTTTGACATTTTAAAAAGTTGTACATTTCATTGATCTGTTCTGTCTCTGTTTTTAAGATGAGAGTGTTTAGAAAAGTAAATATGCCCCTCAGGTTTGCTTTGGCTACATCCCAACAGTTCTGCTATCTTGTCTTATGACTGTCATCTTCACTGATGAAATTATGTAGTGTTCTGTGGTTTGTTCATTAAATTAAATTATTTAAATTATTTTATTTCTAAGTTTGAATCCTTTTTTCAAAGACTATTACTTTAATTATATTACTTTGTGAACAGTAAAAAATTTACTTGATATTTTTGCTTTTCTATACATGTTTATGAGATTTTTACGCTCTATTACATGGTCAATTTTTTAAAAATAGAACCGTGCCTAGCTGACAAAGGTATATATTTCTTTCTCTACCTATTCATTATTTGCCAGAGACCTATCACGTTTAACTTTTTCTGAAGTTCTATTTATCTTTCACTTCTTTTTTGTTCATGTTTGTCATTGTTCGATTTCGTTTAGGTCTAAAAGGGGATATATTTAGGTCTTCCACTATTATAGTTTTGCTATTTCTTACTATAATTTGCTTAATCTTTCCTTTAAATTCTTAGGGATTAAGCCATTAGGCAATTACATACACATGTATATATGTGTATAAAGTATTGTTAATATCTCATTATCTGTGGTGCCTTTAAGGAAAATGTAATTCATCTATGTATCTCTTTTTTTTTTTTTCTGTGTGTCTCTTAATCTTGTCTATTTTCATTGTTGCCGTTCATAAAATCATTATTGCTAGCCCTACATTTTTTTTCCCAGTCCCTCACTTTAACTCTGAGTGTATCTTTATGTTTCAAGTGTGTTTCTTGTTAAAAGAAAACATATTGGTACATTCTGCTTTCTGTTTAATTCTGCTCTTCCATTTTACTGCTTGTGGGTTTTCCTTTATCATATCCTCTTATAGCTTTTCCCTCCCTCCCCATCCTCTTTTTGATAAAAGATAACTTATTTTTCTTCTATTTTTCAATTGTTTGATTTTGTTCTGATATTTCCTTTTTTCTCATGCAGTTGTTCAAAGAGCCTCTTGTTTCTACCAAGTTTTCTGTTTCTGTTCTAAATTATTGTCCTTCCATTTCTTTGTTCCAGAGCTTTAACTTCACTCATCATTTTGTCTTTATTTCTTGCTGTTTCTTCCAGGTAATCTCAAAATCCTGGTGACTGCTGGCTTGTTTTGTTTTTTCCCTCTGGGGGCTCTACTTTTAGTGGTTGTGGAATTATTATTTCCTGCTGCGTCCTTCTCAGGAATCTCCTAACTCTTATCTCCTTATACTATTTGATGTCTTCCATTTACTCACATCCTCGGCATCTGTTCCTGACTTTTGGCTTTTGCCGCAGCCAAGGATTTGAGCCCTTCCTGCACTTTTGGATGGGATGACTAGGACAGGGCAGTCCTCGATCACCTGCGCTCTTGCCTCTGGTTCCCACTTCCCCTCACGGGTCTGTGTCCCAGGAAGGTCCGATGTCCCTGGTCGGCGGCCGGCTGCCTGGGAGGATGCTGGTCCACGGTTCAGGGAGCTCTGGAGAGGCGAGAGGCAGCCGGAAGCCAGTTGGACCCTGAGGAACTTCCGGGCGACAGTAAGATGCAAAAAGAGTCACCTTCCTCCCTTCTGCCTTCGAGGTTCAGCTCCGATGGCGCCTCCTCCCACCTTCCCAGTGGAAGAGCCCTTACCCCAAAAGAGCCCCCAAAAGATGCAGGCTGGGACTCAGCACCCCAAACTGTTGGCTTCCCCGAGTCCGAGCTCCAACTCTCTTGCCCCCACCCAGGGTTTCCCCCAGCATCCCTGAGCAGCCTCCACCCTCATGCAACCTGCAATGTCCCCGCGTGACGTCCCGATCAAAATAAAACGTAGCCCCCCCGACACGGACGTGTGGGTGATCGATACAAAGGAAATCTATGAACACATGTGGTTTCTAAGTCGATGCACGAGTTTGCCGTCCCTGAGCCGGGGAATGACGCCTGGCTAGGACCGGGGAAAGCGTGGGCAAGGGGCCGGTTCCCATTCGCCGCCCAAGGTAACAATGCTGGTACCGGATCCCTGGGGGCGGCTTCCCATGGTCCCTGACCTTGCAAGGATCACTGGGGCTCTCGCTGCCCACCCACCATCCTTGGCTCTCGCCGTAAATAACTGCTGCCCTTTTTTCTCTCTCCTGGGACTTGCCGCTTGGGACTGATTTGAATTAATTCCTTGTGAGCCCCACTTTCCCTCCAGGGATCCATTCTGGCTTCTAGCCTGATAGCAGGAACCTGGACTCGGAATCTCCTGGGAAGGAAAAAAATCCTTCAGGTTTCTAGAAGTAAGTTTTTCCCACTGGCCCGGAGCGAACCCCTAACTCCCGTAATAGTAGAGATCAAAGTCTAGGCCTCCTGGTCCCCCACTGGGTGGTTAGTTTCTTACTGTTGTTCTGGTTCTGAGGTCATGGGAGAAATCCTTTTCTTCCCCAAATGCTGGGGGAGCCGGGAGCGCCTCGTCTCTAGAACCGGCGCCAGGATCCTCTTCTCTTCCTAAGGCTGCCCCCAGCACAAACATGCAAACCCCGCACACACGTGTCCACATACATGTATACATGCAACGCAAGCACTGCACACATGTGCACCCACATGCTCACATGCATACATGCAACACAAGCACTGCACACGTGCACCCACATGCTCACATACATGTATACATGCAACGCAAGCACTGCACACAGTGCGCCCACATGCTCACATACATATATACATGCAAAGCACTGCACACAAACGCACCCACATGCTCACATACATGTATACATGCGACACAAGCACTGCACACATGTGCACCCACGTGCTCACATACATGCATTGTACGCACCACACACAACCTCACACCCACATGCACACACACACACACACACACACACACACACCTGCCTCTCTCTGGAATTGCAGCGCTCTGGACCTCGGGACTGCTAGCAAGGATCCTGGTCCTGGCGCTGCTGGGAAAGCCCCCTCTGGAAGGCCGAGGTTCACACTTGCAGCCCTGGCCAAAGCCCCCTCCGGGGTCACGGGGTTGAGGCTGCCTCCTTGGGGTCCAGCCTCCTGCTCCTTCCCGGCTGCTCCGGTCCCTGCCTGGGGAAGGGGCCGTGCAGTGAACAGGCAGCCCTAACCCCAGCCCCTTCAGGGAGCCGAGCTCACTCTTCTCCCCCCTCTCTTTGGACCATTGCAGAGGAGGGCTGGGAAGGGCACGGAGGCTTCCAGGGAGGTTCCCTTTCCCAGAGCAAGCACAACGGAGCCCGGGCCTGCAGGAACCCTGTCAGTCACAGCCATTAGGTTTCTGGGTCCCAGGGGGCACCTCCAGGCATGGATCTGTATCTGGCCCCTGGACCCAGAGGGCTCTGGAGGGGAAGATGAGGCCGGACACCTTGTCCAGCCCCCGTCTCCAAACCCAATTCACTTGCAGGTCCCGGCCCCCCTCCTGATGTCCTGCCCTCCCTGAGAACTACAACCCAGGCCCCAGGGACACAGCTGCAATAAAGGGACTTTCCCCCCGGCCAATTCTTCCCCAGAGAGGCCCCCCAAGGAGATGTCCTGGTCACGTTAATGAGAGGGACCAGGGGCCGTCCCAGTACGTGGCCAGAGAGGAGGCCGGGAGAGCGCTGGACATGGCTCAGTGCCTGGGCTCCTGTCCCTCGCCCAAAGGATGCTGGGATTGCACCAGACAGTCTGAGCCCCTTCCGGCTCTAACTGGGCTCCCACCCTGGGGTCCAAGGGAGCCGTGAAGTGGATCCTGCATGATCCAGTCACTCCATGGGGAGGGGGGAGCGTCAAAGATGGCCCCTGTGGAGGTGAGGGAATGGCAGTGCTGCGGGGAGAAGGAGCAAGGCCAGGAGGAGCAGGAAATGTCGCAGCAAATGCTCTTCCTGGAGCTGGGGAGCCGATGGGAAGAGAGACTCGCCCACGCTGCCGGTGGGGAGTGGGAGGGCTGTCCTGCCGGTGGGGGGTGGGAGGGCTGTCCTGCTGGGAGGATGGGAGGGCTGTCCTGCCGGTGGGGAGTGGGAGGGCTGTCCTGCCGTGGGGAGTGGGAGGGCTGTCCTGCCGGTGGGGAGTGGGAGGGCTGTCCTGCCGGTGGGGAGTGGGAGGGCTGTCCTGCCGGTGGGGAGTGGGAGGGCTGTCCTGCCGGTGGGGAGTGGGAGGGCAGCCGCTGGCTGTGCCGCGGGCTGGATGAGGGACTCTGGGTGGGGCTGGCAGGGAAAGCCTGAAGCACTGATAATATGACTTCCGGAGGCAAGCAGGGAAGGGCCCTGAAGGGGGTCAGCTCAGCCCCAGTCTCCCCCTGTGAAGGTCTGGAAAAACTTACTGTATCCAATCAGAAAGTCAAGGGATATCAGCCCTCCCCCCACCGAGGTGGAATTTCCCCTATTAATCTGCCCATGACTTACACCATCTATGCTGAATTGCTATGGGGCCCTGGCTAGTGGTGCCCCCCCCATCCCGTCCCCTTTCCTCATGGTGTCCCCCCTCCCTCCCCCACATCCCATGGGGCCTTTCTCCTTTGGGATAACTTTTGGGGTGCTAAGCTCCCCTGTGGGTCTCGCCTGCTGTGGGGCATTCCCTTTCTCCTGAGCGACTGGGAGTTTCCGGGGAACTTCTCTTTTCCACCAGTAACTGCTAAAGCCCCTTCCCGTGCCAACCGTGGCGCTCCCAAATCCAGATTTGCCGTCCCTGCTGCTGGTGCATCTGTCTGCAACTTCTTATGAATAAAAGTTCTTTTTGGCGAAGAGGAAGCCGCTGGGAATTCTCCCCAGACTGAGCCCCCACGCTTGGTGCCCAGGCCAGCTCGTCAGGCTGGCTTGGAGCGCGGGGCCGACGCTGCAGGGACAGGGGCTCTCCCCCCCTCCCCCTGAGGGGCTTTGGACCCTTTGGTGCTGTGGACTAAAGAGGGAGCAGCCCTGGGTCTGGGAAAGAAGGGCAAGGCTTGCTCGGAGCCCAGGCCACTTGGCTCTCAGGGTGTGCCTGCCCGGCGCCCTCACTGTATGGCCACTTGGGCGGGCTTCCAGAGCTGGGGGAGCGTGGCGGGAGCCTGACTCAGGGCGGGGCCAGAGGAGAGAACCTGCAATGATGAGGGGTAAAAGGAGGGAGAGAAGGAGGAGGAGGAGGAAAGCTCCCTTAAACACCTATAGCAATTCCCTTTTCCTGCTGCTCCCTCTGCTCCATCAGCGGCCTCTTCCTCATTCCTGGACTTGGGAGTCTTCTGACACGATGACTTCAGCCTCTCATGTTCTCCCTAGCACCCAGGGAGATGCCGTCTCCTTAAAAAAGCTTTTTATTGCCTATCTGTTGGATCAGTTCAATTCTGCCTCCCCTACCCCTTGGGACTCGATGCCCAATGCACCCCGACTTCGTCAAGTTGGATCCTCATATAGGTGGTTGCTACCTCCGTGGGAATCAGCCCATCTGTCACTCTTTCTCACACCGATTCACCAGCTCCTTTGAGGGATCCTATTAAGCATCCTATTTAGGGGCTTCATCCCCCTCCCCAGTCAGCTGAAGGCTGAATGTTTGGATGCAAACGATGTAGCCAATAAGAAAACATTTTCCTCAACAGCAGGGGCAAACATTCCCACAAAGCTCCCCAAAGTTCAGGAAACTGGACTTCAAAGCACAGAAGCCGTGAGCTACAAGTATGGGGAGCACTTCTGCACAGGATGTCACCGCTCCCAGACTTCGGGGTGTCCTTGGTCTCCTTCCCTCCTTACGCTCCCATTTTTCCTTCAGGTGATCCAGGGTTCACAGTCCATATTCCCTCGGGAAGCTTTTGAAGTGGAATAGCTGGGGACGGAGGTAGAAAGCAGTCTACTCCCTGGAGACAGGTTCCGTGTCTTGTCACCATGGCATTCATGCCTTCCAGCTTTTCTAGATAGGAGCAGCTAGATGGTGCAATGGGCTTAGAATCTGAAAGACTCGTTTTTATTTTTATTTTTTTAATTCAAATTTGACATCAGACACTTCCTAATTGTTTGCCTGGGCAAGTCAGTGAAGCCTGTCTGCCTCAGTTTCCTCATTTGTAAAAAGAGATGGAGAAGGAAATGGCAAAACCACTCCAGTGGCTCTGTCCAGAGGGAGCCACAAAGTCAGATGAACATCAAAAAGTTCAAAGCACTTTGGAAAGTGTTGGAGACTCAAAAAAAAGCGTCTCCAAACTTAGAGATCCCTTTCCAATGAGGGAATTTGTAAATGCTGATTGATGTTAATTGGTTAACTGAAACTGAGGGCTAGCTGATTGGTGGAGAGAAAACACCCGAAGGAGCTCCGGCTGAAAACAATGGAGAGAAATGGCCTTGAGCCTCAGGAGTTTGCCTGGGATGGGGAGGAGGGGGGAGGAGCTGTAGCTGAGGGGCGGAGTTCACTCTGAGTGGGAGGTGAGATAATGCACCTGTGGTGGAA
This sequence comes from Antechinus flavipes, assembly GCF_016432865.1. Classification (NCBI taxonomy): domain Eukaryota; kingdom Metazoa; phylum Chordata; class Mammalia; order Dasyuromorphia; family Dasyuridae; genus Antechinus; species Antechinus flavipes. The sequence goes on from NC_067400.1 coordinate 2,434,468, forward strand.
GCTACAGGGAAAAGGAAGGAGGCAAGCAGATGCGGGAGCCCCTCAGAAGAAAAATGGAGGAGTTTACCTCCTCATTGATCTGTAACTAGAAAGTACCCCTGAGACCACCAAGGCCAGCCCAGGCCTGGCTGAGAATCCCCCCCAAACTTCCCCCACAGGCAGGCAGCCAGCCCAGGGAGCTCCTCCCCAGTTCCCAGCTCTCCTCTCTAAGTCCAAGTAGAGAAAGTCCAAGTCTTCCTCCAAGACCTTTCAGACTCGCCCCCAAGTCAACGTCACTGGAAGAAGCTCCAGATGGGACTGAAAAGTACAGTTTGGAGTGAGAGGAGGCCCTGAAGAGCACCCAGGTAGGCCACATGAGTTGGATTCTAATGAAATCCAATGCTTCCCCACCTCCTCAAGCCTCTCTCTCTCTGTGTATGTGTATGTGTGTGGGGGGAGTGTTCATGTGGCCAGATGCCCCATCTCCACCTGCTCCCCCCATGTCTACACCCCAAGAATTGTGGGAGTTTGGGTACTGGATGAGAATTAAGTAACCAGTCATAACCCATAGAGCAATTTGTGGGGAGGGTAGGAAACATGTATCCCGCCCCTCTCCCCCCTCAAAACTAGAGCCCATCTCATGGTACTTAATCTTGAGTGATCTTGTCAGACAGGCAGAGTCCTGTCCACCCTCTGCCTGTCTGTCCATCCATCAGTCTGTCTGCCTGTCCCATCCATCAGTGTGCCCCATTCGTCAGTCTGCTTGTCTATCCATCATCAGTTTGCCTGCCTCGCCTGCCTATCTATCCATCAGTCTGCCAGTCTGTCCCATTCATCAGTCCTTATCTGTCCATCCGTTAGGCTGCCGACTGCCTGTCCATCCATTAGTCTGCTTGTCTGCCTGCCTGCCTGTCCATCTGTGTGCCTGCTTGTCTGCCCATCCGTCTGCCTGTCTATCCATCCGTCTGCCTGTCAGCTTGTCTGCCCATCCGTCTGCCTGTCCATCCATCAGTCTGCTTGTTTGCCTGCCTGCCTGTCCATCCATCAGTCTGCTTGTCTGCCCATCCGTCTGCCTGTCCATCCTCAGTCTGCCTGCCTGCCTGTCCATCTGTGTGCCTGCTTGTCTGCCTGTCCATCTGCCTGTCTATCCATCAGTCTGCCTGCCTGCCTCTCTTCCTGTCTATCTGCCTGTCAGCTTGTCTGCCCATCCGTCTACTTATCCATCACTTTGCCTGCCTACCTGCCTCTCTTCTTGTCCATCTGTCTGTCAGCTTGTCTGCCCGTCCGTCTGCCTGTCCATCCATCAGTCTGCTTGTTTGCTTGCCTGCCTGTCCATCCATCAATCTGCTTGTTTGTCTGCCTGTCTGTCCATCCATCAGTCTGCTTGTCAGCCTTCCTGCCTGTCCATCCATCAGTCTGCCTGCCTGCCTGTCCATCTATGTGCCTGCTTGTCTGCCTGTCCGTCTGCCTGTCTATCCATCAGTCTGTCTGCCTGCCTCTCTTCCTATCCCATCTGCCTGTCAGCTTGTCTGCCCATCCGTCTGCCTGTCCATCCATCAGTCTGCTTGTTTGCCTGCCTGGCTGTCCATCCATCAGTCTGCTTGTCTGCCTGCCTGCCTGTCCATCTGTGTGCCTGCTTGTCTGCCCGTCCGTCTGCCTGTCTATCTATCAGTCTGTCTGCCTGCCTCTCTTCCTGTCCATCTGCCTGTCAGCTTGTCTGCCCATCTGTCTATCCATCAGTCTGCCTGCCTGCTCGCCTGCCTGTTCATTTATCCATCTGCCTGTCTGTGTCATCCATCTGTGCTGGAGATACTCTGGCCCCTCCTTGTTGCTCCCTCTCCAGGGCCTCTCTCTGCACAGTTCTGATTTACTCCTCCCAGCTCCCGTCTGTCTCCCTTCAGCAGAGCTCATGAGTTCAGCTCTACCCAATTAAGCCTCTGTTTTCTTTGGGGTTTTGTATTAGTGAGCTGAGTTTTGGAAGAGTCGTTTTTCTGTGACTGTGGCTGCTTTCAGAGGGAAGGGGACTTTTCCAGATGAACCAATTAGCTGCGGAAGTCCCCTGGGAGTTCAAGCCCCGGCTGGTTCTCATTGTTGCCATTCTGGGTCCCGAACCATCAATGTTAAGGAGACTTTTGCTTTGAGAGTTCTTCAGGAGGAGAAACCTCACCCCATTCGGGTAGTTCTCCGAGTTGAATTCAAAGAAGGAGGCAGGGAGGGAGCAGGAGAGCTGCCCTCCTGTCCAGGAGTTTGCTGCCCTGATTCTGTATCGCCCTCTGAGCTGAGAAAGCACCGCGCAGGTGGAAATGCCCGGGGAGGGAGGCGTGTGTTCATTGCCTGCTGCTTCTGGGAATCCTTTCAGTTAAGGGGGAGCCATGAAGGTCTGAAGATGGAGAGCTCCAATTTATTTTAGGTTTCTGACCGTTTTATCAAAGCGCTCTCGGATGAACGGATGAGTGGGTGGATGAGTGGCTCGGTGGATGGATGGATGACAGCGTTTCTCAAGCACTTGCTTTGTGCCAAGTTTGGGACTAAAGTCTCAGCATGTAGCTGCCAAAGCAAGAGAGGCTCCCGAGTTTGCACTCTAAGAAAGAAACGTATTATAGGTTCTTAACCTGGAGTCATAAACTTATTTTTCTAACATATATTTTGACAATCGTGTTTGATATCATTGGCTTCCTTTGCAATCTTGTATGTTTGCTTTATGCCTCTAAAGGCCTTCTTCTGAGAAGGGGTCCAGAGGTCACATCCAACAGCCCCCAAGGGTCCGGAAGATCCCCTGTATCGGTGGGCACTGGCTGGGAAGAGGCGTAGCAGGGATGGGGAGTGGAGCCGCTGGTACGCCCTCTGGGATGAGATAATATTAGTAAAGTGCTTAGCACCGAGCCGGGCACTTAGCGGTTTCCTTTCCCTTCAGTCCCTTTCTACAAAGCATTGGGAATACTGATTCGATGATGCTTCCCAAAGCCAGAGGTGGAAAGGGGAGGAAGGGGTAGGGTGGGGCCCAATGAGGTCCCCCAGGAATGGCTGACTGGGTGGAACTTACAGCGTGGCGGAGGCCAGCTGGATCCAGGGGGGCTGCAGTGGGTGCTCGCTCACGGCTGGGCCCCAAAAGCTGCTTCTTGGCCCCTGGTTATGCGAGAAAGTCCCAAAGCCTGGCCCGCTGACTCAAATGGAAATCACGCCTACAGCAGGGGCAGGGTTGGGGGAAGTCCAGGGCAGGTGCCACAGGGGCAGGTGCCAAGGCGGCCAAAGGTCCAAGTAGTAGAAAACGGAGCGCCGGAGCTAGAAGGGAAGAGCAGTCAAAGATGTGTGTGCGAGGATGAATTGTGGTGGGGATTTTCTTTCAGGGCTGGGTTGGCTTTGATAATGGACAAGATTTCTTCTCGGTCTCCAATCTGCTGATCCTGGTGGAGGACAAGGCAGGGGCGGCAGCAGCAGTCGGTATCTTTAAAAGGGCTCCTTCTGTAGAAATGAGGGCCAGACTGGCCAGGTTGGAGGTCAGCGAGGAAAAGAAATGGAGAGAAATATTTATCAATAATTCTGTGTAAAACACTGGCCACGCAAACACAAAAAGAATCGGTCTGGCTCTGGAAGAGAGGAGCTCCCATTCTATACAGGAAGACATCACCGAGGGAAGATTCAGTGCAAAGCAGATGAAAAGATCCCAGGGTCCTTAGGGAGCAGCTAGAAAGCAGATGGCCTGCCTCTTCACTGTTGTCATTTTTCAGCGACATTTTTGTCCATTTTTCAGTGGACACACTGATAACATCCTCTTAATATCTAATGTTGAACTATTGGACAGGACCAAGGACTTCAGGGGCAAGAACTTTCTCTTCTGGGTCTTGAGAAGCTGCTGGCTCTAACCTCTGAAGGAGCAGGTCCAGGCGGGTCCCTGTAGAGGAGGGTGGTCACCAGGCTAGAAGCCTGGCTCTGATTCAAGGCCATTCCGGTAGCTTTGTGATGGAAAGTGCCATCCACGACCAGAGAGAGAACTGTGGCTGGAGACTGAATGTGGACCACCTTGTTGATGGTGGTGATTTGCTTGTTTTTTCTCTTACTTTCTCATGGCTTTTTCTTTTTGATCTGATTTTTTTGTGCATCAGGATGAATGTGGAAATATGTTTAAAGGAATTGCACATGTTTAGCCTATATTGGATGGTTTGCTATCTTGGGGAGGGAGAGAGTTAGAATACAAAGTTTTGCAAAGTTGAATGTTGAAAACAATCTTTGCATGTATTTG